>NC_135804.1:892500-1192500 GCF_964213995.1 Mustelus asterias | reverse complement strand
ACATCTTATATACGTCTATTAGGTCTCCTCTCATCCTACGTCTCTCCAAGGAGAAAAGACCAAGCTCCCTCAGCCTATCCTCATAAGGCATGCCACTCAATCCAGGCAACATCCTTGTAAATCTCCTCTGCACCCTTTCAATCTTTTCCACATCCTTCCTGTAATGAGGCGACCAGAACTGAGCACAGTACTCCAAGTGGAGTCTGACAAGGGTCTTATATAGCTGCATCATTATCCCCGGATTCCTAAACTCAATCCCTCGATTGATAAAGGCCAGCACACCATACGCCTTCTTAACTACCTCCTCCACCTGCGGGGCCGATTTTAGAGTCCTATGGACCCGGACCCCAAGGTCCTTCTGATCCTCTACAGTACTAAGAGTCTTTCCCTTTATATTGTACTCCTTCATCCCATTTGACCTACCAAAATGGACCACGACGCATTTATCTGGGTTGAAGTCCATCTGCCACTTGCCGCCCAGTCTTGCATCCTATCTATGTCCCTCTGTAACTTCTGACATCCCTCCAGACTATCCACAACCCCACCAACCTTCGTGTCGTCGGCAAATATTGTCAATATTTTATTTGGCTCTTCACTCTATCAGCGACACGGTGGTTAGCCCTGCTGCCTCACAGCGCATGGGACCCGGGTTCGAATCCCAGCTTGGGTCACTGTCTGTGTGGAGTCTGCACATTCTCCCCATGTCTGCGTGGGTTTCCTCTGGGTGCTCCGGTTTCCTCCCACAGTCCAAAGATGTGCGGGTTGGCCATGCTAAATTGCCCCTTAGTGTCAGAGGGACTAGCTAGGGTAAATGCATGGGGTTACGGGGATAGAGCCTGGGTGGGATTGTGGTCGGTGCAGACTCGATGGGCCGAATGACCTCCTTCTGCACTGTAGGATTCTATGATGCAAAGATTATTGTCAGCTGCTTCCAATGGGTGAAGGTGTTGTTTAATATTGAACACTTGATATTAACTATTCAGCAGCCTCTGATCCACTGAGTTCACAAAATCTGCGTCTCCACTGGAGGTTGAATGAGGGCAGTTTCGATTTAAGCGTGTCCAGAATCCAATAGCCTTCTTTCACCCATTGACCAGGTTACAGTTAACTAATGACCTGAAGGTACCCGCGGTCACCTCCTGTAATCCCAGCAACAGAAAGTTTGAAGGGCAAAATAACACCACCAACCACTGGAAAGAAAGCCCAGCCCACTCCTTCCTACAGATTATACTGGAAGCGCAGCCTTTGTCCCTTCACCAATGCCTTTGAGCTTTAGCAACACACAATCTGACCATCCAGCCCACAGCCTCTCGCTTTGTAATCACCCCTCTCTTCCACCACCCCCTTCAGTCGATTCCCAAGTTCATTTATAGAAACTGTCCAGGCAAAACTCCAACTTTAAAAACAAAGTTGTAGCAAAAGGAATTCCCATTGGAAGGTGTCAGCAGAAGCAGACTGGTGAAGCAGTGTTGGAGCACTCCTGAAATCTAAGCCCTACCTTTACCTGTTTGACCATCTTCTGCACAGCCACAGTATGGTGGATTTGGAAAGTGTACTTAAATGTTTTCCTGATGAGTTGTTTAATAATGGAGTGATCTACAACTGAAACCCTTCCATTAACACATCGCGGAGCAGGTACTTTGTATTAATGAATCCTACAGACTACCACTCAGCCTCCAAAATAAGAGACACTGATCAACAAAACGTCTTCATGCGATGAGATGTAAAGTCCTACACACAAACAAATAAGAAAAATGCAGAATTGTATTGTAAACGTACACAGTTTGAAAGGACAAGTGGAGTAGCAACAGTGTCTTCAGCAGTTTGCACCAGACACTTCAGTTCTGCAACTGGGTTCAATTCCCATTACTTTGACACAGCAACCACACAGACTCATCTTGAGACAGTAACATTAGATTGGGGTACAACTCCCAACTACTCACTAAAGTGTGACCACAGGAGGGAAACCTGTGCCACAACTGTCCGTTTCTATCACGCTGGTTGGTCTTAGTGTTTGGGAAGATACCTCAGCCTATCAGCGCCTGGCCGCTAATGATGAGATTCTGACAACATTTTTTACACAAATAAAAAAATGAAACAAAACAACAGCAGATGGCTTTAACTGAAAGCTGAAGATTTGAGCTCAGACACATGATGCTTGAAGTTACTCCTCATACAAAGGAGTAGTTGACAGCTTGGTTACCAGACGCATCCCAACTGCTTTGGCTTAAAAAGCTCTTAAAACTTGGCTTCAAATCTTTTTTTTTGCTCCTCAGGTGACTCCAAGAGCAACCCGACTCCAAAATTAGCAAGTTCCCAGCCACGTAATCCATTCCAAGGACGCTATGATTCAAAATTATTTTCTACAGTTTTGTACAACTATCATTCCTTAAAATATTACTAGAAATTTACACTAATATTTTTCCAGATTTAAAAGGAAAGGGTGATGTGTAGTTTGAAAACTGAGAAAAGGCCTCAGTCTGTGTTGGATTAATTCAGCATCTGTTAATTACATTTAATTACAGTTTCCTGGAACCATTTATAATAATCAGCAATAAACATCGACAGGAAGTGAGGTTTGTAAACACACTGAATAGATGATGATGAGAGAGATGTGTACTGTACCCCTCGGGCTAGGGATCAGGCAGCCTTACCAGGCAGGTGCTTTTAGTTTCAGCTGTGAGATGGACAGGAGTTGATAGTTACTGCATAACAACAGCCTGAAGTGTTTCAACTGCATCAGTTTTGAACTGATGCCACAGAGGTCACAGGGAAGAGTCAGGGGCTTGGGGCAGGGCAGTTAGAGACAGTTTGTAGAAAGTCTCAATGTTAATGTGAAACATGCCCGAGGGGATGTAGTTGAAATCAGTCAAGTGCAGGCCCAGACAACTTTGCATTTTCCCATATCCTTCAAAATGCAACAAGTGAAACGCAGGAACAGTGAGGAACCTGATTGACCTGTGAAGTGGGTCTCAAAATGGAAGTGTTGACGAAAACTCACTTCCATTACTTTAAGGCTAGGTTACTAATCAAAACTGTTCTGAATCTTTACAACTAGTAAATCCTTTATTAAAGTCATGTAAAAAAAGTCAATCCTGAACATTTATCTGCCCATTCAATGCATTTACTCTGTCCACCCAGCTTCAGCAGATGTTATCTGCGTATAAAAAAACCTGCTTTACCGCAATACCTCAGCTGTGTGTGTCAACAGAATGATCTTTTCAGAGTTCTCAGTCTTCAACCTACACATCCAACACAACCAGAAGGTGTGTGCATGAGATTAAAAATCTGAAAAGTGTAAAATAAAAGAATGAATATTTATTTGGGAAGCCAGAAGAACAAGTTTGCCCAAAAAACGGAGGGGGAAGAGAAAGCAGTGTTTGACAGCACATTCACCTGCTCTCTGGTAACACATTATGAATATTTGGGGAATTCCTTCAGACAACACACACACTAAGAACTTCTAAAGCAGTGTAAAAGGTGTGGCTTCTCTAGGGTGAGATTTCACGTGTTCAGGTCCAGTCTTGACTGTACGGTTTGAACCGATTGCCACTGCAGCGTCAGTCTGTGTTAAATACGCAGTCTGCAGCCATCTCTCCATGATGACAGATTTGGAGTTAAACTGCAGCTGTCACCCACTGGGATGTCAGGAGGTTGAGAGAATGGCAGTGAGGTACCCAAGGAGCCCCAACATGGCTACTTCCTGAAAGAATCACGGATTTAATCACTGGAAATACTGACAGCTGTTTCTAATCAACAAACTGCGGTCCCACGTCGATTGGTTCACAGCTACTGGACTTTGCCAGGGATCTTTGCTCGCTTGCGGGCAATGGCATCCTCTACAGCTTTCAACTGTTTCAGTAGCTCCTCCCTGCGCGATAACGTGCTGGATTTGCTTGACTTTGCAGAGGATGCAGTGGTGGCAGAGGCTGCTGTGTCATGAGACTTGCTGGAGCTTGAAGACACGCTGGTCACTTTGCTCGAGACCTTTGACTGGGGTGAAGGTGGCCGTTTTCTAAAGAGGGGAGGGAAATAAAAAGATTAAAATCAGACAGCCAAACTTCTTGCCACCCTTAGCTCCCCCAAGGACAAGAGTCAACTACTGAACAAGGATCTGGGGACATATGTAGGCCAGAGGATAACAGCTCTAGCTTCTGAAGGACACCAGTAAACCAGATTATGGCAATCTTTCATGGTTGTTCCTGAGTTAGGTCAAAAATAAGCACATTTATTGAATTTGCCATTATGGGACCTTGGACCTGTGTCCCCAGCTTGCTTGTCCAATTCTACAACCACTTGACTATTGAAATTAAAACCTGCTCACTATTCCAGGACCATTCCAGAATGCAAAGACAGACTAGGGGTGCTTTTCTCTGCTCTAAATAATCTTCCTAAATCCTTGCCTTGTCTCGTTCACCATCACCGCCAACAATAAGAACAATGAGTTCCTGGACTTTGTCACCAAGGCTGAGACCATCAGCTGCCTTTGCCCTTCCACCCACCCACCAAACCCCCCATCTCTTGTCAAGTTTCTCTCCTACTTCCCCTCATGCCCTCTCCAAGTTCATCTTGTCAATTACTCTGGACCCATCTCCTGCTTCCCCAACCCTACTCACTAACTACAGGGTAAAAACCTTCCATTCCTGGTCTCCATGCTAGCCGACGTTGTTAACAGTATTCTCTCTTCTGGTACTGATACTAATTTAAATCTAGAATCTTTACCCCTCTCAAAGTCTTGCAAATTGCCACCCCATATCCAATTGCCCTTTCCTCTCCAAAGTCCTTGGATCTGGGAAGTGTGTGCTGCAGTCAGCCTCACAGTGAAGCAGATTGGGAAGAGTGTCCTACAGTCAGTTCTTGTTGAAAAGAAAGTGACATCATAGGTGAACTGTAAGTTTATTGGTTGGTAAGAATCCGTTGTTAGGGATTGTCTACAAATTGCTGTAAATTAGAAAAGTGTGTATTCTTTTGACAAGTAGCTGTGCTTGGATCTGAGAAGGTTAGGGCCAAAAGAATAAGATAATAAAAGTAGCATAAGGGACGTAACATTAAGACTTAAAGTAAGATCTCCAGGCAAGGTCCTGCATTACAGCAGGAGTGTTCAGAGTGAAATAAGGCCCTTTGCACAATTAGTATTTTTTAAGGGGAGTGACTATCAAATTTAATCTGAAGGGACGTCATGGCAGCAGAGCTCACACCTGCGATGTGCTCCTCCTGTGATATGTGGGAAGTCACGGAAACTACCAGCGTTGCTGGTGAACACATGCAGGGAATGCCTCCAACTGCAGCTACGCGCTAAATGCATTTCAGAGCTGGAGGTAGGTGGACTCATTGGGGAATATCCGTGATGCTGAGATTGCCATCATTCAGTGAGATGGTCACACCACAGGTAAAGATTGAAGGGGC
This sequence comes from Mustelus asterias, assembly GCF_964213995.1. NCBI lineage: Eukaryota > Metazoa > Chordata > Chondrichthyes > Carcharhiniformes > Triakidae > Mustelus > Mustelus asterias. Next base: position 1,187,094 of record NC_135804.1, on the reverse strand, counting down.
AGAAAGGGATGGGCAAACACCAGGCAGAGTAGAGGAAGGCAAGTGATGCAGGAGGCCCTGTGGCCATCCCCCTCTAACAGATAAACTGTTTTAGATACTACTGGGAGGATGACTTCTCAGGGGATAGCAGAGGAAGCCAGGTCCATGACACCATGGGTGCCTCTGCTGCAGGGGAAGAAGAAGAATGGCAGAGCTATAATAATAGGGGATTCAATAGTTGGGGAACAGACAGGCACTTCTGTGGCCGCAAAAGACTCTCCAGGACGGTATGTTGCTTCCCTGGTGTCAGGGTCATGGATGTCTTGGAGCAGCTGCAGGGCATTCTGAAGGGGGAGGGTGAACAGCCAATGATTGTGGTATATATTGGCACCAACAACATAGATGAAAATAAGGGATGAAGTCCTACAAGCAGAATATAGGGATGTAAATTAAAAGGTAGGACCTCAAAGGTAGTAATCTCAGGATTACTACCAGTGCCACATGCTAACGAGAGTAAAAATATCTTGATATATCAGAGGAATACTTGGCTGGAGAAATAGTGTAGGAGGGAGAAATTAAGATTCCTGGGACATTGGGATCAGTTCCAGGGAAGGTGCGACTGGTACAAGTGGGACAGGTTGCATCTGGGTAGGACCAGACGCAATGTCTTTGGGGGGTTGGGATCCTGAGCAGGGAAACAGAGGAGGGAGAAACAAGGATAGTAACAAAAATAGAAATGTGAGGAACAAAAGGGGAAGCAGAAAAAGCAAGGGCAAAAAACAAAAGGGGCCATCATACAAAATAAAGCTAAGATGACTAACAAGGTTAAAAAGACTGTGCCTTAATGCGCGGAGCACTTGCATAAAGGTAATTAACAACGCAAATAGATCTAAACGGTTATGAGATAGTTGTAATTACAGAGACATGGTTGCAGAGTTACCACGAGTAGGAACTGAACATCCAGGGGTATTCATCATTTAGGAAGCACAGACAAAAAGGGAAAGGAGGTGGGGTAGCATTGTTAATAGAGGAGGAAATCAATGCAATAGTGAGGAAGGATATTGACTCCGAAAATTATGATGTGGAATCTGTATGGGTTGAGATAAGAAACAGCAAAAGGCAGAAAAGGTTGTTGGGGGTAGTCTATAGAACCCAAACAGTAATGGAGATGCAAGGATAAGTATTAAACAAGTAGTCAGAGATGCATACAATAGGAATAATTTACATATAGATTGGACAAATAAAACTAGCAATGGTATCGTGTAGTTGTTCCTGGGGAGTGTAAGTGATGGCTTTTCAGATCAATACATTGAGGAACCAACCAGAGAACAGGCAATATTAGACTGGCTCCCGTGCTATGAGAAATAATTAATTAACAATCTTCCTGTGTGGGGTTGCTGGGGGAAAGAGGGACCATAATATGATAATATTCTTCATTAAGATGGAGAATGAAGTAGTCAAATCCAAAACTAGGGTCCTGAATCTTAAACAAAAGGAACTATGAGGGTGTGAGGCATGAATTGATAAAGATAGATTGGGGAACATCATTAAAGGGGTTGACGGTGGCTCATATTTAAAGAACATGTGCATGAATGACAACAATTATTCATTCCTGTCTGGCACAAAAATGAGAGAAAAGATGGTTTAACCATGGCTTACAAACAAAATTAGGGATAATATTAAATCCAAGAGGAGACATGTAAAATTGACAGGAAAAGCAGCAAGCCTGAGGATTGGGAGCATTTTAGAATTCAGCAAACGAGGACAAAAAATTTGATCAAGAGGGAGAAAATATAGCACGGAAGTAAAATTGCAAAACAGGACGTAAAAATTTATATACATGTGTGAAGAGAAGAAGATTAGTAAAGACAAACAGTCAGAAATTATAATGGGAACAAGGACATGGCAGAAGAATTGAACACATTCTTTGGTTTGGTATTCACAAAACAGAGCACAAATAACTCCCCAGAAATATGAGGGAACCAGGGCGTAGTGAGGGGGTGGAATTGAAGGAAATCAGTAATAACGGTGCTGGGGAAATTAAAGAAGTTAAAGGCTGAACAATCACCAGGGCCTGATAATCTACACTCCAGGGCAGGAAAAGCAGCAGCCCTGGACGTATTGGATACATTGGTGGTCATTTTCCAAAATTCTATAGACTCTGAAGCAGTTTCTACAGATTGGAGGGTGGGAAATGTAACCCCACTAATGAAAAAGAGGGGGAGAGAAAAAGGAGAATTACAGAGCAACGAATCTGACATCAGTCACGGAGAAAATGCTAGAATCTATTATAAAAGGCGTGATAAGTGTTTGGAAAGCGCTAATGGGACTGGACAAAGCCAGTATAGGTTCATGAAACACTGTAGGGATTCTATGAAAGGCAAATCATACTTAACAAAACTACTAGAGTTTTTGAGGATGTAACTAGTGGAATATAGAAGGAAGAACTAGTGGATGTGGTGTATTTGGATTTCCTGATGGCTTTTTGTTCGGTCCTTCAAAAGAGGTTAGTGGGCAAAGCACATGGGATAGGGAGCAATGTACTGGCCTGGATCGGGAATTGGCAGCAGAAACAGTGTGGGAAAAAATGGGTCTTTTTCTGAGTGGGAGGTAGCGACCAGTGGGGTAAGACAGGGATCAGTGCTTGGGCCCAGCTGTTCACAATGGCACAGTGGTTAGCACTGCTGCCTCACAGCACCCGGGATCTGCATTCGATTCCTGGCTTGGGTCACTGTCTGTGTGGAGTTTGCACGTTCTCCCCATGTCCGTGTGGGTTTCCTCCGGGTGCTCCGGTTTCCTCCCACAGTCCAAAGATGTGCGGGTTAGGTGGATTGGCCATGCTAAATTGCTCCCTAGTGTCAGGGGAGACTAGCACAGGTAAATACATGGGGATAGGGCCTGGATGGGATTGTGGTCGGTGCAGACTCGATGGGCCAAATGGCTGCCTCCTGCACTGTAGGATTATACTTATACATATAAATGACCTGGATGAGGGAACCAAATGGAACTATTCCAATTCTTCTGATAACACAAAACTGGGCAGAATAGCGTAAAGAAGAACATGCCCCTGTCTACATCAATGGGGACGAAGTAGAAAAGGTCGAGAGTTTCAAGTTTTTAGGTGTCCAGATCACCAACAACCAGTCCTGGTCCCCCCCATGCAGACACTATAAGAAAGCTCACCAACGCCTCTACTTTCTCAGACTAAGGAAATTTGGCATGTCCGCTACAACTCTCACCACCTTTTATAGATGCATCATAAAAAGCATTCTTTCTGGTTGTATCACAGCTTGGTATAGCTCCTACTCTGCCCAAGACTGCAAGGATCTACAAAAGGTAGTGAAGGACCCCACGCATGCCCGACATTCTCTCTTCCACCTTCTTCCTTTGGGAAAAAGATACAAAAGTCTGAGGTCACGTACCAACTGACTCAAGAACAGCTTCTTCCCTGCTGTTGTCAGACTTTTGAATGGACTTACCTTGCATGAAGTTGATCTTTCTCTACACCCTAGCTATGACTGTAACACTATATTCTGCACTCCTTTCCTTCTCTATGAACAGTATGTTTTGTCTGTATAGCACACAAGAAACAATACTTTTCATGGATGATAATACATGTGACAATAATAAATCAAATCAAATTGAGTGTTGTGAGGATGCAAGGAGGCTTCAAGGTAATTTAGGCGAGTTGTGAGTGGACAAACACATGGCAGATGCAACATAATATATGTGAAGTTATACACTAAAATAGAAAGGAAGAGTATTATTTAAATAGTGATATATTTGGAAGTGTGGATGTACAAAGGTATCAGGGTGGGTCCACATATACCAGTCAGTGAATGTGGAGGCTTGTGCAGTAAACAATTAGGAAAGTAAAGGGTATGCTGGCTTTCAAAGTGAAAGTTTATTTATTAGTCGCAAGTAGGTTTACATTAAGACTGCAATTAAGTTGCTGTGAAAATCCCCTAAGTTGCCACACTCCAGGGCCTGTTCGGGTACACTGAGGGAGAATTTAGCATGGCCAATGCACCTAACCAACACGTTTTCAGACTGTGGGAGGAAACCAGAGCACCAAGAGGGAACCCATGCAGACACGGGGAGAGCGTGCAAACTCCACACAGACAGTGATCCAAGCCGGTAATTGAACCTGGTTCCTGGCGCTTTGAGGCAACAGTGCTAACCACTGTGCCACAAGAGGATTTGAGTTCAAAAGTCGAGATGTCTTACTGCGGTTACATAGAACCTTGGCGAGACTATACCCAGAGCACTGCGTGGACCTTTGGTTTCCCTACCTAATGAAGGACATATTTGCCACAGAGGGAATGCAGTGGAGGGTCACTTGATTGATACCGGGGTTGGTGGGACTGTCCTATGAGGAGAGATTTATTCAACTGGGCCTGTATTATGAAAGTTTAGAAGGATGAAAGGTGATCTGATTGAAACGTATAAAATTCTAACAGAGCTAGACAGGCGAGATGCAGGGAGCATGTTTTCCCTGGTTGGAGAATCTAGGTGTGGAGATGCCGGCGTTGGGCTGGGGTACACACAGTAAGAAGTCTCACAACACCAGGTTAAAGTCCATCAGGTTTATTTGGTAGCAAATACCACTAGCTTTCGGAGCGCTGCTCCTTCATCAGGTGAGTGGGAGTTCTGTTCACAAACAGCAAACAGGGCATATAGAGACACAAACTCAATTTACAGAATAATGATTGGAATGCGAGTCTTTACAGCTAATCAAGTCTTAAAGGTACAGACAATGTGAGTGGAGAGAGCATTAAGCACAGGTTAAAGAGATGTGTATCGTCTCCAGACAGGATAGTTAGTGAGATTTTGCAAGTCCAGGCAAGTCGTGGGGGTTACAGATAGTGTGACATGAACCCAACATCCCGGTTTAGGCCGTCCTCATGTGTGCAGAACTTGGCTATCAGTCTCTGCTCAGCAACTCTGTGCTGTTGTGTGTCGTGAAGGCCGCCTTGGAGAACGCTTACCCAAAGATCAGAGGCCGAATGCCCGTGACCGCTGAAGTGTTCCCCGACAGGAAGAGAACAGTCTTGCCTGGTGATTGTCGAGCGGTGTTCATTCATCCGTTGTCGTAGCGTCTGCATGGTTTCCCCAATGTACCACGCCTCGGGACATCCTTTCCTGCAGCATATCAGGTAGACAACGTTGGCCGAGTTGCAAGAGTAGGTACCGTGTACCTGGTGAATGGTGTTCTCACGTGAGATGATGGCATCCGTGTCGATGATCCGGCACGTCTTGCAGAGGTTGCTGTGGCAGGGTTGTGTGGTGTCGTGGTCACTGTTCTCCTGAAGGTTGGGTAGTTTGCTGCGGACAATGGTCTGTTTGAGGTTGTGCGGTTGTTTGAAGGCAAGAAGTGGGGGTGTGGGGATGGCCTTGGCGAGATGTTCATCTTCATCAATGACATGTTGAAGGCTCCGGAGGAGATGTCGTAGCTTCTCCGCTCCGGGGAAGTACTGTCCACCGTATCCCGTGTTTGTACTCTGAGGAGATTGGTGCGGTTTTTCGCTGTGGCGCATTGGAACTGTCGATCGATGAGTTGAGCGCCACATCCTGTTCTTATGAGGGCATCGTTCAGCGTCTGGAGGTGTCTGTTGCGATCCTCCTCATCTGAGCGGTCATGGGCCTTCGGCCTCTGATCTTCGGGTAAGCGTTCTCCAAGGTGGCCTTCACAACACACGACAGCGCAGAGTCGCTGAGCAGAGACTGATAGCCAAGTTCTGCACACATGAGGACGGCCTCAACCAGGATCTTGGGTTCATGTCACACTATCTGTAACCCCCACGACTTGCCTGGGCTTGCAAAATCTCACTAACTGTCCTGTCTGGAGACACTACACATCTCTTTAACCTGTGCTTAATGCTCTCTCCACTCACATTGTCTGTTCCTTTAAGACTTGATTAGCTGTAAAGACTCGCATTCCAACCATTATTCTGTAAATTGAGTTTGTGTCTTTATATGCCCTGTTTGTGAACAGAACTCCGACTCACCTGACGAAGGAGCAGCGCTCCGAAAGCTAGTGGCGTTTGCTACCAAATAAACCTGTTGGACTTTATTCAAGAAAGAGATAGATAATTTTTTAGATTTTAATAGTATCAAGTGATATGGAGAGAAAGTAGGAATAAGGCATTGAGACTGAGGATCAGCCATGATGAAAGCGATTAAGAAAGGAAAGATAGATTATGAAACTAAACTAGCTCAAAATATAAAAAATGATAGTAAAAGTTTTTACAAGTATATAAAAAGGAATAGAGTGGCTAGAGTGAATGTTGGACCCTTGGAAGATGAGAGGGGGGATTTAATAGTGGAAAACGAGCAAATGGCTGAGACTTTAAATAAGTTCTTTGTGTCGGTCTTCACGGTGGAAGACACAAATAGTTTGCCGAATATTAGAGATCGAGAGTTGGTGGGAGGGGAGGTCCTTAATACAATTACTGTTACTAAGGAGGTGGTGCTTGGTAGACTAATAGGACTGAAGGTAGACAAGTCCCCGGGCCCGGATGGAATGCATCCCAGGGTACTGAAAGAAATGGCTGAGGTAATAGCAGATGCGTTAGTAGTAATTTATCAAAATTCGCTGGACTCTGGGGTAGTGCCGGCTGACTGGAAAACAGCTACTGTTATGCCGCTGTTTAAAAAAGGAAGTAGACAAAAGGCGGGTAACTACAGGCCGGTTAGCTTAACGTCCGTAGTTGGGAAGATGCTAGAGTCCATTATTAAAGAGGAAATAACAGAGCACCTGAATAAGAATGGTTCGATCAAGCAGACGCAGCATGGATTCATGAAGGGAAAGTCGTGTTTGACGAATCTACTGGACTTTTATGAAGACGTCACTAGTGCGGTTGACAGAGGGGAACCGGTGGATGTGGTGTTTTTAGATTTCCAGAAGGCGTTCGATAAGGTGCCTCACAAAAGGTTGCTGCAGAAGATTGTGGTACACGGAGTTAGGGGTAAGGTGTTGGCGTGGATTGGGGATTGGCTATCTAACAGGAAGCAGAGAGTTGGGATAAATGGGTGCTTTTCTGGTTGGCAGTTGGTGACCAGTGGCGTGCCGCAGGGATCGGTGCTGGGGCCTCAATTGTTTACCATTTACATAGATGATCTGGAGGAGGGGACTGAATCTAGGGTATTCAAGTTTGCTGATGACACGAAGGTGAGTGGGAAAGCGAATTGCTTGGAGGACGCGGAAAGTCCGCAGAGAGATTTGGATAGGCTGAGCGAGTGGGCGAGGATCTGGCAGATGGAATATAACATTAGCAAATGTGAGGTTATCCACTTTGGAAGAAATAATAGTAAATTGGAATATTATTTAAATGGAGAAAAATTACATCGTGCGACTGTGCAGAAGGACCTGGGGGTCCTTGTGCACGAATCGCAAAAACTCAGACTGCAGGTGCAGCAGGTGATCAAGGTGGTGAATGGAATGTTGGCCTTTATCGCGAGGGGGATAGAATATAAAAGCAGGGAGGTCTTGCTGCAACTGTACAGGGCACTGGTGAGGCCGCAACTGGAGTACTGTGTGCAGTTTTGGTCCCCTTATTTGCGAAAGGATATATTGGCCTTGGAGGGAGTGCAGAGAAGGTTCACCAGGTTGATACCGGAGATGAGGGGTGTAGCTTATGAGGAGAGATTAAACAGATTGGGTCTGTACTCGTTGGAGTTTAGAAGGATGAGGGGTGATCTTATAGAGACATATAAGATAATGAAGGGGCTGGATAGGGTAGAGGTGGAGAGATTCTTTCCACTTAGAAGGGAAACCAGAACTAGAGGGCACAGCCTCAAAATAAGGGGGGGCCGGTTCAGAACAGAGTTGAGGGGGAACTTCTTCTCTCAGAGGGTAGTGAATCTCTGGAATTCTCTGCCCATTGAAGTGGTGGAGGCTTCCTCGTTGAATATGTTTAAATCACGGGTAGATAGTTTTCTGATCGATAAGGGAATTAGGGGTTATGGGGAGCAGGCGGGTAAGTGGAACTGATTCGCTTCAGATCAGCCATGATCTTGTTGAATGGCGGGGCAGGCTCGAAGGGCCAGATGGCCTACTCCTGCTCCTATTTCTTATGAAGCAGACTTGAAGGGCCAAATGGCCTACCCATGCTCCTAGTTATGTTTCTAACATCTTGTTACCTCCCAAATTCATGTCCACTTTCCTGGAACTTCATGTTTTAATCTCTGCAATCAGGTTTCCACCCCTGCCACAGTCCAAAACTGATCTTAACCAAGGGACACCTGGCATCTTATGTGACCGTAACAAAGATGAATAATTCCTCTTCAATCTTCTCAACATGTCTGTAGTCTTCAAAAAAGGTGACAAGACTGAAGCCAGTGCTTTTGTCCCTGTTACCAAATTTGCTCCTCATCCTAGCTACAGATTCCATTTCTCTCCCTGGCAAATGTCTGGGGCTGAATCAGACTATTCCCAACCTTGGTGTCTTGTTTGGCCATTAGATGAGCTCCTGAATACGTAGCTGCACTAAAACTGCCTCTTTCCACCTCTATAACATTGCCTTACTTAGCCCATTTCAACTCATCTGCTGCTGAAACCCTCAACTATACCTCCAGACTCAACTGTTCCAATACTCTCCAGGCCATTCTCCCTCATTCTATCCTCTGTAAGCTTCATGTTGTTCAAAACTCTGCTGTCCATGGCCATACTCATGTCAAATGCTGTTCATTCATTACATCTGTGCTCACTCACCTACATGAGTTCCAGGTCAAGCAATACCTTGATTTTCATCCATGTTTCCAAATACTTCCATGGCCTCCCTCTCTCCATAAATAATCTCCTCTAGTCCTACAACCCTCCAAGATATACACACATGTCTAATTCTGGCCTCATTAGCATCCCCAATTTTAATATCTTCACCTTGGGTTGCCAGTGCCCTAAGCTCCAGAATTCCCTTCCTAACCCTCTCATTCTTCCTTTAAGATGATCCTTTAAAACGTACCTCTTTGAACAAGCTTTTTGGCCATTTGACCTAATATCTCCTTATGTGGCTCGGTGTCAATTTTGCTTTATAAACCCGTGAAATGCCTTGGGATGTTTCATGTTAAAAACAAGTTATTCTTGATACCCACTGAAGAACTCAGTAGATGGGGCGGCACGCTGGCACAGTAGTTAGCACTGCTGCCTCACAGTTCCAGGGACCCGGGTTCGATTCCCAGCTTGGGTGACTGTCTGTGTGGAGTTTGCACGTTCTCCCCGTGTCTGCGTGGGGTTTCCTCCCACAGTCCAAAGATGTGTGGGTTAGGTGGATTGGCTCTGCTAAATTGCCCCTAGTGTCCCAGGATGCGTAGGTAAGAGTGATTAGCGGGGTAAATATGTAGATTACGGGGTAGGGCCTGGGTGGGATTGTTGTCAGCGCAGACTCGATGGACCGAATGGCCTCCTCCTGTACTGTCGAGTTTCAAACTGCACCCAGATTTTTTATACTGGTTGTGTTGGCTCCTGCTGCCAAAAAGAATGCAATGTGCATGAAATTATATTTCCCCAACATTAGCAGGACCGATTACACTTCCTATCTGCTTTTCACAGCATGAAAACTGCTAGAAAACTGCTAACCACCGGTCAAAGTCGAGAGCAGCTTATAAATTTATTGAGGATGTGTGTTGGAGAGGAGAGAGAGGAAAGAAAAAACAGGAAATTATGATGCACCAAGTTGTCCTACCCTCTCACTCAATAACAGGTCAATTCTACAGTAGCACTGGCAGAGGCTGGTCTGCAGAGCACCGAGCCTTTGAACAGAAACATTACAGATGCTCATTTCAGCAGGCAACTTCCGTGGAGAAAACATCCAAGGCAAGCTTCTTGATCTGAGTGTCTCCAGTGTTTTCTGTTTTTTCACTAACCCCATTGAGTACCACAAACTAAGGGTGAAAAAGACAGAAATATTTCAATGGTTGGAACTTCAGAACCTGCAGAATGAATATCTGCAAAGTGTCATACAGCATAGATTTCACTGCAGTTCCAGTATTTGCTCTGCTATACTCACCCCCAGTATGATTGGCTTTTAACAATCACACATCTGCTCAGAGACTCAGGTGTAATGCAGCACTCTGGTACTTCCCTGTATTATGTATTTCAATATAGTACCTCATTTTTCACACAGTAACCTATAAGCTGACCCGAAGCCAGTCCTGAACCGCTATCAGTTGCTTTTCTCCCCGGGTCTGCGTGGGTTTCCTCCGGGTGCTCCAGTTTCCTCCCACAGTCCAAAGATGTGTGGGTTAGGTTGATTGGCCAAGCTAAATTAACCCTAGTGTCAGGGGGATTAGTAGGGTAAATATGAGGAGTTACGGGAATAGGGCCTGGGTAGGATTGAGGTCGGTGCAGACTCGATGGGCTGAATGGCCTCCTTCTGCACTGTAGGGATTCTATGATTTTCAAGATCAATTAGATCAGTAAATGCAGGCTGGAGATGGAGCTCTTCTTGTTATTGAGTGTTCTATCACACTTTACACCCACTCTAATCAGAAACACTTTCACCCATCGATACCTGCAGATGCTGAGAGGTTGTTTCCCCTTGTGGGAAAGTCTAGGATCAGATGGCAAAATCTCAGAGTAAGGGGTCACCCATTTGAGACAGATGCGGAGGAATTTCTTCTCTCAGAGGGGAGTGAATGGGTGGAATTCTTTACCACAGAGGACTGTAGAGGCTGGGTCATTGAGTATGTTCAAGGCTGAGATAGAAAGGTTTTTAATCAGTAAGGGAATCGAGGGTTATGGGGATAAGGCAGGAAAGTGGGAGTTGAAGATCATGATATCATATCAGTCATGATCACAATGAACGGCGAAGCAGACTCGATAGGCCGAAGAGTCTACTTGTGCTCCTACATCTTATAGGTTTTAGAAAGTAAATTCAGTGAAGCTATTTTCAAGTTAATCCACAGTTAGTGCCACTTGTACAGGTATTTACCTCTCTGCTTGTGCAGGAGATGCTCGAATCACTGCTGGTGCTCGGTTACTCTGACGATCACCCTTTGGTGATGGTGGCCTTCCAAACGCCTTCCGCTCACGATGCCCTGAAAATAGAGAACCATGGATTTGAGAAAAACACACAGGACAATATCACACACTAACACCAAGAAACATACTGTTTAAGTGATCACCAGCACTGGCTATGTCAATGTCTTAAAATCAAAACCTCTTCCCTGCTATCTCTCCTAAGCAGCATGTAAGAACATAAGAAATAGGAGCAGGAGTAGACCATAAGACCTCTTGAGCCTGCTCCCAGCCTTGGGTGACTATCTGTATGGAGGCTTGCACATTCTCCCATGCCTGCATGGGTTTCCTCCCACAGTCCAGAGATGTGTAGTTAGGGGGAGTAGCTATGGTAAAGGTTTGGGGTTGCAGGGATAGGGCAGGGGAGAGGGTTTGGGTAAGATATTCTGTCAGAGATTTGATGCAGACTTGGTGGGCCAAATGGTCTCTTCTGAACGATCGGTATTCTATGATATGAATCTTGTTGTTTTTTTGTTCCTGGCTAGTTTACTCTCAAATCCCTTTTTCCTTTTTTTAATCAACTTTTTGGTGGCTCTTTGCTGGCTTCTGAAACACTTCCAGTCCTCAGGCTTAGTACTGTTCTTTGAAGCATTATAAACTTCTTTTAATTTAATAGTATCCTAAATGTCCTGAAGCCATCACTGAGTATTTCTTGCAGAGTTTTTGTTTTTTTAGCGAAAGGCATTTTGTTGAATATTTTAAATTGCTTCTTTATATGTTTTCCAGTGTTTATTTGTCATACTTTTTAGTCTTTTACCCAACAACCATAGCCGGCGGCACGGTGGCATAGTGGTAGCACTGCTGCATCACAGCGCCAGGGACCAGGGTTCGATTCCCGGCTTGGGTCTGTACATTCTCCCCATATCTGCGTGGGTTTCCTCTGGGTGCTCCGGTTTCCTCCCACAGTCCAAAGATGTGCGAGTCAGGCATTGGCCATGCTAAATTGCCCCTTAGTGTCCTGGGATGCGTAGGTTAGAGGGGTTATGGGATAGGGCCAGGGTGGGATTGTTGTCAGTGCAGACTCAATGGGCCAAATGGCCTCCTTCTGCACTGTACGGATTCTCTGATTCTCCTCATACATAAGCACTTAACTTTGTGTGTTTCCCATTAGAGTACGTTGCTTTCAAACTTCATTTAAATTGCATTACTGTTGGAATTCAACTGCATTATGATCACTATTCCCAGCAGATCTACTATCAGGTTTAGTATTTATCAGGTTACTAATTTAGTATCTTTGGTTGACAAATTTATCAGATTTAAAATTAACAATTGTCCCAGTATCAACTGTCAGAACAGAACAGTGTGCTCAAAATGAGGTCTAACCAGACCTCTTTACAGTTGTAGTATGAATTCTCCCATTGTATTCTCGTCTCTAGATACACAGTTCAGCATTCCATTCACCTTTCTGATTCTGTACCTGTTCATGACATTTTAATGATTGATGTATCTGGACCCCATTTGAGCCTCCATTGTTTCCAGCTTCTCACCATTTTAGGCTTAAAGTGGAGTATAATGTGGGAAAATGTGAGGAGAGACTGCAGAATACTGTGGTACAGAGGGATTTTACTGTTCTTCTAACTGAATCACAAAAAGTTAGCATGCATGTACAACAAATAATTGGGAAGGCAAATGGAATGTTGACCTTTATTGTGAGGGGTGGAGTACAAATGGAGGGATGTCTTTCTACAACTGTACTGGGAATTGGTGAGATCACAGCAAGAGCGATGCATACAGTTTCAGTCTCCTTATTTGAAGAGGGATATACTTGCAATACAGGAAGTTCAGAGAAGGTTCACTGGATTGATTTCTGATAAAAGACTGTCCAATACTCACTGGACTTTAAAAGAATCTTAATGAAACATCTAAGATCACCCATTGTATCTGCTCTGAATGAGCAATTCACTTTGTGCCATTCTCCTTATAACACTACAAATTCTTCCTTTTTAGAAAACAGTCCAATTCCCCTTTGAAGGTTTTGATTGCAGCAGGTGATCAAGGCGGCGAATGGGATGTTGGCCTTTATCGCGAGGGGGATAGAATATAAAAGCAGGGAGGTCTTGCTGCAACTGTACAAGGCACTGGTGAGGCCGCAACTGGAGTAGTGTGTGCAGTTTTGGTCCCCTTATTTGCGAAAGGATATGTTGGCCTTGGAGGGAGAGAAGGTTCACCAGGTTGATACCGGAGATGAGGGGTGTAGCTTATGAGGAGAGATTAAACAGATTGGGTCTGTACTCGTTGGAGTTTAGAAGGATGAGGGGTGATCTTATAGAGACATATAAGATAATGAAGGGGCTGGATAGGGTAGAGGTGGAGAGATTCTTTCCACTTAGAAGGGAAACCAGAACTAGAGGGCACAGCCTCAAAATAAGGGGGGGGCCGGTTCAGAACAGAGTTGAGGGGGAACTTCTTCTCTCAGAGGGTAGTGAATCTCTGGAATTCTCTGCCCATTGAAGTGGTGGAGGCTTCCTCGTTGAATATGTTTAACTCACGGGTAGATAGTTTTCTGATCGATAAGGGAATTAGGGGATATGGGGAGCAGGCGGGTAAGTGGAACTGATTCGCTTCAGATCAGCCATGATCTTGTTGAATGGCGGGGCAGGCTCGAAGGGCCAGATGGCCTACTCCTGCTCCTATTTCTTATGTTCTTATGATTGAACCTGGCTCCACCACAGAATCAGTCAGTGCATTCCAGACTTTAACCACCAGTGTGAAAATGTTTTGCTTCAGGTTGCTTTTGTTTCTTTTGCCAATTATTTTAACTCTCTGCTCCCTTGCTCTTGATCTTTCTACCATAGGGAATGGCTTTTCCATTTCTACTCTGTAAAGGACCCTCATGATTTTGAATATTTCGTTCAAACCTCCTCTCGGTTTTCTCTTCTCCAAGGAAAACAGTTACAACCTCTCCAATCTATCTTCATAACTGAAGTTCCTCATCCCTGGGACCATTCTCATGAATCTTTTCTGCACTCTCTCCAATGCCTTCACATCCTTCCTAAAGCGCAGAACCGGATGCAATACTCCAGCTGAGGCTGAACTAGTACGTTTAGTCTTGTGAGGGATTCTATAATTGTGGGGTAAAGTTTAAAATGAGGAGTCTCCCATCTAAGATGGAGATGAGGAGGATTTTTTTTCTCAGAGCTGTTTGTCTTTGCAATTCTCTTCCACAGAGAGCAGTGGAGACTTGATCAATGAACATATTCATGGTTGAGTTACACAGATGTTTTGATCTACAAAGCAGTCAAAGGATTACAGGGGATAGGCAAGAAAATGGAGTTTTAAGGCCACAATCAGATCAGCAATGATGTTATTGAATGGAAGAGCAGGCTTGAGGAGACCAATGGCCCACCTCTGATCCTACTTTTATGAATTCACTTGCTTGTATTGTGGCGCACCCTCCTTGCAATCAACATCTGTTTATAATGTATGCTTCCATTGACACTGCTTCCAATGCCACCTTTCCTTGTGTCATCAGCAAACTTAGATATGTGCTCACTACCCCACTATCTAAATAATTAATAAAGTTATTCTTCTATGCTGTTAGATTCGCTGATTCTTTGCGTTGTGCAATCACTGCACTTTCCTCCCTCTGTATTTCCACCTACTGCTGGAAAATTTCACAGGAAATATCTGGCCTGCAGGTCACATGAAAGTACTCACCTCTTTCTGGAGACAATGTGACCCGTTTGGATGGCGGAGAGGATGGCCTCTCCTTATCAGAAGGTTCATACCGTTTCCTGGTGCCTTTATCAGCAGGCTGAAATAGGGAAAATAAAATGTCAAAATCTCCAGTTACAGATCAGGCACTCCTCCCATATCATTCACTCATACCTCAAATCTCTGATAAACACCTATAAATTATTACAAGAAGAAGATAAGTGTCTATAATGAAGAGAATTCTGGCCATCCCCAATCACGCAATTAATAAAAAAACATCCATGGGACGTGGGCATCACTGCCAAGGACAGCATTTATTGCTCATCCCTAATTGCTCTCAAGTTGATGGTGAGCTGCCTTCTTGAACCACTGCAGTCCATATGCTGCTAATGTCCTTGAGGGAAGGAAATCTGCCGTCCTTATCTCGTTTGGCCTACATGACTCCACAGCCACAGCAATGTGGTTGATTCTCAACTGCCCTCAGGCAACTAGTGATGGGCAATAAATGCTGGCCAGCCAGCGACGTCCATGCCCCACTCATGGATAAAAAAATCAGGCTGCCTGGCACAAAGTATTCTCCTTATTTGGCAGGAACTGTGCAAACTTGGAGAGGCAGGGTGAATAAATCAGAGGAAGTCCCCAGCTTCTTGAATTAGCACAAAGTCAGGAACTGTAAAACAAATCAGGTTTAAAAAGTATTTCTTGCCCTGATCCTGGAAGGGATGAATAGCTCCACTTTTTCCTCCGTCCTCTTCATTTCACAAGCATTGATCTGGGTTGACTCCCAGCTGACTTGTCGTGATTCACGATGGGCAGAAAACGATGGGCAGTAAGATTTCCCCCTTCACTCTACCAGTTGTTGTTGTTTCCATTATGAAATGCTGCACTCACTGCCAGCAGCTGCTGGAGGCTGAAACCGAACTCGCTGCTGCCTTGAATGACTCAGTATAGTGAGCACCTAGTCGGAAATCATTTTCCAGCACCATTATCCTTTATTTCACTAAAATTGTACACAAAAACAATTTAACATCCAAACAGGGTACATTACCTTGTTTAGCAGCGTCAGTTTAATGTCCTTGTGTGCACTGTAGACAAGCTGTGGGGGCTTGCTGATCTGGGTGGGTTTCGGTGTGGAGGAAGATTTCTGTGGCTGTGGTGGAATCTCACGTTTCCGCCTCTCCTCACGCTCCTTGTCTCTTGGTGCCTCCTCTCTTTTGGGTTTCACTGAAAATGGATTGAAATGCTTTAATGTTGGTCCCCTAGTGACTGAACTGGAAAGAATGTGAGCAAGATCAGAAAAGAAAATGTGAAATATTAGCTTTTATTAATACTAAGGAAATCAGGTTCAAGTTGAAGCTTGTCTGGCAGCATCTGTGGAGAGAGAAATAGAGTTAATGTTTCAAGTCTGTATGATTCTTCGTCAGAGCTAAAGGATAAAAATAGTATAAAAAGGCATAGAGCAGTTGGAGCAGAGTAGGATGTCAGTGGTAGGTGGCAGCAAGGAGAGATTGCAACAAAGATGTGTAGGTGACAAGACAAAGGGAGCGTTAATGACAGTGTGAAGGGTTATAGAGGGTGCTGCTAGTGGCATAAAGGTAAGATAGCAGAATGTAAGGGGAGAAGAAAGGTCAGTGCTCACTGGAAGCAAAACTAAAAAACAAATGACAGTTGGCCCAGTCTGGTTTGGGGGGGGGGGGGGGGGTGCATTGTGACAAAAATATTTTGGATAAAACAAAGGGGGTCAAGATCGAGGAAAAGGTCACAGTCTAAAGTCGTTAAACTCAATGCTGAGTCCTGAGGGCTGTAACCTGCCTAATCAGAAGATGCTGCTCTTGCAGTTTGAGCTGAACTTTGCTAGAACATTGCAGCAGGCCAAGGACCGACATGTGGACATGAGAGCAAGATGCGGAGTTAAAATGGCAAACGACCGGAAAGTTGGTCTCACGTTTGTGGACGGAGCAAAGCTGTTCCGCAAAGCGGTCACCCAGTGTGTGTTGAGTCTCTCCAATGTAGGAGATCTCATTGGGAGCAGTGACTACAATAAACTAAATTGAAGGAGGTACAACTGAAAGGCTGCTTAACCTGAAAGGAGTGTTTGGGCCTTGGAGAGTAAAGGGGCAGATGTTGCACCTTCTGTGATTGCAAGGGAAGGTGCCATGGGAAGTGCATGAGGAGTTGGGGTTGATGGAGAAGTGGACTAGTCAAACCGCTCAGCATAGGAGTCCCATTACTCCACATTTTCATGAAAGGGTCCTACGACGCTGAAAACGTCGGCCATTTCCTTTCTAATGGAAGGACCTTCATGTGCACAGTTTGCAATATGTTTCAGCAGCTACCTTGCTTTTCCCTCTTTAAAAGGAGGCACAATCTGAGCCAAGAAAGGAGAAGGGCAAAAAGTGGGAAACTATAGAGCAGTCAGCTTGACCTCTGTGGTGGGAAAGCTGCTGGAGTCAATCATTAAGGAGGTGACTGAGCATCTGGAAAAGCAAAGTTCAATTCACCAGTGTCAGCACGGTTTTGTGAAGGGCAAGTCTTGTTTGACAAACTTGCTAGAGTTCTTTGAGGATGTAACCAACAAGGTAGATAACGGGAATCCTGTGGATGTGATCTATCCGGACTTCCAGAAGGCATTTGATAAGGTGCCACACAAGAGACTGATCCAGAAGGTTAGATCCGAAGGGGTTGGGGGTAGAGTAGTGGCTTGGAATGAGGATTGGCTGACTGATAGAAAGCAAAGAATTTAGGAGGCATGGTTAGTAAGTTTGCAGATGACACAAAGATTGGTGGCATAGTGGATAGTGAAGAAGGTTATCTAGGATTGCAATGGGATCTTGATCAATTGGGCCAGTGGGTTGACGAATGAGAGATGGAGTTTAATTTAGATAAATGAGAGGTGATGCATTTTGGTAGATCAAACCAGGGCAGGACACTTTGAAACTTTGAACTTTTAAGTTCTGAGAGAAATGGGTTCCTACCACGATCATCGCACAGACCAGACCTGTCTCGTATACCAACCAGACCTGGGATAATATCATCTGGAGGAGGCATGTGGACCAGCTGTTGGTAGGGAGAACCGATCCTTCAGGAATAGAACTACAGTGAATCCAAATTCAACGGCACAAGGTTCTGAGCTGAACCTTCCTGAAACCCTGACAGAACCGATTATGGAAAACAACACCAGGCATCCAGTCAACTTCTAGTTACAGACACTGGACAATGTTTGTATAAAGTCGGAAAAACCAGACGTTACAACTAGTGCCGAGAAGCAGACACCCGAAGTTCATCGGCTACCGTTCAGCAAACGACCTCTAAACATCTGACTTAATGATTATTGTGGTTTGATTATGGTTCATGTTACATTTGTTTAAATTTGTTGGGGATGTTTGATTTAATTGGGGGGGGGGAGGAGGAGAAATTATGTATGTATTTTGATTTCGGAGAAGCAGCATTGAGGATGCACTGGGCACAGTGTAATAATCTCTGCTCAATGGTTAGGGCAGGTAACTGAACAGAGTCAAGCAGCAGCCTGTACTGAACACATCTCATTAATAAAGCTTCTTTAGTTTTGCAACTCTCTTGTTCCTACCATCAATTCTGCAGATACAACACTTTTACAGTAGGAAGACTTTTAAGTTTCGTTTTAGATCAATTCATTTGCAGTTAGAGATAGAATGTTGGGGAGTGAACATCTCTCAACTCTGCCAAAAGAAAGCTGGAGAGGACAAGGGAGCTACAAAGAACAAGATAAAATCCAGACTACCAGGAACTGGGACAGGAAGAATACCTTATGAAGACTGAAGTTAAGAGAACAGAAACCAAGAAACTGAACAAGGTGCTGTACAGGAGAATTCAAGGGAAAAGCAGATAAAGTAGTCTGAGTGACAGGGACAGTTGTGGTAACCAGATGTACAGTATCCTGCAGACACAACCTCTTGGAAGAGAAGGTTCCAGGTCCATACCCTTCAATTTCAATTGACTTGTACTTCTGGCATGTGTTCAGTCAATTCAGTCAACATGCCAGTTTTTTACATGATTGAAAGTTGCTAATTCTTGTATAAAATTTAGTGTGAGCTGTACTGCATGGGTAACACACTACACTGTATATTGATGTTGTAAGAAACCAGTGGAATGAAAACCATGGCTGTTCATGGTTGCTTTCCATTTTATTTCTTGCTGCAGTCTTACATTTTAAATTACATGAAAGATGTAATTGTTTCCATGCTGTAAATCTCTATGACTCTATTGTGTAATCAAAATGTTAGTAGTGTGTTGATTCAGTTTTTCCATCTGCATTCGATTCCCTATCCCACGCGTATCACAGTAAAAAGGTGTGGCGTGAAGAAGAAACTCCTCACTAAAAGGAGTAACATTTCAGGATAGTCAGTCACCTGCTGACATCCCATTCAAAGAGCTGGGAAGACAATATTCAGCTGTCTCCAAATGGAGAAAGTTAGAATGTATTTTAGTGTTTGAGACCATTTAACTGTTAAGAATACAGAAAGAGGTCCTTCGGCTCATCCTGTCTGCACCAGTCATCAAACACCTATCTATTCTAATTCCATTTTCCAGCACTTTGTCCACAGCCGTGTATGCCTTGGTGTTTCAATTGCTCATCTAAATGCTTCTTAAACATTGTGAGAGTTCCTGCCTCTACCACCCTTTCAGGCAGTGAGTTCCAGACACCCCCACCCTCTGGGTGAAATTTCTTTTCCTCAAATCCCCTCTAAATCTCCCACTCCCTACCTTAAATCTATGTCCACTGGTATTGACCCCTCTACTAAGGGGAAATGTTCCTTCCTATGGACTCTATCCTATGTCCCTCACAATTTCGTACACCTCATCATGTCCCCTCTCGACCTTCTCTGTTCTAAGGGTAACAACCCCAGCCTAACCAGCCCCTCTTCATAGCTGAATCCTGGTGAATCTCCTCTGCACGCTTTCCAGTGCAATCACATCCTTCCTAAAGTGCGGTGACCAGAACTGCACACAGTACTCTAGCTGTGACCTAACGAGTGTTTTATACAGCTCCATCATAACCTCCCTGCTTTATATTCAATCCCTCCACCAACAATGAATAGTAGCAGCTGTGTGTACCATCTACAAGATGCACTACAGCAACTCATGAAGATTCCTCAGGTAGCAGTCTAGGACAAGGGCAGCGGATACACGAGAACACCAACACCTGCAAGTTCCCCTCCAAGCCACTCACCACTCTATTTTCGAAATATATCGCCATTTCTTCACTGCCGTTGGGTCAAAATTCTGGAACTCCCTCCCTAACAACATTGTGGGTGTACCCACACCGCATGGACTTCAGTGGTTTAAGAAGGCAGCTCACCACCATCTTCTCAAGGGCAAATAGGGATGGGCAATGAATGCTGGCTGAACCAATGACACCCACATCCCTAAAATATCCATTTTCCACCTCCCCAGTAACCTTCCCTTCTGTCTTCTGTGAATGTGTTTCTACAGGTACTGGCCAAAATCCAACACTTTACCCAAGTGCCCACTATTGATGTGTGACAGTGAGTGTTGGCCAGTTGTCCAACAAAACAAGTCCCAATCATATCCTTGCCAGTATTCCACAGATGCAATCTTGCAGCAGGGTCAGGATTGGAAGCCCCTGGCTTGTTATTTGCCATACCTAAATCAGGGGTACTGAAATGAACTGTACAGATACAACTGATGCCCATGCTAACTCAATGCAGAATAAGGATCGATGCTGAGTCTTCTGGTAAGTAGGCTTTGGACGATGCTAGGTGATAGAACATAGAACAGTACAGCACAGAACAGGCCCTTCGGCCCACGATGTTGTGCCGAGCTTTATCTGAAACCAAGATCAAGCTATCCCACTCCCTATCATCCTGGTGTGCTCCATGTGCCTATCCAATAACCGCTTAAATGTTCCTAAAATGATGCTGTATCCTTTCACTTGTGAGAACTCAGGAGAAATTAGAATTTAAGATGACCCATGTAGCAACTCTGAAGAGGGAAAATCCACTTGAATAAATATTTCAAGGAGATATACGTACATTTTTCCTTCTGCTTCTGAGCAGGGACTTGTGATCGTGAGCTGGCAGATGAGACGGGGCTGGCTAAGTCTGCATACATATTCTCAGAGTCGGCACTTCTTACAGAGCTGCTGCTTGATGATGCACTTGACACAGACGACACACTGCTTACACTGAGGGACCTGGAACAAAATTAATGCTTTGAATATTTCAATTTCATGTCAGACACTGAATAAAATACATACTGGGTGTCAATGCTGGATGGGTTGTAAACTATGGTTGCTGACGCAGTAAGTTCCTGAGTCACAGTATGAAAACTGGTAGCCATGATGTGGAGATGCCGGCGTTGGACTGGGGTGGGCACGGTAAGAAGTCTCACAACACCAGGTTAAAGTCCAACAGGTTTATTTGGAATCATGAGCTTTCGGAGTGCTGCTCCTTCTTCCGCAGTATAATTTGGATAAGTGTGAGGTTATTCACTTCGGAAGCAAAAACAAGGCGGCAGATTACTACCTGAATGGCTGTAAATTGGGAGAGGGGAGTGTGCAGTGGGAGCTGGGTGTTCTTGTGCACCAGTCGTTGAAGGTAAGCATGCAGGTGCAGCAGGCGGTAAAGAAGGCAAATGGCATGTTGGCCTTCATTGCGAGAGGTTTCGAGTACAGGAGCAGGGATGTGTTGTTGCAACTTTCCAGGGCCTTGGTGAGGCCACACCTAGAATATTGTGTGCAGTTTTGGTCTCCGTTTCTGAGGAAGGATGTTCTTGCTCTCGAGGGAGTGCAGCGAAGGTTTACCAGGCTGTTCCGGGGATGGCGGGACTGATGTATGAGGAGAGATTGACTGGGTTAGGATTGTTTTAGCTGGAGTTCAGATGAATGAGAGGAGATCTCATAGAGACTTATAAAATTCTAACAGGTCTAGACAGAATAGATACAGGGAGGATGTTCCCGATGGTGGGTGAGTCCAGAACCAGCGGTCACAGTCTAAGGATTCAGGGGAAGCCATTTAGGATGGAGGCGAGGAGACATTTCTTCATCCAACGAGTGACGAGTCTGTGGAATTCATTACCACAGGAAGCAGTTAATGCCAAAACATTGAACGCATTCAAGAGGCAGCTGGATATAGCTTGGGGCAAATGGGATCAAAGGTTATGGGGAAAAAGCAGGATTAGGTTACTGAGTTGGCTGATCAGCCGTGATCTTAATGAATGGAGTAGGCTCGAAGGACCAAATGGCCTCCTCCTACTCCTAACTTCTATGTTTCTATGCATCAGGTGAGTCGCTTGGAGCAGCGCTCCGAAAGCTCAGTATTCCAAATGAACCTGTTGGACTTTGACCTGGTGTTGTGAGACTTCTTACTGTGAAAACTGGAGCTTTAAACAGGGAAAGTCAGACAGGACTCTCAGTTGTGCCTCTGCTTTCTTTCACCTGCATTAAACTCCAGCAGTAACAGCTTGTGTTGCTCTGGCAGAGGCAATAAAGCAAGACCCAACCACGTTTCATTTGTGTTCCACAAGTATAACCGCTTCACAGTTGATGAATAACTGAAATTCCATTTCCAAAATATTGGCAACAATGCCAGTTTATATTGTTTCCATCCAAACAGACTTAGATAGTGTAAAATTACATTGCTTCACGATATAGTTTGGTATTAACCTGTCCAATTCTGTCAGCATATATTTTAACACTGATATTTGTATGTAAATTTAATTTCTACTTCTCCCATCCCAACATTATTGAGTCCCAACAGGGGTACACCGTCCATAATTGTGGCTGCCCACCAGTATACCCACTAAGTGGCTATTATTAATGTGGGTATTGGTATCCTATTCAATAAAGGGACATCACAACTGAACCCCAAGTATGTCCAGAACAGGAATTTGGGCTGATTTTTCTCTACTGTAATCCAAGGTTGAGGGGTTATTTGGAGGGCCCTAAACCGCTGTCACAGACTCTCCTTTCAGGAACAGACACTGTACATGGTGGAGACTGTGTTTAACATTAATGATTTTATACAAGTTGGTGGACATTGTCTTACCTAGATCTGTGGGAACCAGATGCAGATTGGGAACCAGATGCTGATGTTGACCGAGACGCTGAATGAGAATGTGACCGTGAACGAGAGCTTGAACCACTGTAGCTGCTGCCACTATCACTTCCACTGCCACTTGCTGTCCGTCTGCATGAGGACATTGAGTATTTAGGTTTCATTATGCAAATGAAGGAAGATTTAAGATATTGACCATTTCTGTGCAGAGAACGATGCAAGAGAACAAAGGACGTTCTAAATATAGTTTCCTTCTATTGTAGCACTGCAACAGAAAGAAGGAATCGTGCATTTACACTTCATCCTTTACTACCGTTCAGTGCTTCACAATGTAATCACTGTTCCTATACAGACAAATAGTGCAGCTAATGTTGTGCACAGCAAGGTCCCAGAAACAAGGATGATAAAATACATCAATTATTATGTTCATTGGTGCTGCTTGAGGGACCATTGTGGGCCTTCCCTGTTCTTAGAACATAAGAACTAGGAGCAGGAGTAGGCCAACTGGCCCCTCGAGCCTGCTCCACCATTCAATAAGGTCATGGCTGATCTTTTCGTGGACTCAGCTCCACTTACCCGCCCGCTCACCATAACCCTTAATTCCTTTACTGTTCAAAAATCTATCTTTGCCTTAAAAACATTCAACGAAGGAGCCTCAACTGCTTCACTGGGCAGGGAATTCAACAGATTCACAACCCTTTGGGTGAAGATGTTACTCCTCAACTCAGTCCTAAATCTGCTCCCCCTTATTTTGAGGCTGGGCCCCTTAGTTCAAGTCTCATCTGCCAGTGGAGACAACCTCCCTGCTTCTATCTTATCTATTCCCTTCATAATTTTATATGTTTCTTCTTTGAATAATGCCACGGGATATTTTATGTCCACTTGAAAATGCAGATGGAGTTTTGGTTTGAAACCTCATAAGGAAGACCTCTGGCAGTGTAGCACTCCCTCACTACTGGAGTGTTAACTGGGAATACATGTTCAAGTACTAGAGTTGGGAGCTTGAACCCACAACCTTCTGAATCAAAGGCTAATGTAAGTAGTAAGATACAGTGACTAACTTAACACAAGCTACTTCAGATTGGTCAAAACATCAGGTGCGATGGGCAGAATTTGTATGAAACGTCCCACAGGAGACAGAATTGAAAGGAAATGCAGTAAATTTGACAGAAGCGGACAAATCTTCAAAAAAGTATGGAACAACACCAGCCACTAGCTTGGGTAGCAGGATTAAAAGAAACAGGACCAGAAGAAGCCAACCAACAGTTCTCCAACAACAGGCCAGCTGTTTCTATGACAGCACCAAACAAAATAGGATGGTTTTAGAGAGTGCGTTTTTGCAGTGCATTATCTTTGAGAGACTTGTTTTGATTTTTAACAATATTAAGTTATAAATGAACTTATCCAAAAGCGATAATGCATCTAAATAGCCGTCAAACCTCCTCGGCGGGGTCCGGGCCTGTCGTTCCTTCTTTCGCCCATCTCTGTTCTCAGTTGGTTTTGTGCCCTCTGCTGGGGTCTTTGGAACCTTTGCCCCTGTTGCGTGTCCTGCTGGCTGCGGCGAAGGCAGTTTCTTTACCGTTTTTTCACTGTTTGAGATAAAGAAAGATGATGATGAGATTTTGATTGAAGCTTGCGGCTGGAATTTTACCGCCCCACCCACCATGGGAATCAGAGCAGGTGAGGGGCGGAGAATGGGCAGGTCTGTTGACCTCGGGCAAGATTTACAGTTTCGGGACGAGCGAGCCTGTAAAACCCCGCCCAATGAATGACAGCCAATTACAAGCCCAACAGCTGAGCTGATTACTCACTAGTAAATGAGCAAATAACCAACCCAATTGCTGGTTGATAACTGTAAACTGAACTGAGCAGGCTAACAGTGTTTCCTGGTTTCACGTGCTGATTTGCAATACCAAAAACTGATCAGATCTAATGGAAAGCTTCCTTGCAGTGAGAAATTCAACACACCACTCGGTATCATTTACAGCAACTTTCTTGTGCATAAAGTGTCTTAATAAACAACATTTCTAAAGGATTGAAATGCAGCATCTGAATGTCTGGGAGACTGCGACAGGACAGCTCAACAACTCATTAAGGCCTGAATGCATGCAGCAAAAGAAAGTAGTTCAAATGTGAACCCTGCAAGTAGTAATTACTCCCACACATTAATTCTATTTATCGATCGACTACATTTAAAACTGGACGATCCTTGTAAATTATTACATCTCTAATGGGGTGTAGCAGCCTACTGATGTTTTAAATGAGGTAGCAGTTTCAGGTTGTGAAACCGGAATATCCAACAGAATTACATCGTTGTATAATTTCTGCTGCTTTGATGAAGTCATTCTGATTCACATTAGTATTATTGCTCCAAGATGCTAGTGGAATGGATGAACTGGTGGCTGATGAAGTTCAATGCAGACTGAGAAATGAAGAAAAAATATGGAGAGGCTGTATAATACAGAGGGTATAATTTTAAAAGAGATACAGGAGCAGAAGGACCTGGTTGTATATGTTGCACAAGTCAATGAAGGTTGCAGGACAGGTTGAGTGTGTGGTTAATAGAGCATATAGTATCCTGGATCAGAGCAAGGAGGTTGTATTGAACTTGTATAAGTCACTAGTTTGGTCTCAGCTGGAGTATTGTGCCCAGTTCTGGGTGCTACATCTGAGAAAGGATGTGAAGATATTGGAGAGAGTGCAGAAAAGATTCATGAGAATGGTTCCTGGGATAAGGAACTTCAGTTATGAAGATAGATTGAAAAAATTAAAATCGTGTTTCTTGGGGATAAGAAAGGCAAGAGGAGATTTGGTAGGGGTATTCAAAATCATGAGGGGTCTAGATAGAATAGAGGAGAAACTGCTCCCATTCATGAAAGGATCAAGCACGAGAGGCACCAGATTGAATGTAATTAGTAAAAGAAGCAATAGTGATATGAGGAAAACCTTTTCACGCAATGAGGGATTGGGATCTGGAATGTACTGCCTGTGGTGGAGACAAGTTCAAAACAGTCTTATTACTTTGGGAATGTTATCTGAAAGGGAAGAATGTGCAGGGTTACAAGCAGCAAGCAGGAAAGTGAAACTAGCTGGGCTGCTCATTGGGAAAGTCGGTGCAGACATGACAGGCCAAAATACCATCTCCTGTGCCATACCAATTCTGTTAATTCTTGATGCCGAGAATGATCCAAATCATATACAAACAGGATATTCAAAGATGTGCTAAATTGACCCTAGTGTCAGGGGGATTAGCAAGGTAAATGTGTGGTGTTATGGGAATAGGGCCTGGGTGGGATTGTGGTCGGTACAGACTCAATGGGTCGAATGTTCTCCTTCTGTACTATAGGGACTCTGTGATAATCTATTCTATGAGGTGGTGGCCATTTAGCTCATTGTTCCTGTGTAGGCTCTTTGAAAGAGCTATTCAATTAATCCCACTTTCTATATGCCCTTTCCCCATAGCTTTGTAATTTTTATTAAGCATTTAATCAATTTGCTATGAAAGTTATTAAAATTGCTCCCATCAACCTTCCACACAGTGCAGTTCAGGTCATAACTCATTCTGTAAATTTCCCTTCAAGTTCTTTTGCCATAATTAAATTTCGCCTTAAGCTTCTCTGCTTAAAAGAGAATAAGTCCAGTCACTCCACATAACTGAAGTCCTTCATCCCTGGTTCCATTCTAATAAATCTCCTCGACACCCTCGCCTAAAGCCTCGATACTTTCATTAAGTGTGGTGCCCAGAAGTGAACACTATACTTCAGTCGGGGTCAAATGAATGTTTTATAAAGGTTCAGCAGAATATCCTTGCTTCTGTAATTTCTGCCTCTCTTTATTAAGTGAAGAATCCCATATGCCGTTTTAGCAGCCATCTCAAATTGTCTTGGCATCTTCACACTCCTTTAAATTTATACCATTTAGTTCATATTGCCTCCTCTCATTCATCCTATTGATTCTATCTGCCGTGCACCTGCCCATTTCACTGATCTCACTTGGCCCTCAGTGTTACTATCCTCCTCATTATTTACTACATTTCTGTCATCTATTCTCTGCTTCCTATCCCTTAGACAATTTTATATTCATGCTGCTTTAATCCCATGGGCTTTAAATTTGGTACTAAGTCCATTATGTGATACCTGGGATTTCAATGTCCTCAAGAAGGTCACTACGACAGATGTGAAGCAGAGGAGAGACCTTCCTGAAGAATTGAGAATCACTATAGTTTCCATTTACTTGGAAAACACAGCTGATGAAGGGAACAAGAAGTTCAATTGTTTCAAAAACCAAAGAATGACTTATTTCCCAAGTTTTACACAAACTAATCACTATTCCTTGATTTACACCCCGTCTTCTCAGATACTTTCCAGCCATGTGTCCAATTGTATGGACCATCCGTTTGGGTGACCTTGTAGCTTGGTTCTTCAGAAAGAAAAATAAACATCCAAAAAAACCAGCGAGTGAAGCAACATCCCTGTGCTGGGCAGTTCTGCTCTGGGGGCCACAACCTAAGGAGGTACAGGACAAGGTATTGGACTGGTGGGGGCAATAACTATACATACCAAGCTCTTAGGCACAGTTGGCAATGCTTTATCTGCCACACCATTACAACAAGTTGCAATATGGCATCTTAACATTGTAAAACTAGCACCTCAAAGTCAGCTTTTGTCTTAGCAATCAGTGAAATTCTGCTAAAAATTATTTGCAAACACAGTGAAGAGGGATTGCTGAGTCTTGCATAACATTACTGCAGCTCCTTCTAGAGCACAAACCGCAGGATGAGGGAATCGCATTAAAAAAATGATGCACGAGAATTAGCCTGTGTCAGAAACTATGTTTCTCACACAGTCCTGTAGAAGGTCATATGGATTTACTCTGTTTCCTTCTCCATAGATGCTGCCAGACCTGCTAAGATTATCAAGCACTTTGTTTTTTTCCCCAGATTTCTAGCATCTGTAGTATTTTGCTTTCATACAAAGAGGAGTAGGCCACTTGATGCTGTTCCACCCACCATTCAATATCTTGGCTGATCTAATTGCAACTTCAACCTCCACATTCCTGCCTACCCCCCACAACCATCTTCAACTGTTGCATTGATGACCTTCCCTCCATCATAAGTCAAAAGTAGGGATAAGTTCACTGCTAAGTTCACTGATAATTGCACAATGTTTAACATCAGTCACTCCTCAGATACTAAAGCAGTCCATGCCCAAATGCAGCAAGACCTCAACAACATTCAGGCTTGGGCTGATAAGTAGCAACTAACATTCATACCACAAAAATGCCAGACAATAACCGAGAGAATCAAACCATCTCCCCAGGATGTTCAATGGCATTATCAATGAATTCCCCACAATAAACATCCTGGGGGTTACCAATGACCAGAAACTGAACTAGCCGTATAAATAATTTTGCTGCAAGAGCGGGTCAGAGGCTGGCAATTCTGCAATGAGTAACTCACCTCCTGACTCCCCAAAGCCTGTCCACCATCTACGAGACACAAGACAGGAGTGTAATAGAATACACTCCACTTGCCTGGATGAGTGCAGCTCCAACAACACACAAAAAGCTCTGCAGCATCCAGGACAAAGCAGACCGCTTGATTGGCATCACATCCACCACCTTCAACATTTACTCCCTCCACTGACGCACAGTGGCAGCAGTGTGTTAGGAATGGGTTAACAATTACCCTTCACTTGAATCCTGAATTGGATGTTAATCATTTAATAGAAGTCACTAGGATATATAAAGAGGTTACAGGTGGCACTGGGTGCTGGATGTGTATGTGGAGCTGAATCAGAAAATAAAGGGAGTTTATGAAGAAGCAAGACTTGTGTTTCCTTTAACTGGACTGCAACTGAGAAACTCAAACATTGGTAGCAGAGGGTGGTTGCTGGTTCCAAGTAAAGGACTGCAAGTTACGACTGTTTCAAGAAAAAAAAAGGAAGATTTCACTGAGCATTTCCAATCAATGAAGGAGTGAATGGGCGACAACAAAATGACTGAATCCAGAGTAAAAGTGTTGTGGTATGACTATCCACCATTACTCTCTGACACTGAACCTTATGGCCAATGGAGAAATTAAGTCATCATGTGGACCATGGTAACCGGTTTTGGAAAACGAAAACAAGGAATGGCCTTAGCTCTTTCTTTACCATCGAGAAGTAAAATTAGACGCAAAGTATTTTCCCAATTGGAGTTGGAACATTTGGACGAGGAGGAAGGTTTGGATAATTTATTAATCTTTATGGATAAGATTTATTAAAAGGATAACTTATTAAGTGTGTATGAAGTCTGGTCAGATTTCGGAAATCAGAGGATATTTCTATTGAAGAGTATGTGATGGAATTTACTTGACTATATATAAGGCTGCAAAAACACCGCCTGGAAATTCCACAGTCCGTGTTGGCATTTACGTTACTGGACTGTGCTAAGGTTACAAACATGATTTTGACAGGAGTTAAATTTGCAGACAAAGATACCTTATATGATCAAATGTCAGAGGGAATGTTTCCCCCATTTTTGGGGGGAAACATTCAATCCACGGCTTTTATGACCTCAAATGTCAGTGATAAAACAGACTGTGGCAGATACACCGTTAACAGGATGGTGAAATCGTACAGGCACAAGCTGGCTACGGGAATATGGCAGCAGATTGGGAGCCAGAAATTGAGGACAAAAACGCCTTTAATGTCTATAACAGGAGGAAGGATATGGAGAGTGGTAACAGTAAAATGAACCCCAGAAATGCCCAGGGGATAATTGATCAGTGTTTTCGGTGTGACTCTAAATTTCATTATGCTTTCAACTGTCCGAAATGATTTAATAGAGTGTTTGAAGCTACACATGACATGAAAGAATCGGAAGAGGAGAGAGATAGCGACCAGAAAGACATTGTCTTATTGAGATGTTTACTCCTGTAATGAGTGTTTTGATTGCACAGCCCTTTAATTGTGTTGTATTGAACAGTGGCTGCACATCTGCCATGTGTGGAGTTGACTGGTTAAAATGTTACCTGGACTCTAAATACTGAAAATCAGAACATGGTTAAGGAATTTGAAAGTTCCACAAGTTTCAGGTTTGGGGATGATAATCCCCTGAAGTTACTGAAAAGAGTAGTGATCCCTTGCAATATTGCCGGAGTGAATCATTTCATTAGCACGGATGTTGTGTCGAGTGAGATCCCTTTACCTGAGTAGACCATCGATGAAGAAAGCACACATGAAACTGGATATGGAAAATGATATGGCAACAGTTTTTGGAAAAACGGTGGACTTATAATTTACACAGTCGGAACACTATTTATTCTATTATTGACAAATAATTTTTCAGGTAAAGAGGTTAAGGAAGAATTATTAGCAGCTGGAAATGGGACTTTTGCAGATAAAAAGCTCATTGTGTTAAAGCTGCATTTGCAATTTGTGCATCCATCTCCTCGGAGGCTGCAAATGTTATTAAAGGATGCAGGGGTAAGAGATGAGGAGTCAGAGGTTTACAGCATAGAAACAGGCCCTTCGGCCCAACTTGTCCATACCGCCCTTTTTTAAAAAAAAAAACCCCGAAGCTAATCCCAATTGCCCGCTTTGGCCCATATCCCTCTATACCCATCGTACCCATGTAACTTTCTAAATGCTTTTTAAAAGATAAAATTGTACCCGCCTCTACTACTACCTCTGGCAGCTTGTTCCAGACACTCACCACCCTGTGTGTGAAAAAATTGCCCCTCTGGACACTTTTGTATCTCTCCCCTCTCACCTTAAACCTATGCCCTCTAGTTTTAGACTCCCCTACCTTTGGGAAAAGATATTGACTATCTACCTTGTCTATGCCCCTCATTATTTAATTGACCTCTATAAGGTCACCCTTCAGCCTCCCACGCTCCAGAGAAAAAAGTTCCAGTCTATTCAGCCTCTCCTTATAACTCAATCCATCAAGTCCCGGTAGCATCCTAGTAAATCTTTTCTGCACTCTTTCTAGTTTAATAATATCCTTTCTATAATAGGGTGACCAGAATTGCACACAGTATTCCAAGTGTGGCCTTACCAATGTCTTGTACAACTTCAACAAGACGTCCCAACTCCTGTATTCAATGTTCTGACCAATGGAACCAAGCATGCTGAATGTCTTCTTCACCACTCTGTCCACCTATGACTCCACTTTCAAGGAGCTATGAACCTGTACCCCTAGATCTCTTTGTTCTGTAACTCTCCCCAACGCCCTACCATTGAACATAGAACATAGAAACCCTACAGTGCAGAAGGAGGCCATTCGGCCCATCGAGTCTGCACCGACCACAATCCCACCCAGGCCCTACCCCCACATATTTACCCGCTAATCCCTCTAACTACACATCTCAGGGACAATTTTTTTTTAACCTGGCCAATCAACTTAACCCGCACATCTTTGGACTGTGGGAGGAAACCGGAGCACCCAGAGGAAACCCACGCAGACACGAGGAGAATGTGCAAACTCCACACAGACAGTGACCCGAGCCCGGAATCGAACCCAGGACCCTGGAGCTGTGAAGCAGCAGTGCTAACCACTGTGCTACCGTGCCGCCCTGACTGAGTAAGTCCTGCCCTGGTTCAATCTACCAAAATTCATCACCTCGCATTTGTCTAAATTAAACTCCATCTGCCATTCGTCAGCCCACTGGCCCAATTGATCAAGATCCCGTTGCAATTGGAGATAACGTTCTTCACTGTCCACTATGCCACCAATCTTGGCGTCATCTGCAAACTTACTAACCATGCCCCCTATATTCTCATCCAAATCATTAATATAAATGACAAATAACAGTGGGCACACCACTGGTCACAGGCCTCCAGTTTGAAAATCAACTCTCTACAACCACCCTCTGGCTTCTGTCAAGAAGCCAATTTTGTATCCATTTAGATACCTCACCCTGGATCCCGTGAGATTTAACTTTATGCAACAACCTACCATGTGGTACCTTGTCAAAGGCCTTGCTAAAGTCCATGTAGACAACATCAACTGCACAATACTAAACTGATAGAACAGGTCAGTGATCAGTGTGGGATTTATAGGAAGTACAGAAGGGTAGCTTCATGACCGATAGTGACCTTATCTTTGGCCAGAGATTTTAACGACATTGTGGCCATGGACCTTAAGATCTGGGATAAAGCAAACAATATATTCATTCTGCACTTTGTAGATTTAGCAACCAGATTTGGTCAATCAACAGTTGTAAGTAATAAAGAAAAGGGAGTAATCCTGGATCAGATCACAGAAAAATGGATAGGGACAGGAATGGGGCCACCAGCAAAGTTCCTTACAGACAATGGGGGGGGAATTTGCTAATGATGTGTTTAGGGATGTGTGTGAAAACATGAATATCATAGTCATGAACATGTTGCGGAAAGCCCATTTAGCAATATAAAGGCACAAGGTACAGCCATCAAACACCGTTTTCCAGCAAGGAGACATAGTATACTATGAGAGATAATTTTAATGAATGGAAAGACCCAGGGAAGGTTATAGGCATAGATGGTAAAACACTTGTTTTGCAACATGGTAATCAAACTGTTAGGGCACATTCATCAAGGAAATTGGGTACAGATTACAAACTTGCAAGTTTGTAAGAGTAGACAAACATGATGAGGAACCAGGGTCAGCTGATACTCACGTGTTACAGAATTGAGAACCAGTTAACTGAAATAGACAGGGTATCTGTAGAGGAACACAATACTTCTGATGAACTAGAACAGACCATTTTTTCTAAAGGACAACTGCCAGGAGTTCTTACAAAAGTGACTTACTTGCCTGAGGGGTCCAGTCAATGGAAGGATGCAACTGTCATTAGTAGAGCAGGGAAGGCCACTGGAAAGTATAAACACTGGTTGAATGTACAGAATACAGGGAAGGATGTCAAGACCATGGATTGGGAACATGAAGTCCAAAAATGTAGGGCACAGAAATGTAGCGCCAGTTCAGATAGCAAGTCCGATAGTGAAGGTGATCACAGGAAGAGATCGCGAACTATTGAAAAAACATCCCACAGCAGGAGGGAAAGATCAAGCAATGGTAGTTTAGAACGAGATATCAGGCGGAATAGAGGGCTTGACAAGGTCTCAGAATAGGGGGTAAGACTATGAACGATACTAGGAGTAGAAGCCCACATGCTCGCGAGGTTTTGGCAGCTTCCAATAAATTAGATGAAAAAGTTATAAAAGATGCTACACAGCAAAAACTGCATAGTTGGAGTGAATTTGGGGTATATACGGAGGTACCAGATAGGGGACAAAGAGCTCTATCTCACAGATGGATTTGCACGGAAAAGATGCTTCCTGATGGAGCTTATAAGGCAAAGGCCAGGCTCATGGCAAGGAGATTTGAAGAAAACTTAGGAGACCAGGATTTAAGGGTAGATTCACCTACGGCAGGAAATATTATTTTAAAGATCTTCTTGGCTCTGTTAGCTACAAAGGCCCGGGAATGCAAATCTATCGATATTAAAGCTGCCTTTTTGCAGGGGCATCAGCTTCAGAGAGACATCTTTCTCCGTCCTCCCAAAGAGGCAGCTAACACAGAAGGGGTAATCTGGAAATTTAATAAATGTGTGTATGGGCTGAATGATGCGTCTCGAGTTTGGTATTTTTCGGTAAGGTCGGTTTAATTAAAGTTAGGCTGTTGCCAGTTGAAAGCAGATCCTGCAGTGTTTTACTGGCATTATGAAGGAAATCTTTGATATTTTTATGGTGCATGTTGATGATTTTTTTGTGGGGTGGTAGGAGTGATTTTGACGCTATTGCAATTTCTGGGCTGAAGGAGGAATTCAGCGTTGGGAGTCAGGCTTCAGGAGCCTTCAAACATATTGGGCTGGAAATTGGACAGGCTGAGTCGGGTGTCACTTTACATCAGCAGTCTTATTTGCAGAGTATCAGCCTAATAGCAATTAGTCACAGTTGGGCTTCACAAAAGGATGCGATGGTTTCTAAGATGGAAAAAGAGAAACTCTGAAGTGTGATTGGGCAACTGAATTGGCTAGGTAGACAGGCCAGACCGGACGCTAGTTTCAATGTGCTAGAGTTGAGTAAAAAATGAATGATCCCACAGTGGAAGACACAATGAGAACAAACAAAACATTGACCAAACTAAAAATGCAGGTGTGTGTTTTGAGGTTCCCGTTTTTGGGTGATCTTAGGCACCTGAAACTCCGTTTATCGTGACGCATCGTGTGCCAATCTGTGTGATGGGTTTTCACGCGTGGGAAATTTTATAATCTTTCTTTTTGGGGAAAATTGCTAAATGTTGCCCTCTTGATTGGGAAACAAAGAAAATAAGGAAAGTGGTAAAAAGCACATTGGTCGCTGAGACACTAAGCCTTGTAGAGGCAGTGGATATGGCCTTTTATCTGTTGAAATGGCTGGACAAGGGTAAAATATCAAAAATAAAATCGGCTGATAGTAAAACAATTGGATAATTGATAATTACTAAGAGCAGCTAGTTCAAAGAAACTTTTGGACATTATCAAGGAAGGTTGTATCTTTCTGTGAATGTATGTTTTTTTTCCAAGAGATGTATGTGAAAAAATGGGGAAGGGGAAATAGCGTTTTGTGTTTTCTGTAGAAACAATATTTCTCAATTTTTTTTCTTTAAAGGAGAGACTGTTAGGAATGGGTTAACAGCTCCCTCCACTTGAATCCTGAATTGGATGTTAATCATTTAATAGAAGTCACTAGGATATATAAAGAGGTTACAGGTGGCACTGGGTGCTGGATGTGTATGTGGAGCTGAATCAGAAAATAAAGAGAGTTTATGAAGAAGCAAGACTCGTGTTTCCTTCACTGGACTGCAACTGAGAGGCTCAAACAGTGTGTATCATCTACAAGATGCACTGCAGGAATTCACCAAGGCTCCTTCGACAGCACCTTCCAAATCTGTGGCCTCTATCACCTGGAAGGACAAGAGCAACAGATGCATGGGGAACATCACCACCTGCAAGTTCCTCTCCAAGCCACATGCCATGCTCACTTGGAACCGTATGTTCATTCCTTCACCGTTGCTGGGTAAAATCCTGGAATTCCCAATCAAACAGCACTGTGGAGGTGCCTGTAGCAGTTAAAGTGAGTGGCTCACCACCAGCTTCTCAAGGACATATAGGAATGGGCAATAAAAATACTGGCCTAGACAGCAATGCCCATGTCCCGTGAACGAATAAAAAATACTCCCTTGTTAGTCAAGAATCTATCTACCTCTCCCTTAATAAATATTCATTGACCTGGTTTCCAATGATCTCTGGAAAAGAAAGTGGGCGGCACGGTAGCACAGTGGTTGTGGGCGGCACGGTAGCACAGTGGTTAGCACTGCTGCTTCACAGCTCCAGGGACCTGGGTTCGATTCCCAGCTTGGGTCACTGTCTGTGTGGAGTTTGCACATTCTCCTCGTGTCTGCGTGGGTTTCCTCCGGGTGCTCCGGTTTCCTCCCACAGTCCAAAGATGTGCGGGTTAGGTTGATTGGCCATGCTAAAATTGCCCTTAGTGTCCTGGGATGTGTAGGTTAGAGGGGTTAGCGGGTAAAATATGAAGGGATATGGGGGTAGGGCCTGGGTGGGATTGTGGTCGGTGCAGACTCGATGGGCCGAATGGCCTCTTTCTGTACTGTAGGGATTCTAAGAATTCTAAGAAGAGGGTCCCAAAGACTCTCAAGCCTCTCAGGAAAAAAATTCACGTGCTTCCTGAAGATCACAGCTATCAGTACAGAAACAAAAACACTAATAAACAAATACAGAAAAATGTAGAGACCATGACTGTGGACACAATGTGCAGACACTCAAGCTTAAGGACATATTTTCCAATCAGAGGTCACATCAGTTCAGCTTTACACTATAAAGTGCACTTCCATCCAGTGCATTCTGATTTAAAAGTTGTAAGTGTATATTTCCATATAGTTCAGTTTACAGGAGACCCATCACTACCGAATGCGAAGTGATGCATTTCGGAAGATCTAATGTAAGGGGGAGCTATACAATAAATGGCAGAACCATCAGGAGTATAGACACACAGAGGGACCTGGGTGTACAAGTCCACAGATCCTTAAAGGTGGCAGCACAGGTGGAGAGGGTGGTGAAGAAGACATGTGGCATGCTTGCCTTTATTGGACGGGGCATAGAATATAAAAGTTGGCATATTGATGTTGCGGCTGTATAGAACGATGGTTAGGCCACATTTGGAATACTGCGTCCAGTTCTGGTCGCCACACTGCCAGAAGGATGTGGAGGCTTTGGAGAGAGTACAGAGAAGATTTACCAGGATGTTGCCTGAAATCATAAAAGAAATCATAGAAACCCTACAGTACAGAAAGAGGCCATCCGGCCCATCGTGTCTGCACCGACCACAATCCCACCCAGGCCCTACCCCCATATCCCTACATATTTTACCCACTAATCCCTCTAACCTACACATCTCAGGACACTAAGGGGCAATTTAAGCATGGCCAATCAACCTAACCCGCACATCTTTGGAATGTGGGAGGAAACCGGAGCACCTGGAGGAAACACACGCAGACACGAGGAGAATGTGCAAACTCCACACAGACAGTGACCTAAGCCAGGAATCGAACCCAGGTCCCTGGAGCTGTGAAGCAGCAGTGCTAACCACTGTGCTACCGTGCTGCCTGGTATGGAGGGTCTTAGCTATGAGGAGAGATTGGGTAAACTGGGGTTGTTCTCCCTGGAAAGACGGAGGATGAGGGGCGACCTAATAGAGGTGTATAAAATTATGAAGGGCATAGATAGAGTGAACAGTGGGAAGCTTTTTCCCAGGTCGGAGGTGACGAACACAAGGGGTCACGGGTTCAAGGTGAGGGGGGCAAGGTTCAACACAGATGTCAGGGGGACGTATTTTACACAGAGGGTGGAAGGGGCCTGGAATGCACTGCCAAGCAAGGTGATTGAGGCAGACATGCTGGGATCGTTTAAAACTTATCTAGATAACCACATGAACAGACTGGGAATAGAGGGATACAAACGAATAGTCTAGTTGGGCACATGAGCGGCGCAGACTTGGAGGGCCGAAGGGCCTGTTCCTGTGCTGTATTGTTCTTTGTACTACCTGTTATCAAAACTGTAAAAGGAGCTAGAATTAAGGTATCACAAAAGTTTAGTTTTATTCCTATGGTATCATGAGTACAGGAATTAAAATAAATATAAAGAGTAAAAGATACATCATGAAACTTAAACGTGTGAAAATTCTGACAGATCACTGGTAATATGGACAATGTTGTATTGAGTAAATTGGGACAATATATTTATTTTACCTTTTTCCTGTGGGAGCAGGGGCATCTCCACCTCCGCCAATGCTACCTGCTCCTCCTTTGGTCTTTGCACCTGCAGCATCTTTTGCTCGTGTTGGCGATGGAGTTGGAGAGGGTGAGGATGAGAATGACCGTGACCTGAGGAAATCAGAATATCAAATGAGAGTTTACCATTTTTTAAAATCCCTCTCCATAAGGTTGTTTATATTCCACATGAAATCTTTGATGAGAGCAGGAAACAGTCTATTGCACTTTAGACCCTCATGGCTTTTCAGAGTCTATCATTGGAGAGCTCTCAGACACATTCAACTCCCTATCTTAATTTATTCTTTCCAAATTTGAGCACCTTTTCAAAATGAAATTGAAAAACATTGGTTTTAAAATTTTAGTAATGCAAAGAGATGTCAACATCTGAAATGCACCACTAAATGTAAACACACCAGTCAACTACAGCATGGGAGAAAGGTATCGGAGTTCTTGCTCAGAAAACAAGAGAAGCTTATCATAGAAACACAGAGTCTAGAAGCAGGAGGAGGCCATTTGGCCCTTCGAGCCTGCTCCACCATTTATTCTGATCATGGTTGATCATCGAATTCAATATCCTGATTCCCCCTTCCCATCCATATCCCTCGATCCCTTTGGCCCTAAGTGCTATATCTAATTTCTTCTTGAAATCACAGGAAGTTTTGGTCTCAACTACTTTCTGTGGTAGTGAATTCCATACATTCACCACATTTTGGGTGAAGAAATTTCTCCTCATCTCAGTTCTAAATCCGCAAACTATGACCCCTAGTTCAGGACACCCCCACCATTGGGAACATTCTTTCTGAAACTACCCTGTCTAACCCTGTTAGAATTTTATAAGTTTCTATGAGATCCCCTCTCACTCTTCTAAACTCCAGTGAATATAATCCGAACCGACTTAGTCTCTCCTCATATGACAGACCTGCCATCCCAGGAATCAGCCTGGTAAACCTTTGCTGTACTCCCTCTATAACAAGGACATCCTTCCTCAGATAAGGACCCCAAAACTGCACACAATATTCCAGGTGTGGCCTCACCAACGCCCTATACAATTGCAGCAAAACATCCCAATACTCCAATCCTTTGCTATGAAGGCCAACATTCCATTTACCTTCTTTACTGCCTGCTGTACCTGCACACTTACCTTCAGTGCGAGGTACAGCATCATTTATATGATTATCTGCTAAACTGTCATTTTTCTCTGAAAATGAAAAACGATTTGAAGGCAGTTATTGTGCAATGCCAATCCGACTCCCCAACAGCAGCTTTCCCGTTTAAACTGCTAAAAACTTCACTGATTGACTCCACCCACAACTCAAGAGAAGCCAACACTTCTTACTTCACTGACAAAACTTGCCACAGGTAACAAATTGGCAGGAAGTCTGAACTATCTGTCAGCCGGGTGATGGAACCAGGTTCTTTCACAGCTGCGCCAGGGAGTCATTTATCACATCATCAACAACTTTCAAATCTGCCTGCCCAAACCAGTTCAGTTACTGACGTGGTAAAAATGCTTTTGTGTTACGCAATTACGTTAGAAGCATTTCCTTCCTTTATCCCAAAGTACGTTGTATGGTGTGTAGTTAATCTACAGCTGAGAAACAGTTAAATTCGATGATGTTCTAGTAACACCAATTAAATGGCTGTTCGGAATTTTGCTTCTTGTTATGCACAGGAGGGGGCTTTCAGCATTAATTTCTCCTCTCACCATCCATCTATAACTAGAAATTATTTTAAGCTGTGGCGTATTTCCGAACTCCTCAGCTTGGTGTGATCTAATTTTTTATCAGTAACTGCACAGTAAACTCCTGATAGGATGAACTCAAAGGGTTAGTTTATTTTCACACATTGCAAACAGTAAGAGAGGGTTTGCAATGTCCCCCCTTCCTCCCACTTTGCATTCATACAGTGAAAGAGGAATAGGGAAAATAAGGCTCCATGATGCAGAGACGACAAAGAAAATAAATATCGGAACCTATGTGAAGAGTGAGGAGGTCCTGAAGTCTGAGTATAGAGAGCTTGGTAGGAAGTTAAAAAGCAGGACCCCGAGGGTAGTAATCTCAGGATTGCTACCTGTGACATGTACCAGTGAGGGTAAGAGTAGGATGCTCGGGCGGATGAACACGTGGCTGGGGAACTGGTGTAGGGGGCAGGGTTTCAGATTTCTAGATCATTGGGACTTCTTCTGGGGCAGGTGAGACCTGTACAAGAGAGACGGGTTACACCTGAACTACAAGGGGACCAATATATTTGCAGGGAGGTTTGCTAGTGTTATTGGGGAGGGTTTAAACTAGATTTGCGGGGGATGGGAACCAGAGTGCCAGAGCAGATAGTGGAGCGGGGGTGAAAATAAATGATGTTAATAGTTCATGCAAAATCACAAATAGAAGGGTAATGTGTGGTGGTAATAATCTTCTGAGGTGTGTCTATTTCAATGCCAGGAGTATTGTGAGGAAGGCAGACGAGCTGAGGGCGTGGATTGACACATGGAATTATGACATTATAGCCATTAGTGAAAGTTGGCTACAGGAGGGGCAGGACTGGCAGCTCAATGTTCCAGGGTTCCGATGTTTCAGACATGATAGAGGCAGAGGGATGAAGGGTGGGGGGTGGCATTGCTAGTCAGGGAAAATGTTACAGCAGTGCTCAGGCAGGACAGATTAGAGGGCTTGTCTACCGAGACCATATGGGTGGAGCTGAGAAACAGGAAAGGTATGACCACATTAATGGGGTTGTATTATAGACCACCCAATAGTCAGCGAGAATTGGAGGAGCAAATCTGCAGAGAGATAGCAGACAACTGCAGGAAACAAAGTTGTGTTAGTAGGGGATTTTAATTTTCCACATATAGATTGGGACTCCCAGACTGTTAAAGGTCTAGACGGGTTAGAGTTTGTAAAATGTGTTCAGGAAAATTTTCTAAATCAATATATAGAGGTACCAACTAGAGAGGATGCAATATTAGATCTCCTATTAGGAAACTAGTTAGGACAAGTGACGGAAGTGTGTGTAGGGGAACACTTTGGTTCCAGTGATCATAACGCCATTAGTTTCAACTTGATCATGGATAAAGATAGATCTGGCCCTCGGGTTGAGGTTCTAAACTGGAAAAAGGCCAAATTTGAAGAAATGAGAAAGGATCTAAAAAGCGTGGATTAGGACAGGCTGTTCTCTGGCAAGGATGTGATTGGTAAGTGGGAGGCCTTCAAAGGAGAAATTTAGAGAGTGCAGAGTTTGTATGTTCCTGTCAGGATTAAAGGCAAAGTGAATAACAATAAGGAACCTTGGTTCTCGAGAGATATTGGAACTCTGATAAAGAAGAAGAGAGATGTATGACATGTATAGGCAACAGGGAGCAAATAAGATGCTTGAGGAGTATAAAAAGTGCAAGAAACTACTTAAGAAAGAAATCAGGAGGGCTAAAAGAAGACATGAGGTTGCTTTGGCAGACAAGGTGAAGGATAATCCTAAGAGCTTCTACAGGTATATTAAGAGCAAAAGGATAGTAAGGGATAAAATTGGTCCTCTTGAAGATCAGAGTGGTCGGCAATGTATGGAACCAAAAGAAATGGGGGAGATATTAAATGGGTTCTTTGCATCCGTATTTACTCAGGAAACTGGCATGGAGTCTATGGAAATAAGGCAAACAAGTAGGGAGGTCATGGAACCTATACAGATTAAAGGCGAGGAGGTGCTTGCTGTCTTGAGGCAAATCAGAGTAGATAAATCCCCAGGACCGGACAGGGTATTCCCTCAGACCTTGAAGGAGACGAGTGTTGAAATTGCCCTGGCAGATATATTTAAAATGTCGGTATCCACGGGTGAGGTGCCGGATGATTGGAGGATAGCTCATGTTGTTCCGTTGTTTAAAAAAGGCTCAAAAAGTAATGCGGGAAATTATAGGCCGGTAAGTTTGACGTCAGTAGTAGGTAAATTATTGGAAGGAGTATTAAGAGATAGGATCTACAAATATTTGGATAGACAGGGACTTATTATGGAGAGACAACATGGCTTTGTGCATGGTAGGTCATGTTTAACCAATCTATTAGAGTTTTTTGAGGAGGTTACCAGGAAAGTGGATGAAGGGAAGGCGGTGGATGTTGTCTACATGGACTTCAGTAAGGCCTTTGATAAGGTCCTGCATAGGCGGTTATTCAGGAAGGTTCAGTCGCTAGGTATACATGGAGAGGTAGTAAATTGGATTAGACACTGGCTCAATGGAAGAAGCCAGAGAGTGGTAGTGGAGGATTGCTTCTGAGTGGAGGCCTGTGACTAGTGGTGTGCCACAGGGATCAGTGCTGGGTCCATTGTTGTTTGTCATCTATATCAATGATCTGGATGATAATGTGATAAATTGGATCAGCAAGTTTGCTGATGATACAAAGATTGGAGGTGTAGTGGACAGTGAGGAAGGTTTTCAAAGCTTGCAGAGGGATTTGGACCAGCTAGAAAAATGGGCTGAAAAATGGCAGATGGAGTTTAATGCAGACAAGTGTGAGGTATTGTACTCTGGAAGGACAAACCAAGGCAGAACATACAAGGTAAATGGTAGGACACTGAAGAGTGCAGTAGAACAGAGGGATCTGGGAATACAGATACATAATTCCCTAAAAGTGGCGTCACAGGTAGATAGGGTTGTAAAGAGTGCTTTTGGTACATTGGCCTTTATAAATCAAAGTATTGAGTATAAGAGTTGGAATGTTATGGTGAGGTTGTATAAGACATTGGTGAGGCTGAATTTAGAGTATTGTGTGCAGTTTTGGTCACCTAATTACAGGAAGGATATTAATAAGGTTGAAAGAGTGCAGAGAAGGTTTACAAGGATGTTGCCGGGACATGAGAAACTGAGTTACAGAGAAAGGTTGAATAGGTTAGGACTTTATTCCCTGGAGCGTAGAAGAATGAGGGGAGATTTGATAGAGGTGTATAAAATTATGATGGGTATAGATAGAGTGAATGCAAGCAGGCTTTTTCCACTGAGGCCAGGGGAGAAAATAACTAGAGAACATGGGTTAAGGGGGGAAAAGTTTAAAGGGAATATTAGGGGGGGCTTCTTCACACAGACAGTGGTGAGAGTGTGGAATGAGCTGCCGGATAAAGTGGTGAATGCAGGCTCACTTTTAACATTTAAGAAAAACTTGGACAGGTACATGGATGCGAGGGGTATGGAGGGATATGGTCCAGGCGCAGGTCAGTGGGACTAGGCACAAAAATGGTTCGGCACAGGCAAGAAGGGCCAAAAGGCCTGTTTCTGTGCTGTAATGTTCTATGGTTCTATGTGAGTTCCAGGATCCAGAATCAAAGTCCAATGAGGTATTCCTTCACGGAGGTCGATGAGCTAAAAACTAATGCTAGATAGTTCACTTTTCCATGGTGTTGACCTCACACAATGAGGTAGAGATGCAAAGATGGATCAGTCTTATAGGTGATGGTACATAAACAAGTTTCCTCAGTATCTTAAAAGTAAAATACTGTGGATGCTGGAATCTGAAACAAAAACAGAAAATGCTGGAAAATCTCAGCAGGTCTGACAGTGTCTGTGGGAAGAGAATAGAGTAAGAAGTTTAACAACACCAGGTTAAAGTCCAACAGGTTTATTTGGTAGCAAAAGCCACACAAGCTTTCGAGGCTCTGAGCCCCTTCTTCAGGTGAGTGGGAATTCACCACTCACCTGAAGAAGGGGCTCAGAGCCTCGAAAGCTTGTGTGGCTTTTGCTACCAAATAAACCTGTTGGACTTTAACCTGGTGTTGTTAAACTTCTTACTGTGTTTACCCCAGTCCAACGCCGGCATCTCCACATCTGGAAGAGAATAGAGCCAACGTTTTGAGTCCAGATGACCCTTCATCAGAATGATTCTGATGAAGGGCCATCTAGACTTGAAACATTGCCTCTACCCTCTCCCCAGAGCTGCTGAGATTTTCCAGCATTTTCTGTTTTTGTTCCTCAGTATCTTGCTGAAACATATTAGATCACCTCTTATTGAGCGTAGGCCCAACTTGGTGAACCTCTCTTTATAGGCCCTTCATCCCAGTAACAAGTCCAGTGAACCTTTTCTGAACTGCTTCTATTGCAATTATATCATTTTTCAAATAAGGACAGCAAAACTGTAGACAGTATTCCAGATGTGGTCTGGAAAACTTCCCTATCTTTATGTTCCATTCCCCTTGCAATAAACATCAAAATTCCATTTGCCTTTCTA
Source organism: Mustelus asterias (assembly GCF_964213995.1). Classification (NCBI taxonomy): domain Eukaryota; kingdom Metazoa; phylum Chordata; class Chondrichthyes; order Carcharhiniformes; family Triakidae; genus Mustelus; species Mustelus asterias. Next base: position 1,143,895 of record NC_135804.1, on the reverse strand, counting down.
GTCATTTGCTGTACCTGCACGGTAATGTTCTGAGAGTCACGTACCAGGACACCCGGGTCCTTCTGCATTGTGACATAGATAGGATGCAAGACTGGGCGGAGAAGTGGCAGATGGACTTCAACTCGGATAAATGTGTAGTGGTCCATTTTGGCAGGTCAAATGGGATGAAGGAGTATAATATCAAGGGTAAGACTCTTAGCAGTGTAGAGGATCAGAAGGACCTTGGGGTCCGGGTCCATAGGACTCTGAAATCAGCCTCGCAGGTAGAGGAGGTGGTTAAGAAGGCGTATGGTGTGCTGGCCTTCATCAATCAAGGGATTGAGTTTCGGAGTCGGGAGATAATGATGCAGCTTTATAAGACCCTCGTCAGACCCCACTTGGAGTACTGTGCTCAGTTCTGGTCGCCTCATTACAGGAGGGATGTGGAAATGATTGAAAGGGTGCAGAGAAGATTTACAAGGATGTTGCCTGGATTGGTTGGCATGCCTTATGAGGATAGGCTGAGAGAGCTCGGTCTTTTCTCCTTGGAGAGACGAAGGATGAGAGGTGACCTGATAGAGGTATACAAGATGTTGAGGGGTATAGATCGGGTGGATTCTCAGAGGCTTTTTCCCAGGGCTGAAATGGCTGCTACGAGAGGACACAGGTTTAAGGTGCTGGGGAGTAGGTACAGAGGAGATGTCAGGGGTATATTTTTCACTGAGGGTGGCGGGTGAGTGGAATCGGCTGCCGTCGGTGGTGGAGGCAAACTCGATAGGGTCTTTTAAGAGACTTCTGGATGAGTACATGGGACTTAATAGGATTGAGAGTTATAGGTAAGCCTATATATAAGCCTAGGTAGGTAGGGACATGACCGGCGCAACTTGTGGGCCGAAGGGCCTGTTTGTGCTGTATTTTTTCTATGTTCTATCTTAGAATTCTGCAATTTCTCCATTTAAATAATCTGCTGTTTTCCTATTCTACCTGCCAAAGTGGGCAAGTTCACATTTTTTCACATTATACTCAGTTAAATTTTTACCCACTCCCATGACCTATCTATATCCCTTTGCAGGCTCTCTACCTCCACTTGACAACTTATTTTTCTACCTATCATGGTGACAGCAGCAAATTTAGCTCCCATTTATTTAGAGTCAAAGAGCAATACAACACAGAAATAGATCTTTCAGCCCACCCAGTCCATGCCGACCATGGCACTCTCCCAGCTAGTCCCAATTGCCTGCATTTGGCCCAAATCCCTCTAATCCTTTCCCACCCATGTGCTTATCCAAATGCTTTTTAAACGTTACGATTGTACCTGCCTCAGCCACTTTCTCTACATGCACCACCCTCTGCGTGAGGTTGCCCCTCAGGTCCCTTTTAAATCTTTCCCCTCTCACCTTAAACCTATGCCCTCTAGTTTTCAATTCCCTTACCCTGGGAAAAAGACTGTGTGTCCATCCTATCAATGCCCCTCATGATTTTATACACCTCAATAAGGTCACCCCTCATTCTCCTATGTTCCAAGGAATAAAGCTCTAGCCTGGCCAACCGCTCCATACAACTCAGGCCCACTAACTCAGGGCAGCACGGTAGTACAGTGGTTAGCACTGCTGCAAACAGCTCCAGGGACCTGGGTTCGATTCCCGGCTTGGGTCACTGTCTGTGTGGAGTTTGCACATTCTCCTCGTGTCTGCGTGGGTTTCCTCCAGGTGCTCCAGTTTCCTCCCACAGTCCAAAGATGTGCGGGTTAGGTTGATTGGCCATGCTTAAATTGCCCCTTAATGTCCTGAGATGTGTAGGTTAGAGGGATTAGTGGGTAAAATATGTAGGGATATGGGGGTAGGGCCTGGGTGGGATTGTGGTCGGTGCATGCTCGATGGACCAAATGGCCTCTTTCTGTACTGTAGGGTTTCTAAGATTCACTAGTTCTGACAACATCCTCGTAAAATGTCCCAACTCCTACACTCAATGCCCTGACTGATGAAGGTCAGTGTGCTAAATGCCTTCTTCACCACTCTGTCTACCTGTGAAGCCGCTTTCAACCAACTATGTACTTGTACTCCTAGGTCCCTCTGTTCCTCAATGCTCCCCAGGGCCCTACCATTAACTGTATAAGTCTTAATCGAGTTTGACTTCACAAAATGCAACCTCACACTTACCTGTATTGAAATCCATTTGCCAATCCTCGGCCCACTTCCCTAACTAATCAAGATCCTCCTGTAATTTTTGATAATCTTCTTCACTATCAAGAATACATCCTAATTTAGTATCATCCGCAAACTTACTAACCATGCCTTGTACATTCACATCCAAATCATTTCTATAAATAATGAATAACAAGGGTCCCAACCTTGGGAAGGCGATGGCTTAATGGTATTATCACTAGACTATTAATCCAGAAACTCAGTTAATGTTCTGGGGACCTGGGTTCGAATCCCACCACGGCAGATGGTGGAATTTGAATTCAATAAAAATATCTGGAATTAAGAATCTACTGATGACCATGAAACCATTGTCGATTGTCGGAAAAACCCATCTGGTTCACTAATGTCCTTCAGGGAACGAAATCCGTCGTCCTTACCTGGTCTGGCCTACGTGCGACTCCGGAGCCACAGCAATATGGTTGACTCTCAACTGCCCTTTGAAATGGCCTAGGAAGCACTCAGTTCAAGGGCAACTATGGATGGGCAATAAATGCTGGCCAGCCAGTGAGGTCCATGTCCCATGCATGAATTTTTAAAAAAACACCGACCCCTGAGGCACACCACTAGTTACAGGCCTCCAATCCGTGAAACAACCTTTGTGTTCACTAAGGAGAGGGGCCATGTTTTTGAGGAAGGGAGGGTGTCACAGGCTGATAGGCTGGAGGAAGTAGATGTTCGGAGGGAAGATGTAGTAGCAATTTTGAATCAACTGAAGGTTGATAAGTCCCCTGGGCCTGATGAAATATACCCTAGGATTCTTTGGGAGGCAAGGGATGAGATTGCAGAGCCTTTGGCATTGATCTTTGGGTCCTCACTGTCCACGGGGGTGGTGCCAGAGGACTGGAGAGTGGCGAATGTTGTTCCTCTGTTTCAGAAAGGGAATAGAAATGACCCTGGTAATTATAGGCCGGTTAGTCTTACTTCGGTGGTCGGTAAGTTGATGGAAAAGGTCCTTAGGGATAGGATTTACGACCATTTAGAAAGATGCAGCTTAATCTGGGATAGTCAGCATGGATTCGTGAAGGGCAAGTCTTGCCTCACAAATTTGACAGAATTGTTTGAGGAGGTAACTAAGTGTGTTGATGAAGGTAGTGCAGTTGATGTCATATACATGGATTTTAGTAAGGCGTTTGATAAAGTCCCCCATGGTTGGCTTATGAAGAAAGTAAGGATGTGTGGGATAGAGGGAAGTTTGGCCGATTGGATAGGTAACTGGCTATCTAACAGAGCACAGAGGGTGGTGGTGGATGGAAAATTTTCAGACTGGAAACCGGTTACCAGCGGAGTGCCACAGGGATCAGTGCTTGGTCCTCTGCTATTTGTGATATTTATTAATGACTTAGAGGAGGGGGCTGAAGGGTGGATCAGTAAATTTGCTGATGACACCAAAATTGGAGGAGTAGTTGAGGTGGAGGGCTGTTGTAGGCTACAAAGAGATATAGATAGGATGCAGAGCTGGGCTGAAAAATGGCAAAAATGATAAATGCGAGGTGATTCATTTTGGTAGGACAAATTTGAATGTGGATTACAGGGTCAAAGGTAGGGTTCTGAAGAATGTGGAGGAACAGAGAGATCTTGGGGTTCATATCCACAGATCTCTGAAGGTTGCCACTCAAGTGGATAGAGCCGTGAAGAAGGCCTATAGTGTGTTGGCGTTCATTAACAGGGGGTTTGAGTTTAAGAGCTGTGGGGTTATGCTGCAACTGTATAGGACCTTGGTGAGACCACATTTGGAATATTGCATGCAGTTCTGGTCACCTCACCATAAGGAGGATGTGGAGACACTGGAAAGAGTGCAAAGGAGATTTACCAGGATGCTGCCTGGTTTGGACGGTAGGTCTTATGAGGAAAGGTTGAGGGAACTTGGGCTTTTCTCTTTGGAGTGGAGGAGGTTGAGAGGAGACTTGATAGAGGTTTATAAGATGATGAGGGGGAGAGATAGACTGAACGTTCAAAGACTATTTCCTCGGGTGAATGGAGCGGTAACTAGGGGGCATAACTATAGGGTTCATGGTGGGAGATATAGGAAGGATGTCCGAGGTAGGTTCTTTACGCAGAGAGTGTTTGGGGTGTGGAATGGACTGCCTGCAGGGATAGTGGAGTCAGAAACTTTAGGAACATTTAAGAAGCTATTGGATAGGCACATGGAGTACTTCGGGATGATAGGGAGGAAATAGCTTGATCTGGGTTTCAGACAAAGCTCGGCACAACATCATGGGCCGAAGGGCCTGTTCTGTGCTGTACTGTTCTATGTTCTAACCATCACCCTCTGTTTCCTACCATCGAGCCAATTTTCAATCCAGTTAGGTAGCTCTCCCTGGATCCCACCCGAACTAACTTAGTTAGATTTCCCGCCTGTTGCGGGATCTTGTCAAAGGCCTTGCTAAAGTCCATATAAACAACATTTATTTCCCTACCATCCTCTTGGTTACCTCTTCGAAAAACTCTTAAAGATTCATCAGACATGGCTTCCCACGCACAAAGCCGTGTTGACTATCCCTAATCAGACCCTGACTATCCAAATGTTGATATATCCTTTCCCTCAGAATCCCCTCCAGTAACTTACCAACCACTGAAGTCAGGCTCACCGGCCTGCCTTTGCTACCCTTCTTAAACAACGGAACAACATTAGCCACCCTCCAGTCTTCCAGAACTTTGCCAGTGGAAAGCAATGAAGCAAGTATCTCTGCAACGGCCTCTGCAATTTCTTCCCGAGCCTCCCAGAAGATCCGAGGATGCACTTGATCAGGCCCAGCGGATTTATCCACCTTAATGCACTTTAAGGCAGCAAATACCTCCTCCCTAGTAATATGCATGTGGCCCAAGACATCATCTCTTATTTCCTCTATTTCTTTAGCACCCATGAGGTTCTCCGCAGTAAACACAGAGGAGAAATATTCATTAAACATCTCACCCACCTCCATACTGATCTTTAAAAGGACCTATTCTTTCTCTTGCCACCCTTTTACTCTTAACATAGTTATAGAACCTCTTGGGATTATTCTGCCAGATCCATTTCGAACCCACTTTTTGCCCTCCTGATTTCCCTCTGACTGCACTCTTACACTTTTTATATTCATCGAGGGATTCATTTGTTCCCGATTGCTTGAACCCAATGAATGCTTCCTTTTCCAGACCAGAGCTTCAATGTCCCTCATCTGCCAGGGATCCCTAAACTTGCCAGTCTTTCCCTTCATCCTAACAGGAATATACTGCCCCTGAACTCTTGGTATCACATTTGTTCTCTTCATCCAAGTCATTACTATAGATTGCAAATAGTTGAGCACTGATTCCTGTGGCACTCCCCTAATTACACCTTGCTATCCCAAAAAAGACTCATACACTGCTTCCTGTTGGCTAACCAATCCTCTATCCATGTTGATTTCCTGCTACACTATGTTCTCTTATTCAGTGTAGCAATCTTTGATGTGACATTTTCTCAATGCCTTTTGGAAGTCTGAGTAATCCATATCTACACATTCCCCATTATCCATCTGGCATATTACTTTCTCAAACGACGCTAATAAATTGGTGAAATACAATTTCCATTTCACAAAACCATTTTGACTCTGCCTGGTCCCTTCATTATTTTCTAAATGCCCTGTTTTTATTTAATAGCTCTTTAATAATAGATTCTAGCAATTTCCCTTTGACAGATGTTAGGCTACCTGGCCTATGGCTTATACTCTACAATTAGATAATTGGAGCCCTCCAGTACCACTACTTTACAGTTCTCACAGTTGAAAAGAGTAATTTGTTCCATGAAGAGAACTCATTGTAATTATATACAGTGTTGAAAATTCTTTTAGGGATAAAGTGGAACTGGACACTTCCTCATTGACACTCTGTTCTCAACAACAGATCTTGCATATTGCAGTCCAACTGCAGGCTTTCCCTTTGTCTGAAAATAGATGAGGAAGTTGTAGTGGAACCACAAACTCCCCCTTTCACCTGTGTGTGATTTGACTAGGAGTCCCTCTGTTTAGAAAATCATTGAACAGCAATTATAAAACAAGCAGCTAAATTTGACTTCCAAATATTTGCACCCAATTGCTTCTTTGAACTCTCCTTATTCTTTAAGTGAAATCCTTGGCCAACACAAAAACAGGTCAAGTACATGGATTATCTTGTGAATACTAGAAGGTGAACTTGTCAAGTGTGTGCAGTTGGACAGACTGGTCCATCACACCCCTGACAACAGTCACTCACAAGAGGCCAACCATTTGCTAAGTATACTTAATTATTTCTTAAAACAAATTCCTAACTTGTGATATCTCTACCAGTGGGGGAGGAGATACAAAAGAGTTAATCCATTGAACTGAGAGCAGGATACAAGATGGACAGAGCAGATGTATCCATATTCATGCTGTTTCATGCTAATAGTATGGACTTCGAATCTTACCTTGATCTGCTTCCAGAATAGGAGCTGTGTCTGGAGGAATGGCTGGAATAGGAGCTGTAAGAGGAAGATCTTGAGTGCGACCTTGATCGTGACCTGGATGAGCCAGATCCTGAATAGGAAGAAGAACGAGAAGACGACCTGAAAAAGATTTTAAAAAAGCAATGCTGACTTCCAAATATCATAGTTTAGTGCAGTAAACAGACACAGATAGCAGGATAACACTAATGTTTTCCAAAGATTCTGGAAAGACCCCAACAGATTGGAAAACTGAAAATATAACACCTCTATTCAAGAAAGGAGGGAGACCAGGAAGCAGAAAGCTATAGGTCAGTCTAACATCTAACACAGTGGTTCCCAAAGGGTGTGGCGTGCCACACTGGTGCGGCGAGAGAGGATGGCAAATGTGGCGGGAAGATTCAAGGACAATCAAAGAAACATTTAAACATGGATAGATATTTTTCCAAAGTGAGAGCAAGAGCATCAAGTGATGCACTGTTTTATACTTTCTGGATGTCCCATGATCATATTATAAAGTAGTTGTGTTCTATGTTATGAATCAAGCACAGCTAGGAGTTGTTTTTTTTTGAATGTATTTCTTATCAATAAAAAATTTGGTGTGGCACGAGCAAATTTTTATGCCGAAAGTGCGGCCCAGTGAAAAAAGTTTGGGAACCACTGATCTAACAGGGGACATGAGCTAGGCTGCAGTAAATTAACCACTGAACTTCAATCAGGCACTAAAACTGTATTTTGTTCCATACTAAAACACACAACTCTCCAAAACAAGGCAACTTTGCAGGCCATTCTTAATGCCATATTCCTAGGAAGCTGCAGGTGCATATGGTAAAAGTAAGTTTGGAAGGGCTATGCTGGATACAGACTCTATATTTCACTGGGTTAATGAGACTGGCTGGAGGCAGGGAATTATAAATCACACATTGATGGCCAACAGAATGCTTCAGCTAGATTTTCCTGTCATCCTTTCCCCACTCCTGGCACAAGACTAGAACAGCACATTCAAATGCATCGATTTGATTTGATTTATTGTCACATGTATACAATAAAAAGTATTGTTTCTTGTGCGCTATACAGACAAAACATACTGTTCATAGAGAAGGAAAGGAGTGAGTGCAGAATGTAGTGTTGCAGTCATAGCTAGGGTGTAGAGAAAGATCAATTTAATGCGAGGTAGGTCCATTCAAAAGTCTGATGGCAGCAGGGAAGAAACTGTTCTTGAATCGGTCGGTATGTGTCCACAGACTTGTGTATCTTTTTCCCGATGGAAGGTGGCAGAATAGAGTATGTCGGGGATGTGTGGGGTCCTTGATTATTTCCGAGGCAGCAGGAAGTGTAGATAGTGTCAATGGATGGGAGACTGGTTTGCGTGATGGATTGGGCTACATTCATGACCTTTTGTAGTTCCCTAGTCTCTTGAGAAAGTTGGGGCATTGGTGGGCTTTCTTAACTATAGCATCAGCATGGAAGAACCAGGACAAGTTGTTGGTGATCTGGACACTTAAAAATTTAAAGCTCTTGACTATTTCTATTTCGTCCACACTGATGTACAGTAAGAAGTCTCACAATATCAGGTTAAAGTCCAACAGGTTCATTTGAATCACGAGCTTTCGGAGCTCTCCCCCTTCATCAGGTGAGTGGAGCAGCGCTCTGAAAGCTCATGATTCCAAATAAACTTGTTGGACTTTAACCTGGTGTTGAGACTTTTCACTGTGCCCACCCCAGTCCAACGCCGGCATCTCCACCTCATTGACGTAGACAGAAGCATGCCCTCCACTACTCTTCCTGAAGTCAATGACTATCTCCTTCATTTTGTTGACATTGAAGGAGAGATTGTCATCGCACCAGTTCACCAGATTCTCGACCTCATTCCTGTACTCTGTCTTGTTTGAGATCCGACCCACAACGGTGGTGTCATCAGCAAACTTGAAAATCGAGTTGGAAGGGAATTTGGTCACACAGTCAGAGGTGTATAAGTGGTATAGTAAGGGGCTGAGGACACAGCCTTGTGGAGCACTGGTATTGAGGATGTTCATGGAGGAGATGTTGTTGCCTATCCTTACTGAATGTGGTCTATGGGTTAGCAAGTTCAGGGTCCAGTTGCAGAGGGAGGAGCTGAGCCTCAGGCCACGGAGTTTGGAGATGAATCTCATAGGAATAATGGTGTTAAAGGCTGAGCTGTTGTCTATGAATAGGAGTCTGACATAGATGTCTTTGTCATCTAGGTGTTCTCGGGTTGAGTGCAGTGCCAGGGAGATGGCGTCTGCTGTGGACCTGTTGTAGCAGTAGGCAAACTGTAATGGATCCAGGCAGTCTGGGAGACAGGAATTGATTTGTGCCATGACTAATCTTTTGAAGCACTTCATATTGATGGATGTCAGAGCCACCGGATGATGGTCATTAAGGCCTGGCTTTTCTCTGGTACCGGAATGATCCTACCTGTTCTAGGATGTTGGTTACAGTTCACGAGGTCTAAAGATTGCTTTGTAGTCATACATAGATTAATTCTGAGTTTTTCTTGACTCAGAACTATTTTCAAATATACAGTAAAGGGTACAAGCTGGGAGCGGTCTCCATGTTGGCTGGTACACACAGCTCTGTCCAACACGAGACTGATCCTGGATGTAGGCCATGTGCTCTCTGATATCACTGTGTGGGCAGTACTGTACTCGGTACCATATTAACCCCATATGTGCCACACCATTATTAACTGCACAGTTCTGGCATTCATCTGCAGTCACATGGTCTAGGAGATGTTTGGCAGTGGTGGGGTGGAGGCAGGGGAAGGGAAGGATTTTCACTAAGCTTATGAGGCTTAGTGAAAAACAACACCTTTTGTGACCTCAGGGCACACCCAGACTGTCTCACAATCAATGAAGCACTTTGTGAAGTGCAGTCAATGCTGTGAAATACTCAAATGAGTATCTCACAACATTGTGATGACCAAGCAGACAATTTGCTGTGATTATGATTGAGGAGATAAGTCCCCTGCCCTTCTGAGTCATGGGGCCGTTTACATCCACCTGAGGGGCAGATGAGGCCTTGTCTTATTGTATCAATTGACATAAAATATCTCCAACAGTGCAGCATGTATCCAGTACTGGAGAGGGGATTTAGATTAGATTAGATTTTTGCACTTGCATATGGAGTGGGAGTGTGGATCCACAACCTTCTAAATCAAGTGCAAGAGTTCTATCCAGTGAGCTGCAACAAAAATCATAGGTTTTCCAGGCTGGCCTGATGAATGGCACCTTCTGGATCGAATTTCCATTGGCAGCCAATACATCCTGTTTGGAATTTACCCAGGTATTTAAATATTTAAAGTCTAGCTGAAGTTCTTCTGCCTCTTCCCAAACCAAGTGGAGATCCAGGGTAGGCCATAGCATCATCTTTCCTATGTACTACTACAATGAAGTGCTTAGTCCACAGTGCAGATGGAAACCAAAACGGAAGACTGCAAACACACACCCGTACTGTTTCTCCTACCATCCAGCCCGTTTCCATTTAAATAGCATAGAAACATAGAAAACTACAGCACAAAACAGGCCCTTCGGCCCCACAAGTTGTGCCGAACATATCCCTACCTTTTAGGCCTACCTATAACCCTCCATCCTATTAAGTCCCATGTACTCATCCAGGAGTCTCTTAAATGACCCTATTGAGTTTGCCTCCACCACCACTGACGGCAGCCGATTCCACTCACCCACCACCCTCTGTGAAAAACTTCCCCCTAACATTTCCCCTGTACCTACCCCCCAGCACCTTAAACCTGTGTCCTCTCGTAGCAGCCATTTCCACCCTGGGAAAAAGCTTCTGAGAGTCCACCCGATCTATGCCTCTCAACATCTTATACACCTCTATTAGGTCTCCTCTCATCCTACGTCTCTCCAAGGAGAAAAGACCGAGCTCCCTCAGCCTATCCTCATAAGGCATGCCACTCAATCCAGGCAACATCCTTGTAAATCTCCTCTGCACCCTTTCAATCTTTTCCACATCCTTCCTGTAATGAGGTGACCAGAACTGAGCACAGTACTACAAGTGGGGTCTGACGAGGGTCTTATATAGCTGCATCATGGTTGGACTTTGTTTACAGAAGGCCCTGGCAAATTTCTTTTCCTAAGGGAAACACTGGAACCTCAAGTGATTTTTAAAGGGAAGAGCCCAAGTCTCCAATCCTTTCGCCATGACCTTTGTGTGAAGGCAACTGAGCATCCCCAGCAAGGGGGAGTGGGAAAGCCATGGAAGTTGGATCTTCCCATTTTTAAACCCATTTTGCAAATGGCCTTAGATTTGATGAAAGGCGTGTTGAAATGTACTTGGCCCCAAAATCCAACGTACCTCGATGAGCCAGAGACTGAAACAGATGACCCAGATGTTCTTCGTCGCTTGCGCCCACGGCCTGGTGATGTTGTTGAAACGGGTCTTTTTTTGGGCGATTTGGATCGGCGCCAAGGGTCTTTCCATTCATCTGCTCGTTTTACAGTAGCTGTCGGAGCAGCTTCTTTCTTGGGTGGTTCTACTTGCCGGCTAGAAATTACAATAAAGATGGTTAGTATCGATATTCTAGTCTTAAAGATCAGCTTCGCACGACTATTGGCTATTGAAAGTTCATCAACGAGTGCTGTCCCCAGAAATTGGTTCCTCCACCCGAGCTTTAGGCGTGGTATAACATGGAGGGCTTCAGATTCTTGGTGCACTGTGACCAATTATGGGGCACCTATTCAAAAGGAGTGCACTGCATTTCAACAGAATGTCCTTGTGGAAAGGGTTTAAGCTAAACTGGACAGCAACATATAGAAGTAGGAAAGAGGATTAAGGTGCATAAAGGCATGAGTGTGTTTCTCGTCTGAGTAGTAGTAGTACCAAAATAGATAGCAGAATAGGAAGGACAACCAGGAATACAAAGACGAGCTCAGAATGCATGCACTTAAATGTATGAAGTATGGTGAGTAAGTTTGGCACAAGCACAAATAGCTACGTGGAACATGTACTGGCAATAACAAAGATATGGCTAAAAATGGTGAGGACTGGAACTTTGTTTTATTCATTTGTGGGACATGGGCATCGCTGGTTGGCCAGCATTTAATGCCCATCCCTAATTGCCCTTGAGAAGGTGGTGGTGAGCTGCCTTCTTGAATCGCTGCTGTCCATGTGCTGTGGGTTGACCCAGAATGCTGTTAGAGAGGGAATTCCAGGATTTTGACTCAACAACAGTGAAGGAACGGCTGATATATTTCAAGACACGGTGGTAAGTGGCTTGGAGGGGAACTTGCAGGTGGTGCTGCTCCCATGTATCTGCTGCCCTTGTCCTTCTAGATGGAAGTGGTCATGGGCATGGAAGGTGCTGTCTACGGATCTTTGATAAATTGGCTGTAGTGCATCTTGTAGATAGCATACACTGCTGCTACTGAACGTCAGTGGTGGAGGGAGTGGATGTTTCTGGATCTGGTGCCTATCAGGCGGGTTGCTGTGTCCTGGATAGTGTCAAGCTTCTTGAGTGTTGTTGGAGCTGCACCCATCCAGGCAAGTGGGGAGTATTCCATCACACTCCTGACTTGTACCTTGTAGATGGTGGACAAGGTTTGGGGAGTCAAGAGGTGAGTTACTCGCTGCTGTATTCCTGACCTCTGACCTGCTGTTGTAGCCGCTGTGTTTATGTGGTGAGTCCAGTTGAGTTTCTGGTCAATGGTAACCCCAAGGATGTTGCCAGTGGGGGATTCAATGATGGTAAATGTCAAGGGCTGGCGGTTAGAGTGTCTCTTATTGGTGATGGTCATTGTCTGGCATTTGTGTGGCGCGAATGTTATTTGCCACTTGTCAGCCCAAGCCTGGATATTATCCAGATCTTGCTGCATTTGAACATGGACTGCTTCAGTATCTGAGGGATTGCAAATGGTGCTGAACATTGTGCAATCACCAGCGAACATCCCCACTTCTGACCTTATAGCGGAGGGAAGGTCATTGATGGAGCAGCTGAAAATTGTTGGGCCCTGAGGGACTCCTGCAGAGATCTCATAGAAACATATAAAATCCTGGTGGAATTCTCTACCACAGAAAGCTGTTGGGCTAGTTTGTTAGATATGTTCAAGAGGGAGCTGGACGTGGCCCTTGCAGCTAAAAGGATCAAGGGATATGGAGAGAAAGCCAGAGTGGGATACTGAAAGTGCATGATCAACCATGATCATATTGAATGATGGTGCAGGCTCAAAGGGCCGAATGGTCTACACCTGCACCTATTTTCTATGTTGCTATGTCCTGGAGCTGAGATGACTGACCTTCCACAACCATCTTCCTGTGTGCCAGGTGAGTCCAACCAGCGGAGAATTTGTCCCCCAATACCCATTGATTCCAGTTTCATTAGGGTTCCATGATGCCACATTTCGTCGAATGCATCCTTGATGTTAAGGGTTGTCACTCTTACCTCACCTCTGGAATTCAGCTCTTTTGTCCATGTTTGAACCAAGGCTGTAATGAGGTCAGGAGCTGAGTGACCCTGGCGACACCCAAATTGAATGTCACTGAAAAGATTATTGCTGACTAAATGCTGCTTGATGGCATTGTTGATGACCCCTTCCATCGCTTTACTGATGATCGAGAGTAGACTGGGTGGTAATTGGCCGGGTTTGATTTGTCCTGCTTTTTGTGTACAGGACATACCTGGGTAATTTTCCACATTGTCGGGTAAATGCCAGTGTTGTAACTGTACTGGAAGAGCTTGGCTGGGGAGCAGCAAGTTCTGGAACACAAGTCTTCAGTGCTATTGCTAGAATGTTATCAGGGCCCATTGCCTTTGCAGTGTCCAGTGCTTCCAACTGTTTCTGGATATCATGTGGAGTGAATCGAATTGGCTGGAGATTGGAATCCGAGATGTTGGGAACCACTGGAGGAAGCTGAGATGGATCATCCATTCGGCACTTCTGGCTGAAGATTCTTGCGAATGCTTCAGCCTTATCTTTTGCATTGATGTGCTGGGTTCCTCCATCATTGAGGATGGAAGACCAGTGAGCTTGCGCAGGACCAGTCAGCCGGAGTGAGATAGATCATAGAGTCATAAAGGTTTACAGCATGGAAACAGGCCCTTCGGCCCAATTTGTCCATACCGCACTTTTCTTTAAACCACTAAGCTAGTTCCAATTGCTCGCATTTGGCCCATATCCCTCGATACCCATCTTACCCATGAACTGTCTAAATGCTTTTTAAAAGGCAAAATTGTACCCACCTCCACTGCTCCAGACACTCACCACCCTGAGTGTGAAAAAATTGCCCCTCTGGATCCTTTTGATCTCTCCCCTTAAACCTATGCCCTCTAGTTTTAGACTCCCCTAGCTTTGGGAAAAGATGTTGACTATCTAACTGATCTATGCCCCTCATTATTTTATAGACCTCTATAAGATCACTCCTAAACTTCCTACGCGCCAGAGAAAAAAGTCCCAGTCTATCCAGCCTCTCCTTATAACTCGAACCATCAAGTCCCGGTAGTATTCTAGTAAATCTTTTCTGCACTCTTTCTAGTTTAATGATTTTTTTAATAATAGGGTGGCCAGAACTGTACACAGTATTCCAAGTGCAGCCTTACCAATGTCTTGTACAACTTCAACAAGACATCCCAACTCCTGTATTCAATGTTCTGACCAATGAAACCAAGCATGCCGAATGCCTTCTTCATCACTCTATCCACCTGTGACTCCACTTTCAAGGAGCTATGAACCTGTGCCCCTCAATGTCTTTTGTTCTGTAACTCTCCCCAATGCCCCACCATTAACTGAGTAAGTCCTGCCCTGGTTCAATCTACCAAAATGCATCACCTCGCATTTATATGAATTAAACTCCATCTGCCATTCATCAGCCCACTGGTCCAATTGATCATGATCCTGTTGCAATCCTAGATAACCTTCTTCACTGTCCACTATGTCAACAATCTTGGTGTCATCTGCAAACTTACTAACCATGCCTCCTAAATTCTCATCCAAATCATTAATATACGTATTAGTGAGAGGCAACATGGTTTTGTGAATGGGAGACCGCGTCTCACGAACCTGATCGAGTTTTTGGAGGAAGTGACGAAGATGATTGATGAGGGTAGGGCAGTGGATGTTGTCTACATGGACTTCAGTAAGGCCTTTGACAAGGTCCCTCATGGCAGGCTGGTGCAGAAGGTGAAGTTGCATGGGATCAGAGGTGAGTTGGCAAGGTGGGTACCAAACTGGCTCGGTCCACTCCATCTGACGAAGGAGCAGCGCTCCGAAAGCTAATGGTATTTGCTACCAAATAAACCTGTTGGACTTTAACCTGGTGTTGTTAAAACTCTTACTCGGTCAAAGAAGACAGAGGGTAGCAGTGGAAGGGTGCATTTCTGAATGGAGGGCTGTGACAAGTGGTGTGCCTCAGGGATCAGTGCTGGGACCTTTGCTGTTTGTAATATATATATATATATAAATGATTTGGAGGAAAATGTAACTGGATTGATTAGTAAGTTTGCGGACGACACAAAAGTTGGTGGATTTGCAGATAGCGATGAGGACCATCAGAGGATACAGCAGGATATAGATCAGTTGGAGACGTGGGCAGAGAGATGGCAGATGGAGTTTAATCCGTACAAATGTGAGGTAGTGCATTTTGGAAGGTCTAATACAGATAGGAAATATACAGTAAATGGCAGAGTATTTAAGAGTATTGATAAGCAAAGGGATCTGGGTGTACAGGTACACAGGTCACAAAGTGGCAATGTAGGTGGAGAAGGTAGTCAAGAAGGCATATGGCATGCTTGCCTTCATCAGCCAGGGCACTGAGTTTAAAAATTGGCAAGTCATGTTGCAGCTTTATAGAACCTTAGTTAGGCCGCACTTGGAATATAGTGTTCAATTCTGGTCGCCACACTACCAGAAGGATGTGGAGGCTTTGGAGAGGGTATACAAAAGATTTACCAGGATGTTGCCTAGTATGGAGGGCATTAGTTATGAGGAGAGGTTGGAGAAACTTGGTTTGTTCTCACTGGAACAACGGAGGTTGAGGGGAGACCTGATAGAAGTCTACAAGATTATGAGAGGCATGGACAGAGTGGATAGTCAGAAGCTTTTTCCCAGGGTGGAAGAGTCAATTACTAGGAGGCATAGGTTTAAGGTGCGAGGGGCAAGGTTTAAAGGAGATGTACAAGGCAGATTTTTTACATAGAGAGTAGTGCGTGCCTGGAACTCGTTGCCGGGGGAGGTAGTGGAAGCAGATACAGTAGTGACTTTTAAGGGGCGTCTTGACAAGTGCATGAATAGGATGGGAATAGAGGGATATGGTCCCCGGAAGTGTAGGGGGTTTTAGTTCAGTCGGACAGCATGGTCGGCGCAGGCTTGGAGGGCCGAAGGGCCTGTTCCTGTGCTGTAATTTTCTTTGTGATTCACTCAAGGGTTTCTCACTTCCTCTAAAGCTCTCAGTTTTCTCCCATTAGCAGTAATCCTTTACCGTGTTTGACCTCCCAAATGCATCACCCCACACTTCTCCAATGTGAACTCCATTTGTCACTTTTCTGCCCACCTCAGCATTCCACTGATATCTACCTGCAGTCAACAGCAATCCTCCTCACTATGAATCACGTAGCCAATTTTTATGTGGTTCATGCCCCCTACATTAACATCGAAATTGTTAACAAGTAATTAGAAATTGTGTAAACTGCCTCCACATATCAAAATCCTGGAACTGCCTCGCTGCAAACAAAGAACAAAGAACAATACAGCACAGGAACAGGCCTTTCGGCCCTCCAAGCCCGCGCCGCTCCCCGGTCCAGGACCGAACCCCGAATCCAGGATCCCCGCCCAACTCTCCAGCCTATCCACATACCAACATCCCATCCACCGAGCTGTCCCTCACAGCCACGATGCCTCGCTCATCACAACCCATTAACTCACCCCCACACCCCCATTCCAGACCATGTGATCTCCAGGGAGAGGCGAAAACCCAGAGTGAAAACCCCAGGGCCAATATGGGGAAAAAAAAATCTGGGAAATTCCTCTCCGACCCCCTGAGGCGATCGAAACGAGTCCAGGAGATCACACTGGCCCTGATCGGAAAATGCTTCCCAACCCTAGTCATTTCCACTTCCACAAACACCATATGAATTCCCTGCCCCCGAGACAGGTTCCCAACTATCCGCAGTCTCGCTCTGTACTGGCACCAGCAAGATGATCATAGAATGAAGCCTTGAAACGAGAAACAAGGAACAATTAGCCCGCGCCGCTCCCTGGTCCAAACTAGACCACTTTTTTGTATCCCTCCATTCCCACTCCGTTCATATAGCTGTCTAGATAAGTCTTAAACGTTCCCAGTGTGTCCGCCTCCACCACCTTGCCCGGCAACACATTCCAGGCCCCCACGACCCTCTGTGTGAAATATGTCCTCTGATATCTGTGTTAAACCTCCCCCCCTTCACCTTGAACCTATGACCCCTCGTGAACGTCACCACCGACCCGGGGAAAAGCTTCCCACCGTTCACCCTATCTATGCCTTTCATAATTTTATACACCTCTATTAAGTCTCCCCTCATCCTCCGTCTTTCCAAGGAGAACAACCCCAGTTTCCCCAATCTCTCCTCATAACCAAGCCCCTCCATACCAGGCAACATCCTGGTAAACCTCCTCTGTACTCTCTCCAAAGCCTCCACGTCCTTCTGGTAGTGTGGCGACCAGAACTGGACGCAGTATTCCAAATGCGGCCGAACCAACGTTCTATACATCTGCAACATCAGACCCCAACTCTTATACTCTATGCCCCGTCCTATAAAGGCAAGCATGCCATATGCCTTCTTCACCACTTTCTCCACCTGTGACGTCACCTTCAAAGATCTGTGGACTTGCACACCCAGGTCCCTCTGCGTCTCTACACCCTTTATGGTTCTTCCATTTATCGTGTAGCTCCTCCCTACATTATTCCTACCAAAATGCATCACTTCGCATTTATCAGGATTGAACTCCATCTGCCATTTCCTTGCCCAAATTTCCAGCCTATCTATATCCTTCTGTAGCCTCTGACAATGTTCCTCACTATCTGCAAGTCCTGCCAGTTTTGTGTCGTCCGCAAACTTACTGATCACCCCAGTTACTCCTTCTTCCAGATCATTTATATAAATCACAAAGAGCAGAGGTCCCAATACAGAGCCCTGCGGTACACCACTAGTCACAGGCCTCCAGCCGGAAAAAGACCCTTCCACTACCACCCTCTGTCTTCTATGACCAAGCCAGTTCTCCACCCATCTAGCCACCTCCCCCTTTATCCCATGGGATCCAACCTTTTTCACTAGCCTACCATGAGGGACTTTGTCAAACGCTTTACTAAAGTCCATATAGACAACATCCACGGCCCTTCCTTCGTCAACCATTTTGGTCACTTCTTCAAAAACACCACCAGGTTAGTGAGGCATGACCTCCCTCTCACAAAACCATGTTGACTATCGTTAATGAGTTTATTCCTTTCTAAATGCGCATACATCCTATCTCTAAGAATCTTCTCCAACAACTTCCCCACCACGGACGTCAAGCTCACCGGCCTATAATTACCCGGGTTATCCTTCCTACCCTTCTTAAATAACGGGACCACATTGGCTATCCTCCAATCCTCTGGGACCTCACCTGCGTCCAGTGACGAGACAAAGATTTGCGTCAGAGGCCCAACGATTTCACCTCTCGTCTCCTTGAGCAGCCTTGGATAGATTCCATCAGGCCCTGGGGATTTGTCAGTCTTTATATTCTCTAACAAACCTAACACTTCCTCCTTTGTAATGGAGATTTTCTCCAACGGTTCAACACTCCCCTCAGAGACACTCCCAGTCAACACATCCCTCTCCTTTGTGAATACCGACGCAAAGTATTCATTTAGGATCTCTCCTACTTCTTTGGGCTCCAAGCATAAGTCCCCACTTTTGTCCCTGAGAGGTCCGATTTTTTCCCTAACAACCCTTTTGTTCCTAACGTATGAATAAAATGCCTTGGGATTCTCCTTAATCCTGTCTGCCAAGAACATTTCGTGACCCCTTTTTGCTCTTCTAATTCCCCGTTTGAGTACTTTCCTACTTTCATTGTACTCCTCCAGAGCTCCCTCCGTTTTTAGCTGCTTGGACCTAACATACGCCTCTCTTTTCCTTTTGACCAGTCCCTCAATTTCCCTGGTTATCGACGGTTCTCTAATCCTACCCTTCCTATCCTTCTTTTTTACAGGCACATGCTTGTCCTGTAGCCCTAACAACCTATGTAGTCCTGTAGCTGCGTAAATTTTTTTCTCATGTCACCTTTGGTTCTTTTGCCAATTCCCTTAAATTTCTCTCAGCTATTGACCTTCTGCATGGAAACAATTTCTCTGTATTTACTCTATCAAAACTCTGTTATTTTGAACAAGCCTATTAAATCTTCTCTGAACCTCTGCTGCTCTAAAGCAAATAATCCAAGCTACTCCTGGCACTCCAAGTAACAGAAGCCCCTCATTTCTGGTGCTATTCCAGTAAATCTCAGTTGCACCCGCTCTTAAAGCCATGACTTTCTGATGCCCAGAGTTGGAAACATACTCCAGCTGAGAACCAGCCAGTATTTTATCAAAGTTTAATACAACTTCCTTGCTTTTTTTGTTGCCCTATATCTCCATTCGTGGCAGCTGTAGATCAGTTGTCAGTGCTCCTATTTTTTGTGTTCACTTGAGCATAAAAACCTGGGTTGACAGTCCAGCGCAGTGCTGAAAGGAGTGCCACCTTTTAAACGAGACATTAAACTGAAGCCTGCATGACCCCTCAGGTGGACATAAATAGATAACATGATACTACTTTGAATCAGAGCAGGGGAGTTAATCCCAGCAATAAAAACAGAAAATCCTGGATAAACTCGGCAGCTCTGGTAGCATTTGTGGAGAGAGAAACACAGAAAACGGAACACATCTTCTAATTAGGCATGATATAGCGTTCTGGACTCAACACTAAGTTCAACAACTTTAGACCGTGAACTTTCCCCTCCATCTTGATCCCCCCTTTTGTTTCCTGTTATTCAGTTCCCCTGGCTTGTCCCAACACAACCCCCACTGCCCCTTGCTCTCACTGTGCACTGATCTCTGTTCTCCCATTAACACATTCTGCTTTCCTACCTTTGCCACTATTAATGCTCTTCAGTCCATAATGGCACCGTTAACAGCTGGTGTCATGCCCATGACATCTTTGTCAATCTCTCCTTAGCTCCAAACTATCACTGACTTTCCATTCTGCCCCACTCCCCAAGTATATAATTCATCATATTTCTACCCCTTTTCAGTTCTGCAGAAGAGTCATATGGAGTCGAAATGTTAACTCTCTCTCTCTTCACACTCCCACACTCCAAAGATATGCGAGTTAGGTTGATTGGCCATGATAAATTGCGCCTTAGTGTCAGGGGGACTCGGAGGGTAAATGCATGGGGGTTACGCGGATAGGACCTGGGTGGGATTGTTGTTGGTGCAGACTCGATGGGCCAAATGGCCTCATTCTGCACTGTAGATTCTATGATCCCATGATCTATAATTCATAGATGCTGCCAGACCTGCTTAATTAATCCAGTATGTTCTGTTTTTAGTTCAGAATTCCAGCATCTGCAGTATTTTGCTTTTATTTGAGTATTCCCCTGTACCCTGGCCAACATTTATTCCACAATCAACATCATAAAAACAGATTACCTGGTCACTGTCATTTTGATAAAAGCAAATTACTATGAATGCTGGAACCTGAAAATGCTGGAAAATCTCAGCAGGAAATTAGGAGAGCAAGAAGGGGTCACGAGAAGGCCTTGGCAGGTAGGATTAAGGAAAATCCTGAGGCGTTCTATAAATATGTGAAGACTAAAAGGATGAGACGTGAAGGAATAGGGCCTATAAAAGGTGAAGGTGGGAAAATCTGTACGGAACCAGTAGAAATGGCAGAGGTGCTTAATGAGTATTTTGCCTCGGTTTTCACAGAGGAGAATGACCTGGGTGGATGTACTGCGGGCTTGCGGTGGACTGAAAAGATTGAGTATGTGGACTTTAACAAAGAGGTTGTGCCGGAATCTTTGAATGGCATCAAGATAGATAAGTTGCCGGGTCTGGATGGGATGTACCCCGGATTACTGTGGGAGGCGAGGGAAGAGATTGCAGAGCCTCTGGCGATGATCTTTGCATCGTCGATGGAGACGGGAGAGGTGCCAGAGGATTGCGGATGTGGTTCCTATTATCAAGAAGGAGAATAGGGATAGCCCAGGAAATTACCGACCGGTGAGTCTAACCTCAGTGGTTGGTAGATCCTGAGGGACAAGATTTATGAGCATTTAGAGAGGTTTAGTATGCTCAAGAATACTCAGCATGGCTTTGTCAAAGGCAGATCATGCCTTACGAGCCTGGTGGAGTTCTTCGAAAATGTGACTAAACACATTGACGAAGGGAAAGCGGTAGATGTGGTTTATATGGATTTTAGCAAGGCGTTCGATAAGGTCCCCCATGCAAGGCTTCTAGAAAAAGTGAGGGGGCATGGGATCCAAGGTGCTGCTGCCCTGTGGATCCAGAACTGGCTTGCCCAAAGGAGGCAGAGAGTGGGTATAGATGGGTCTTTTTCTAAATGGAGTTCGGTCACCAGTGGTGTGCCCCAGGGATCTGTTCTGGGACCCTTGCTGTTTGTCATTTTCATAAATGAGCTGGATAAGGAAGTGGAGGGATGGGTTGGTAAGTTTGCCGACGACACGAAGGTTGGTGGGGTTGTGGATAGTCTGGAGGGATGTCAGAAGTTACAGAGGGACATAGATAGGATGCAAAACTGGGCGGAGAAGTGGCAGATGGACTTCAACGCAGATAAATGCGTCCATTTTGGCAGGTCGAATGGGATGAAGGAGTACAATATAAAGGGAAAGACTCTTAGTACTGTAGAGGTTCAGAAGGACCTTGGGATCCGGGTCCATAGGATTCTAAAATCAGCCCCGCAAGGTGGAGGAGGTGGTTAAGGTGGCGTATGGTGTGCTGGCCTTTATCAATCGAGGGATTGAGTTTAGGAGTCCGGGGATAATGATGCAGCTATAGAAGACCCTCGTCAGACCCCACTTGGAGTACTGTGCTCAGTTCTGGTCGCCTCATTACAGGAAGGATGTGGAAAAGATTGAAAGGGTGCAGAGGAGATTTACAAGGATGTTGCCTGGATTGAGTGGCATGCCTTATGAGGATAGGCTGAGGGAGCTCGGTCTTTTCTCCTTGGAGAGACAAAGGATGAGAGGAGACCTAATAGAGGTATATAAGATGTTGAGAGGCATTGATCGGGTGGACTCTCAGAGGCTTTTTCCCAGGGTGGAAATGGCTGCTACGAGAGGACACAGGTTTAAGGTGCTGGGGGGTAGGTACAGGGGAAATGTTAGGGGCAAGTTTTTCACACAGAGGGTGGTGGGCGAGTGGAATCGGCTGCCGTCAGTGGTGGTGGAGGCAAACTCAACAGGGTCTTTTAAGAGACTCCTGGATGAGTACATGGGACTTAATAGGATGGAGGGTTATAGGTAGGCCTAAAAGGTAGGGATATGTTCGGCACAACTTGTGGGGCTGTTTTGTGCTGTAGTTTTTCTATGTTTCTAAGGTCTGACAGCTTCTGTGGAGAGAGAAGGGCTAACGTTTCAAGTTTTCTACGGATAGTTCAATTTTGAAGTAAGCATAGAATCCTACAGTGCAGGAGGAGGCCATTTAGCCCATCAAGTATGCACTGACCACAGCCCCACCCAGGCCCTATCCCCATAACCTGATGCATTTACCCTAGCTAGTCCCCCTGACACTAAGGGGCAATTTAGCATGGCCAATCCACCAAACCCGCACACCTTTAGACTGAGAGAGGAAACCAAAGCACCCAGAGAAAACCCATGCAGACACGGGAAGAACGTGCAAACTGTTTGCTACCAAATAAACCTTTTGGACTTTAACCTGCTGTTGTTAGACTCCTTATCCTTTGGGGTCACGGTTAAACACAGATATCAGGGGGGCGTATTTTACACAGAAGGAGGTGGGGTGCACTGCCAAGCAAGATGATTGAGGCGGACACGCTGGGATCGTTTAAGACTTATCTAGATAGCCACATGAACAGACTGGGAATAGAGGGATACAAACGAATGGTCTAGTTGGGCACATGAGCGGCGCAGGCTTGGAGGGCCAAAGGGCCTGTTCCTGTGTTGTATTGTTCTTTGTTCTTACTGTGTAAACCCCACACATAGTGATCCAAGCTGGGAATCGAACCCGGGTCCCTGGCGCTGTGAGGCAGCAGTGCTAACCACTGTGCCATCCTGAAATCTGGATGGCTCTTTGTCAGAACTGCACCACCTCTCTCTTTTAGAGAAATAGTATTACCTCCCTCCCCCACTCCTTTCTGGTATATGACCTGCAAAAGCAAAGGATCCATGACAATATTACAGTACATTGTGTGGTTGGGGTTTACATTTCGCGTTATTAGTGAGATTTGGAATGAATTAAGATATCAGGGCAGCTTTCGTTAGCTGAAGGTACTTGCCAAATTCTTCGACTGAACTAAAGTGCTTTTCACCTGCTTTGCTGAACTGTTGACAACTTTATCTTGTTTATTTCTTTTAGCGGTCGTTGGGCTGTAATTGGCCGTGACTGCTGTGATACGATAGGTTAAGTATCTGAAATGCAATTCTGGATCTTGTGCATCTACTATTGTGCATTCTGTACATCTTGTGCATAGAAATTATAAACACATTTGCAAGAACGCTCTCTCTTGTTTGAATGCTTTGAAGCCCAAGATCAAATATGATAGCATTGAATGGTGGAGCAGGCTTGATTGTCTACTCCTGCTCCTTGTGATCTCAGCTGTTGCAATATTACATGCTCCATTCAAATGCAACGCCTCAGAATGTGGGAATGATTTATTTACCTTTACTGTCCACAGGAAATGTTTACACTAATTACGACAGTTCACACCAAGGGCAGCACGGTGGCTAGTTAGCACTACTGCCTCACAGTGCCAGAGACCCGGGTTTGATTCCCAGCTTGGGGCACTGTCTGTGCGGAGTTTGCACGTTCTCCCTGTGTCTGCGTGGGTTTCCTCCGGGAGTTCTGGTTTCCTCCCACATTCTGAAAGACGTGCTGGTTAGGTGCATTGACCCAACAGGTGCTGGACTGTGGCAACTAGGTAATTTCACAGTAACTTCATTGCAGTGTAAGCCTTACTTGTGACTAATAAATAAACCTTATTTTTTTTAAGTGCCACTTCATTACTTACACTTACAAAATAGAATCTCGAATTGAAAACGTGATCCCAGTAGTGAACAAGTTAGAGGGATTATAGAACATAGAACATAGAAAGCCACAGCACAAAGAGGCCCTTCGGCCCACAAGTTGCGCTGATCATATCCCCACCTCTAGGCCTATCTATAGCCCTCAATCCCATTAAATCCCATGTACTCATCCAGAAGTCTCTTAAAAGACCCCAACGAGTTTGCCTCCACCACCACCGACGTCAGCCGATTCCACTCACCCACCACCCTCTGAGTGAAAAACTTACCCCTGACATCTACTCTGTACCTACCCCCCAGCACCTTAAACCTGTGTCCTCTCGTAGCAACCATTTCAGCCCTTGGAAATAGCCTCCGAGAGTCTACCCTATCCAGACCTCTCAACATCTTGTAAACCTCTATCAGGTCACCTCTCATCCTTCGTCTCTCCAGGGAGAAGAGACCAAGCTCCCTCAACCTATCCTCATAAGGCATGCCCCCCAATCCAGGTAACATCCTTGTAAATCTCCTCTGCACCCTTTCAATGGCTTCAACATCTTTCCTGTAATGAGGTGACCAGAACTGCGCGCAGTACTCCAAGTGGGGTCTAACCAGGGTCCTATAAAGCTGCAGCATTATCTCCCGACTCCTAAACTCAATCCCTCGATTAATGAAGGCTAGTACGCCGTACGCCTTCTTGACCGCATCCTCCACCTGCGAGGCCGATTTAAGAGTCCTATGGACCCGGACCCCAAGGTCCTTCTGATCCTCTACACTGCTAAGAATGGTACCCTTCATATTATACTGCTGCTTCATCCCATTGGATCTGCCAAAATGGATCACTACACACTTATCCGGGTTGAAGTCCATCTGCCACTTCTCCGCCCAGTCTTGCATTCTATCTATGTCTCGCTGCAACTTCTGACATCCCTCCAAACTATCCACAACACCACCTACCTTGGTGTCGTCAGCAAACTTACCAACCCATCCCTCCACTTCCTCATCCAGGTCATTTATGAAAATGACAAACAGCAAGGGTCCCAGAACAGATCCCTGGGGCACTCCACTGGTCACTGACCTCCATGCAGAGAAAGACCCCTCCACAGCCACTCTCTGCCTTCTGCAGGCAAGCCAGTTCTGGATCCACAAGGCAACAGCCCCTTGGATCCCATGCCCTCTCACTTTCTCAAGAAGTCTTGCATGGGGGACCTTATCGAACGTCTTGCTGAAGTCCATATAGACCACATCCACCGCTCTTCCTTCGTCAATGTGTTTGGTCACATTTTCAAAGAACTCAACCAGGCTCGTAAGGCACGACCTGCCCTTGACAAAGCCGTGCTGACTACTTTTGATCATACTAAACTTCTCTAGATGATCATAAATCCTGTCTCTCAGGATCCTCTCCATCAACTTACCAACCACTGAGGTTAGACTCACCGGTCGGTAATTTCCCGGGCTGTCCCTGTTCCCTTTCTTGAATATAGGGACCACATCTGCAATCCTCCAATCCTCCGGAACCTCTCCCGTCTCCATCGACGATGCAAAGATCATCGCCAAAGGCTCTGCAATCTCCTCCCTCGCCTCCCACAGTAACCTGGGGTACATCCCATCCGGTCCCGGCGACTTACCAACCTTGATGCCATTCAATAGTTCCAACACATCCTCTTTCTTTATGTCCACATGCTCGATCCTTTCTGTCCACCGCAAACCAGCAGTACAACCACCCAGATCCCTTTCCACCGTGAATACCGAGGTAAAGTATTCATTAAGCACCTCCGCCATTTCTAACGGTTCCGCACAAA
The DNA here is from genome assembly GCF_964213995.1 of Mustelus asterias. Lineage (NCBI taxonomy): Eukaryota > Metazoa > Chordata > Chondrichthyes > Carcharhiniformes > Triakidae > Mustelus > Mustelus asterias. The sequence goes on along the minus strand of NC_135804.1, from coordinate 1,118,274 downwards.
CTTTTCCCCCTTCACCTTTTAAGGGTCCTATGCCTTCACATCTCATCCTTTTACTCTTGACATATTTGTAGAAAGCCTTGGGATTCTCCTTAATCTTACCCGCCAAGGTCTTCTCATGACCCCTTCTCGCTCTCCTAATTTCCTTCTTAAGCTCCTTCCTACATCCCGTATACTCCTCTAAATCCTTAACACCTCCTAGCTCTCTGAACCTTCTGTACGCCTCTCTTATACTGAACATGCTATAGAGTGCTTTTTATTGAGTTACCATTGATCTATCATAATGCAGTAGTGGTAACGTTACTGGACCACTAATCCAGAAACCCAAGTTAATGCCCTGGGGATACAAGTTCAAATCTCAGCATGGCAGCTTGCGGCATTTAAATTCAATTAATAAATCTGGAATATAAACTTAATCTCATTAATGGTGACCACAAAAATATCAATTGTCATAAAAACCCATTTGGTTCACTGATGTCCTTTAAATCTGCCATCCTTGCCTGGCCTGGCCTCATGAGACTCCCACAGCAACATAATTGACTCTGAAGTGCCCTCTGCCTAACAAGTCATTCAACTCAAGGGCAGTAAATGCTGTGCTCAGCATCCACATCCATAAAAGAAGAAATTAAACCCTCATGAAAACTGCATGGCAAGTTACTACAGCAATCTTCAAATGTCTGCCTGCTCCAGAGACAAAGGTAAAAGGACAAACCCAATATAGATCACAACACACGTCCAAGCCATCCAGCAAAAGGCTCAGGAAATTTTGAACTATGTTACACCAGACGTCAGAGCAATTACAATTATTTCACCTCAACAAAAATCATCATCATGCAAACTTCCCTAAATACAACATTATACAATAATAGTACAAGGAATCATTTGCTGTTTATTCAGTCACAAGTGGTTAGTGTGGAAGAGGAGGTCACAATCAGGTCAACCCAAAACACCAGCATAACTGTCATTCACAGTTATTAAGTCATTAAGAGCCATGGGGTTATGCTGCAACTGTACAGGACCTTGGTGAGACCACATTTGGAATATTGTGTGCAGTTCTGGTCACCTCACTATAAGGAAGATGTGGAAGCATTGGAGAGAGTGCAGAGGAGATTTACCAGGATGCTGCCTGGTTTGGAGGGTAGGTCTTATGAGGAAAGGCTGAGGGAGCTAGGGCTTTTCTCTTTAGAGCGGAGGAGGATGAGAGGCGACTTAATAGAGGTTTATATGACGATGAGGGGGATAGATAGAGTGGACTTTCAGAGATTATTTCCTCGGGTGGATGTAGCTGTTACTAGAGGGCATAACTATAAGGTTCATGGAGGGAGATATAGGAGGGATGTCCGAGGTAGGTTCTTTACTCAGAGTGGTTGAGGTGTGGAATGGACTGCCTGCTGTGATAGTGGAGTCGGACACTTTAGGAACTTTCAAGCGGTTATTGGATAGGCACATGGAGCACACCAGAATGATAGGGAGTGGGATAGCTTGATCTTGGTTTCGGACAAAGCTCGGCACAACATCGAGGGCCGAAGGGCCTGTACTGTGCTGTACTGTTCTATGTTCACCTTGACCAAAGCAGCCAATTACTGTGCTATACACCTAATAGTAAATGGTGCAATTCATTTCAATGCAGCTGACATATACAGGTGGAATTTGATTAAATTTGTACCATCGCAATTACTGAATACTGATCTCTCGCGTTCACAGAATAGAATCCCTACAGTGCAGGAGGTGGCCCATCGAGTCTGCACTGACCACAATCCCACCCAGGTCCTATTCCCGTAATCCCACATATTTAACCTGCTAATCTCCCTGACAGGGTCAATTCAGCATGGCCAATCAACCTAACCTGCACATCTTTGGAGTGTGGGAGGAAACCGGAGCACCCGGAGGAAACCCACGCAGACGCGGGGAGAATGTGCAAACTCCACACAGACAGTGACCCAAGGCTGGAATTGAACCCGGGTCCCTGGCGCTGTGAGGCAGCAGTGCTAACCACTGTGCCACCGTTATTCTGTTGTTCCACATCTCCACACTAAGACTTCATAGTTAACTGCAACACATTTGTTTAGAAGTGTTTAAAGAGGCTATCTGAAATATTTTGTGGCCTGCTCTCTCTAAACCACACCACTTTCAATGTATTTACAACTGGCTGATAAAATGGCATCAGAAGCCTAAATTGCTCATTCTGATAGGCATGAGGACCAGTGGGAAACTGCACAACATAGCATTGCATTAAGGTATCGAGACCACGGTCAGACTTACCAGAAGTGGTGGCCTGCCGTAGCTACCTAAGTATCCCTGGGCTGTCGAGGGGAGGAGAAAGAAAGACCTGATTTTGTCTCCCAGTTATCAGCGAGTCCTGCAGAGACATGTAGGATTGGTGCTGAGTGAGTGCAGGATTGGGTTCAGACTGGACTCCGCCCCATTGGGTTTTTATCCCCATGGGATGAGAGTACCACCTCCTGGGTCAGCATTCATTGCCTTTTCCTAATTGACCTCGAGAAGGTGGTGGTGTCTTGTTCTTCAACCATAGCAGTCAATGAGGTACACCCACAGTGCTGTTAAGGAGGGAGTTCCAGAATTTTGACCCAATGCCAGTGAAGGAACAGTGATATAGTTCCAAGTAATACATCAACCCAACTTGGGAGGGAAACTTACTGGTTGTGGTGTCTCCATGTATGTCCTTCAAGGCGGGAGAAGTTGTGTGTTTAGTAAGTGCTGTCAAAGGAGGTTTGGCAAATTGCTGCAGTGAACCTGTATGCACCAATCGGGTTGGCATTGAATGTTGGTGAATGGGGTGCTGAATAGGAGGGCTGCTATGTCCTGGGTAATCTTGAGTTTCTATTGATTCATGAGATGTGGGCCTCGCTGGTTGGGACAGCATTTATTATCCACGAACTTGCTGGGCCATTTCAGAGGGAATTTAAGATCTGGAGTTAGATATAGGCCCGACCAAGAAAGGATGGCAAATTTCTTTCCCGAAAGGACATTAGTAAACCAGATGGGTTTTTAATGACAATTGATTCATGGTCATTAGACTTTTAATTGCAGATTTTTATTGAATTAATTGGATTCAAACCCACGTCCCCAGAACATTACCCTGGGTCTCTGAATTACTCGTCCAATGACAATACTATGCCACCACCTGCCCATTTATATGGCTGGTCAAGTTAAGTCTCAGATCAATGGTTACCCCCAGGGTATTGATAGTGGAGGATTTAGCGATGGCGATGCCTTTGAACGTCAAAAGGAGATGGTTAGGACAACAAAGAACAAGAACAAAGGTACAGCACTGAAACAGGCCCTTCGGCCCTCCAAGCCTGCGCCAATCCTGATGCCTGCCTAAACTAAAACCATATGCATTTACGGAGTCTGTATCCTTCCATTCCCATCCCATTCATGTATTTGTCTATCTGCCCCTTAAATGTCGCCATCGTACCTGCTCCCACCACCTCCCTGGGCAGCGCGTTCCAGACATTCAGATCGGGGGGTGGTTTTGCAAAACAAATCAATGATTTTGTGGTCATTATGAGACTTTTAATTCCAGATTCTTACTGAATTCAAATTTCATCATCTACCATGTAGAATTTGAACCCAGGTCCCCAGATGTTGCCTTGGGGGAATATCAGTATGCCACCACCTCCACATGTAAAACTTATGCCTTCTACTGTGAAGACACACAAAATTGTCTGCCATTTCCTGATTCGCCATGATAATTTCTCCTGTCATTGCTTCTAAGCTTCAAGCTAATCTTCCAATGTGAAATTTCCAATCTCAGTTGTGATATGGAAGGTAGTAGCTCTCACTGATATATGGAACTGCCAAAATGTGAATCACTTGGCTAATTCAGAGCTGGGGCAGATGGAGATGAAAAAGGAAAATTTCAGATTTCCATTGAGCAAATAACAGAACAAGAACTGGAGAAACAAGATCACCGTCTTTCATTCCGAGTGAGTTCAACATATTCAACACGACACAAAGATAAGTGGAAAAGTGAAAACGACACAAAGATAAGTGGAAAAGTGAATCGTGTGGAGGACGGAGAAGATCTGCAGAGAGATTTGGACAGGCTGAGTGAGTGGGCGAGGATATGGCAAATGGAGTATAACGTTGAGAAATGCGAGGTTATACACTTTGGAGGAAATAATAACAAATGGGATTACTATCTCAATGGAAACAAATTAAAACATGCTACCGTGCAAAGGGACCTGGGAGTCCTTGTGCATGAGACGCAAAAGCCCAGTCTGCAGGTACAACAGGTGATCAAGAAGGCAAATGGGATGTTGGCCTATATTGCGAGGGGGATAGAATATAAAAGCAGGGATGTCTTGACGCACCTGTACAGGGCATTGGTGAGGCCGCAGCTGGAATACTGTGTGCAGTATTGGTCCCCTTATATGAGGAAGGATATATTGGCATTGGAGGGAGTGCAGAGAAGGTTCACCAGGTTGATACCGGAGATGAGGGGTTTGGATTATGAGGAGAGGCTGAGGAGATTGGGTTTGTACTCGTTGGAGTTTAGAAGGATGAGGGGGGATCTTATGGAGACTTATAAGATAATGCGGGGGCTGGATAGAGTGGAGGCGGAGAGATTCTTTCCACTTAGTAAGGAAGTTAAAACTAGAGGACACAGCCTCAAAATAAAGGGGGGTCGGTTTAAGACAGAGTTGAGGAGGAACTTCTTCTCCCAGAGGGTGGTGAATCTCTGGAATTCTCTGCCCACTGAGGTGGTGGAGGCTACCTCGCTGAATATGTTTAAAGCGCGGATGGATGGATTCCTGATCGGTAAGGGAATTAAGGGTTATGGGGATCAGGCGGGTAAGTGGTACTGATCCACGTCAGATCAGCCATGATCTTATTGAATGGCGGGGCAGGCTCGAGGGGCTAGATGGCCTACTCCTGCTCCTATTTCTTATGTTCTTATGTTCTTATATCATGCAAAGAGAAAAGGCAAACTGCAAGGGGGCTAATTCCAAAGGAAGTTCTGGAAAGAAGGTGCTTTGGAGTGTTGCCTCAGGGTGTAACTTGTGGCATGCAAACAGAACTTAAAAATGACAAAGAAAGCTAATAAATGACTGAATTAATCATCCATTCCATTCATGGTGAGGTAAAGGATGCACTTCCTCAATCTGTATTGGAAATATTGGATGAACCTCGACAACATGCAAAATGATGCAATTGTTTCTGAATGATGGAAGGAAATTTTAATTACTAACTTGCAGATTTAAACTTGTCATAGGTTTGGAATACAAGCATCCATGAAATTACTAATTGGTTAGACGTCATGAATGAAATATCAGATTGTTAAACTTTACAATCTGTTGAGTGTGTCAAAGGTCTAGTTTATGATCAAAACTCAGGAAGGAGTTATTGTGATATGGTGCTGGAGTCAAGGATGTCTCAGAGCGGGCACAGGACATTCTGGAGGGGGAGGGTGAACAGCCAGTGGTCATGGTACACATCGGTACAAACGACACAGATAAAAAATAAAGGGATGAGGTCCTAAAAGCAGAATACAGGGAGCTAAGAAGAAAGTTAAGAAATCAGACCTCAAAGGTAGTGATCTCAGGATTATTACCAGTGCCACTTGCTAGTCAGAGTAGAAATGACAGATATATCGGATAAGTACGTGGCTGAAGAGATGGTATCAGGGGGAGGGATTCAGATTCCTGGGGCATTGGGATCGATTCTGGGGGAGGTGGGACCCATTCAAATTGGATAGGTTACACCTGGGCAGGACTAGGACTGATGTCTTAGTGGGACTGTTCACTTGAGTGGTTGGGGAGGGTTTAAACTAATATGCCAGGGGGATGGGAACCTATGCAAGGAGTCAGAGAAGGAGGGAGCAAGGACAAAAACAAAAGGTAGAAAAGGGAATAAGAAAAGTGATAGACAGAGAAATCAAGGACAAAGCTCAAACAGGAGTATAGAGAAAAATATTGGGAGCACGGCAAAGAATGTTAAAAAGATAAGCTTAAAGGCTCAGTGTCTTAATACACGGAGCATTTGCAATAAAGTGGATGAACTAATTGCGCAGATAGATGTAAACGGGTAGATATAATTGGGATTACGGAGACATGGCTGCAGGGTGACCAGGCATGGGAATTGAATCTCCCAGGGGATTCAATATTTGGGAAGGACAGGACAGGGTGATTTTAATCTGCACATAGATTGGGCAAATCAAATTAGCCACAATGGCATAGAGGAGGAATTCCTGGAGTGTATACGGGATGGTTTTCTTGACCAATATGTGGAGGAACCAACTAGAGAGCAGACCATCTTAGACTGAGTACTGTGTAATGAGAAGGGGATCATTGCCAAACTGTAGGAGACCCCTGGGGATGAGCGACCATAACATGTTAGACTTTTTTATCAAGATGGAGAGTGAAGTAGCTGATTCAGAGACTGGGGTGCTGAATCTTAATAGAAACATAGAAAAACTACAGCACAATACAGACCCTTCAGCCCACAAAGTTGTACCGAACATGTCCCTACCCTCGTGATTACTAGGCTTACCTATAACCCTCTATCTTACCAAGTTCCATGTACTTATCTAAAAGTCTCTTAAAAGACCCTATCGAATTCGCCTCCACCACCGTTGCTGGCAGCCCATTTCACGCACCCACCACCCTCTGAGTGAAAAACTTAGCCCTGACATCTCCTCTGTACCTACTCCCCAGCACCTTAAACCTGTGTCCTCTTGTGGCAACCATTTCAGCCCTAGGAAAAAGCCTCTGACTGTCCACTCGATCAATACCTCTCAACATCTTATACACCTCTATCAGGTCAACCCTCATCCGTCGTCTCTCCAAGGAGAAAAGGCCGAGCTCACTCAACCTATCCTCATAAGGAAAATATTAATAAAGGAAACTATGAGGATATGAGGCGCGAGTTGGCCTTGATAGACTGGGGAGAGTTACTTAAAGGGATGACAGTGGATAGGCAATGACAAACATTCAAGGAACACATGGGGGAACTGCAGCAACTGTTTATTCCTGTCTGGCACAAAAGCAAAATGGGTAATAGGGCCAATCCACGGCTTACAAAGAAATTAGAGAGAGTATCCGATTTAAGGAAGGAGCATATAGATTGGCCAAGAAAAATAATAGGTCTGAGGATCGGGAGCAGTTTAGAATTCAGCAAGGAAGGACCAAGGGATTGATTAAGAAGGGGAAAATACAGTACGAAAGTAAGCTTGCAGGGAACATAAAGACTGACACTAAGAATTTCTATAGATACGTGAAGAGAAAGAGGTTGGTGAAGGCAGAAACGGGGGAATGTATAATTGGGGACAAAGAAATGGTCGAGTAACTGAATACATACAGTTGCAGTTCCCCCATGTGAGGAATAAAAGAATGACAAGGGTGAGGTTAGGGCCGGTCAAGGACAGTAGTGGGAACTTGTGTATGGAGTCAGTAGAGATAGGCGAGGTGATGAATGAATACTTTTCTTCAGTGTTCACCAAGGAGAGGGGCCATGTTTTTGAGGAAGAGAAGGTGTAACAGACTAATAGGCTGGAGGAAATAGATGTTCGGAGGGAGGATGTCCTGGCAGTTTTGAATAAACTGAAGGTCGATAAGTCCCCTGGGCTTGATGAAATGTATTCTAGGATTCTTTGGGAGGCAAGGGATGAGATTGCAGAGCCTTTGGCTTTGATCTTTGGGTCCTTGCTGTCCACGGGGATGGTGCCAGAGGACTGGAGAATGGCGAATATTGTTCCTCTGTTTAAGAAAGGGAATAGAAATGACCCCGGTAATTATAGACCGGTTAGTCTTACTTCGGTGGTTGGTAAATTGATGGAAAAGGTCCTTAGAGATGGGATTTACGACCATTTAGAAAGATGCGGGATTAATCCGGGATAGTCAGCACGGATTCGTGAAGGGCAAGTCGTGCCTCACAAATTTGATTGAATGTTTTGAGGAGGTAACTAAGTGTGTTGATGAAGGTAGGGCAGTTGATGTCATATACATGGATTTTAGTAAGGCGTTTGATAAGGTCCCCCATGGTCGGCTTATGATGAAAGTGAGGAGGTGTAGGATAGAGGGAAAGTTGGCTGATTGGATAGGTAACTGGCTGTCTGATCGAAGACAGAGGGTGGTGGTCGATGGAAAATTTTCGGATTGGAGGCAGGTTGCTAGCGGAGTGCCACAGGGATCAGTGCTTGGTCCTCTGCTCTTTGTGATTTTTATTAATGACTTAGAGGAGGGGGCTGAAGGGTGGATCAGTAAATTTGCTGATGACACCAAGATTGGTGGAGTAGTGGATGAGGTGGAGGGCTGTTGTAGGCTGCAAAGAGACATAGATAGGATGCAAAGCTGGGCTGAAAAATGGCAAATGGAGTTTAACCCTGATAAATGTGAGGTGATTCATTTTGGTAGGACTAATTTAAATGTGGATTACAGGGTCAAAGGTAGGGTTCTGAAGACTGTGGAGGAACAGAGAGATCTTGGGGTCCATATCCACAGATCTCTAAAGGTTGCCACTCAAGTGGATAGAGCTGTGAAGAAGGCCTATAGTGCGTTAGCTTTTATTAACAGGGGGTTGGAGTTTAAGAGCCGTGGGGTTATGCTGCAACTGTACAGGACCTTGGTGAGACCACATTTGGAATATTGTGTGCAGTTCTGGTCACCTCACTATAAGAAGGATGTGGAAGCGCTGGAAAGAGTGCAGAGGAGATTTACCAGGATGCTGCCTGGTTTGGAGGGTAGGTCTTATGAGGAAAGGTTGAGAGAGCTCGGGCTGTTCTCTCTGGAGCGGAGGAGACTAAGGGGAGACTTAATAGAGGTTTATAAAATGATGAAGGGGATAGATAGAGTGAACGTTCAAAGACTATTTCCTCGGGTGGATGGAGCTATTACAAGGGGGCATAACTATAGGGTTCGTGGTGGGAGATACAGGAAGGATATCAGAGGTAGGTTCTTTACGCAGAGAGTGGTTGGGGTGTGGAATGGACTGCCTGCAGTGATAGTGGAGTCAGACACTTTAGGAACATTTAAGCGGTTATTGGATAGGCACATGGAGCACACCAGGATGATAGGGAGTGGGATAGCTTGATCTTGGTTTCAGATAAAGCTCGGCACAACATCGTGGGCCGAAGGGCCTGTTCTGTGCTGTACTGTTCTATGTTCTATACTTTGGTTCTGTCTTCACAAAAGAGGATACAAATCAGATACCAGAAATGTTGGAGAATGCAAAAATACAGTCATTGAAGGTAAGCATGCAGGTGCAGCAGGCAGTAAAGGCGGCAAATGGCATGTTGGCCTTCATTACGTGGGGTTTTGAGTACAGGAGCAGGGATGTGTTGTTGCAATTATACAGGGCTTTGGTGAGGCCACACCTAAAGTACTGTGTGCAGATTTGGTCTCCTTTTCTGAGGAGGGATGTCCTTGCACTCAAGGGAGTGCAGCAAAGGTTTACAAGACTGATTCCGGGGATGGCGGGACTGATGTATGAGGAGAGATAGACTAGGTTTGGATTGTTTTCGCTGGAGTTCAGATGAATGAGGGGGGATCTCATAGAGACTTATAAAATTCTAACAGGACTAGACAGGGTAGATACAGGGAGGATGTTCTCGATGGTGGGTGAATCCAGAACCAGAGGTCACAGTCTGAGGATTCAGGGGAGGCCATTTAGGATGGAGGTGAGGAGACATTTCTTCACCCAAAGAGTGGTGAGCCTGTGGAATTCATTACCACAGGAAGTAGTCGATGCCAAAACATTGAATGTATTCAGAGGCAGCTGGATATAGCACTTGAGGCAAATGGGATCAAAGATTATGGAGAAAAAGCAGGGTTAGGCTATTGAGTTGGATGATCAGTCATGATCTTAATGAATGGCGGAACAGGCTCGAAGGGCCAAATGGCCTCCTCCTGCTCGTATCTTCTATGTCGCTATTCAGATGTATCGACATAGGCAGGAAGAAGAAAGAGGCTCTGTATAGTCAGTATGAAGAGCTAGGCACCAAGTAGCAGAACTTCAAAAGTAATAACCTCTGTATTATTACCTGAGCCAGTGCAAATTGGCATAGAGCAAGAAAGATTAGAGAAGTGAATGCATAACTCAAAGACTGGTGTGGTAGAAATGGGTTCCAGTACATGGGGTACCAGCACTAGTACAGGGGAAAGTGAGGCTGGACTGTTGGGATGGTCTTCACCTGAACCGTGCAAGAGCCAGTGTTCTAGCAAGCCACATAACTACAGTAAAAAAAATTTTAAACCAAATAATGGGGACAAGGAATCAAATTTGGGAAGTTGTATTAAGTCAAAAAATAGCGACAAGGTGAGACAAAGATATTAATATAGAAAATGATAAACAGATGTAATGGGAAGGGGTAGAGAGTATAAATCTAAGTGTAAATCAGCAGATAGGGCTAGAGGTTACAAAATAATAAAAGGACAAAACTATCTTACAGCTTTGCTCGAGCGAGACCAGAAATTCCTGCCCGAAGTCAATGGACATTTCTGTTATCTGTCCTTCGCCCGCTCCTGATTCCGTGGCAGGTGGGGCAGTAGAATTCTGGCGACTATATCTCGAATACACTTAGCACTCAAAACAAAACAGGTGAACTAATGGCTCAAATAGAAATAGATTAGTACAATCTGATAGCCATTATCATAGAAATCATAGAAATCATAGAAACCCTACAGTGCAGAAGGAGGCCATTCGGCCCATCGAGCCCGCACCGACCACAATCCCACCCAGGCCCCACCCCCACATATTTTACCCGCTAATCCCTCCAACCTACACATCCCAGGACCCCAAGGGACAATTTTTTTTAACCTGGCCAATCAACCTAACCCGCACATCTTTGGACTGTGGGAGGAAACCGGAGCACCCGGAGGAAACCCACGCAGACACGAGGAGAATGTGCAAACTCCACACAGACAGTGTGGAGACATGGCTGCAGGAAGTAATAGATTGCAACCTGAATATTGAAGGATAAATGACATTTCGAAAGGATAGAAAGCTAGGAAAAGATGGAGGGGTGGCTCTGTTAATTAATGATGATATTAGCACATTAGAGAGGGTTGACCTAACTTCAGGAAACCAGGATACAGAGAATTCAGAAAGAATTTTACTCTTATGTGAGGAATAAAAGAATGACCAGGGTGAGGTTAGGGCCGGTCAAGGACAGTAGTGGGAACTTGTGTATGGAGTCAGTAGAGATAGGCGAGGTGATGAATGAATACTTTTCTTCAGTGTTCACCAAGGAGAGGGGCCATGTTTTTGAGGAAGAGAAGGTGTTACAGGCTAATAGGCTGGAGGAAATAGATGTTCGGAGGGAGGATGTCTTGGCAGTTTTGAATAAACTGAAGGTCGATAAGTCCCCTGGGCCTGATGAAATGTATCCTAGGATTCTGTGGGAGGCAAGGGATGAGATTGCAGAGCCTTTGGCGTTGATCTTTGGGTCCTCGCTGTCCACGGGGATGGTGCCAGAGGACTAGAGAATGGCGAATGTTGTTCCTCTGTTTAAGAAAGGGAATAGAAATGACCCTGGTAATTATAGACCGGTTAGTCTTACTTCGGTGGTTGGTAAATTGATGGAAAGGGTCCTTAGGGATGGGATTTACGACCATTTAGAAAGATGCGGATTAATCCGAGATAGTCAGCACGGATTCGTGAAGGGCAAGTCGTGCCTCACAAATTTGATAGAATTTTTTGAGGAGGTAACTAAGTGTGTTGATGAAGGTAGGGCAGTTGATGTCATATACATGGATTTTAGTAAGGCGTTTGATAAGGTCCCCCATGGTCGGCTTATGATGAAAGTGAGGAGGTGTGGGATAGAGGGAAAGTTGGCCGATTGGATAGGTAACTGGCTGTCTGACCGAAGACAGAGGGTGGTGGTCGATGGAAAATTTTCGGATTGGAGGCAGGTTGCTAGCGGTGTGCCGCAGGGATCAGTGCTTGGTCCTCTGCTCTTTGTGATTTTTATTAATGACTTAGAGGAGGGGGCTGAAGGGTGGATCAGTAAATTTGCTGATGACACCAAGATTGGTGGAGTAGTGGATGAGGTGGAGGGCTGTTGTAGGCTGCAAAGAGACATAGATAGGATGCAAAACTGGGCTGAAAAATGGCAAATGGAGTTTAACCCTGATAAATGTGAGGTGATTCATTTTGGTAGGACAAATTTAAATGTGGATTACAGGGTCAAAGGTAGGGTTCTGAAGACTGTGGAGGAACAGAGAGATCTTGGGGTCCATATCCACAGATCTCTAAAGGTTGCCACTCAAGTGGATAGAGCTGTGAAGAAGGCCTATAGTGTGTTAGCTTTTATTAACAGGGGGTTGGAGTTTAAGAGCCGTGGGGTTATGCTGCAACTGTACAGGACCTTGGTGAGACCACATTTGGAATATTGTGTGCAGTTCTGGTCACCTCACTATAAGAAGGATGTGGAAGCGCTGGAAAGAGTGCAGAGGAGATTTACCAGGATGCTGCCTGGTTTGGAGGGTAGGTCTTATGAGGAAAGGTTGAGGGAGCTAGGGCTGTTCTCTCTGGAGCGGAGGAGGCTGAGGGGAGACTTAATAGAGGTGTATAAAATGATGAAGGGGATAGATAGAGTGAACGTTCAAAGACTATTTCCTCGGGTGGATGGAGCTATTACAAGGGGGCATAACTATAGGGTTCGTGGTGGGAGATACAGGACGGATATCAGAGGTAGGTTCTTTACGCAGAGAGTGGTTGGGGTGTGGAATGGACTGCCTGCAGTGATAGTGGAGTCAGACACTTTAGAAACATTTAAGCGGTTATTGGATAGGCACATGGAGCACACCAGGATGATAGGGAGTGGGATAGCTTGATCTTGGTTTCAGATAAAGCTCGGCACAACATCGTGGGCCGAAGGGCCTGTTCTGTGCTGTACTGTTCTATGTTCTATGTTCTAATGCTCCCGATGGTGGGGGAGTCCAGAACTAGGGATCATAGTTTGAGGACAAGGGATAAACCTTTTAGAACTGAGGTGAGGAGAAATTTCTTCACCCAGAGGGTGGTGAATGTATGGAATTCACTACCACAAAGTAGAAGCCAAAACATTGATTTGATTTTTGATTTGATTTATCGTCACATGTATTAGCATACATGAAAAGTATTGTTTCTTGCATGCTGTACAGACAAAGCATACCGTTCACAGAGAAGGAAACGAGAGTGCAGGATATAGTGTTACAGTCATAGCTAGGGTGTAGCGAAAGATCAACTTAATGCAAGGTAGGTCCATTCAAAAGTCTGATGGCAGCAGGGAAAAAGCTACCACGAAACAATAAGAAAAAGATCTAATGGACAAAATACAATTATTTCATTTAAATAGTAAATTGCAATTATCGTGATTTTTGCGAACAACTTAACACACCACATTCTGCGATTGTATGATTTCATGAAGAAATTAGATACAGCTCTTGTAGTTAAAGGGATCAAGGGCTATAAGGAGATTATTTGGGGCACTGGTGAGACCATATCCAGAATACTGCAAGTATTGGTCACCTTATTTAAAGAAATATGTGAATGTGTTGGAAGCAATTCAGAGAAGGTTTACCAGACTAATACCTGGAATGGGCAGGTTGTGTTATGAAAAATGGTTGGACGGTCAGGCTTGTATCTGCTGGAAGTGTTAAAGACAAGTTCATTGAAACATCTAAGATCCTGAGGGGTCTTGACAGGGTGGTTGTGGAGAGGATGCTTCCTCTTTTGGGAGAATCCAGAATTGGGGTCATGGTTTAAAAAATATGAGGGAAGTTCAGCAAGGCGGTGAGTCAGGGAGCGGGAAAGGCCACAAAATGGAGGGTCAGCACTAAGAGTGGGCTGAGGAGCAGGAGAGTCAGAAGGTCGCCAGTGAGGGTGGGTTAGGGAGTGGCAAAAGTCACATAGCAGAACGTTGACAAGAGGAAGGTATGCAGCGACTGGGAGGGTCAGCGAGCAGGATGTGTGGCAAGCGAGTGGTTTGGGAAGCAGGAACCACAAAGGCAACCACAACTCTGAATGAGGACTTACTGTACATTCAATGATCAAATGTAATTACTGAGACATAGTAATGCCTTTAGCCACGGTATGGCAGGAGAAGGGAGGTGGAAGGAGAGTGGTGAAAGAACCCAAAACCAAATATATTTTTAAAAAGCAGGTGAATGGCCTGTCAAGCTGTCTGCACTATTCAATATCATGACTGATCCTGTGTTTCAACTCCACTTTCCCATCTGCCCTCCATATCCCTCGACTCCCTGAGACACCAAAAATCTATTTCTGTGGGAGCTCTTGATGTGCAGTGGGTAGTGTCCCTGCCTCTGAATCAGAAGCTCCTGGTTCAAATCCCACTCCAGGGCTTGAAGACCCATGAAGGTGCCTATATCATGTGGTCAAAAGGATTGATCTTCAACCTGTGAACCTTTCCATGACAGGTGGCAAGAGCAGGAAAGTCACCTGGTCAGCCGTGCTTGACGCAGATTGGCACCCCTCAAGTTATAGCCTCTGGAGACGGGTTAGCAATCTGTTGTTAAAAAAAGTAGCCATGGAAACAGACATAAGCATGTGCTTTGTCTGTCTCATGTGCCACTCAGCATGGGATGAGAAAAGAATTTATGTAAACAGTTGTTCAGAATCTACTCCTTAAAACTGAAAAACGTTTTTGTTTCGATAGTTTCTTTTAAAGAAGTTAAAACTCGTCTCTCTCTGCCTTAAATATATTCAACAGTGGAACATCCACAACACTCTGGGGGAGAGAATTACAAAGATAGAGATGATGTGCGAGGCAAGTTCTTTTTTGCTGCATGCTAGTTTTCTGTGACTCATGAACGAGGACACCCAGATCCCTCTGCACCAGAGCACCCCGAAGTCTCTCCCCATTTAGACAACAAGTCGCCTTCCCATTTTTCCAACCAAAATGCACGACCTCACACTTATCCACGTTAAACTCCATCTGTCACATTTTGGCCCAATCTCCTAACCGATCTATATCCATTTGTAAGGTTATTTCCCTCATTGCAATTTACTGTCCCGCCTATTTTTGTGTCATCTGCAAATCTGGCTACAGAGCCTCTATCCCTGTATCCAAGTTAATATAGATTGTAAATAGCTGGGGCCCAAGGGCCGAACCCTGTGGCACCCCACTTGTTTCCTGCCATCCAGAAAAAAAACCATTTATCCCGACTCTCTCTCTTCTGTCCATCAACCAGTCACCTATCCAAGATAATAAATTACCCCTAATCCTATGTGATCTAACCTTGTGAATTAACCTTTCGTGAGAAAACACCAGTATTTATCATTAGCACTGCATAGTATTGGCCACAAAGTGGAGGTAGACAGGGGTAAAAACAACACAAATGTGGGTAACTCTGCGATGAATGAGGATGTGGAGTACCCAACTTGGGAAATACAAATTGAGACTTAATATAAACATCAATATATTACAGTGGTAAATTGAAATGCGAGAAGCATTCACAACAGGATGGAGTAATTACGTATGATTTCAAAGGAACATGGGAAACACATGCTGTACATAAAAACTTAAATATATTACAAAGAGAGGGTTTTGCATCTATTGTACATCCAAAGGGTGCTGTACTTGAAATGCGGATATCACACCCATGGATGTCATAATTCTGAAGGTACCTGGAGGGCAGTCATATTGTAATTTTAAAATGTTTTTAATCCAGCAATACAAAGAAAACAGCTAGTATGAATTGTTCCCAGCATCCTGTCGAGTAAAACTTTTCCTAATTTAAACCCAAATCCTAAAGTCCTTTTAAAATGCAGACTGGGTCTTTAGGAGGCTGCCCTTCTTCTGAAGTTACCATTAAATTGCGTGACATTCCCTGTGTGTTGTAGCAAAAGGGAAATGAATGTGCAGTGTGGCCACAGCATTTTGCTGACTTTTCATTTGCAATGTTGCATCACGTAATCACTCGACAGGAGCATTCTATCTGGGCATTTCAGAGTATGAAGAAAATGAATTGCGAATGTGAAAGAGCTAAAACCAGATAATCTGCTCCATTAAGCCAGTGCCATCCAAACGTGGTACAGTTTACATATAGATTCAAATCCTGCTATCCATCACACAACTTCCTGGGAAAGACAAAAAAAAATTGCTCTTCCATCCTTAAAAGAAACAAGGTGAGTTCCAGGAGGCCACACTAACCCATCAAGAATCCAATTACTATTCTCCGCTTTCAAGAATACATTTTGCTCCCTTCTGAACGATGGCTGTGAATCTATACTTATCACAGGATTTGGTATGTTGCTCCAGAGGTCCTTGACTCTCTCAAAAGAAATAATGCCCAACATCTAACTCTACTTTGGAATAGTTAATGATAAGTGAGATCAACATAGATTACCGAAGGTTTGTTAAAAAGTTGGGAGTAGAAGTACACCAGTGTAAGGAGGGAGTAGGGGTGGGCCAGGTGGTGGCTGTCACTGATCACAAGACATACAGGAAGCTGCTGTCAGAAGAACAGTGCATTCAAAAGGATGGATGGATATGTTAGAGGAGATTGTGGAAATTAACTAGAAGTGAGGCCATGAAGGACTTAAATACAAGTATGCTATTTCAATATTTAATTTATTGGCGATTGGGAGCCAATGTAGATCAGCAAGACATGAGCAAGTGAGCAGTACCTAGTTGGATAAGTTACACGCAGCAGAGTTTAATATAAATTGAAGTCTATGGAGGACAGGGACTGAGTACAGTAGGGAGTGTTGGAAAAGTCAAGAGCATGGAAGGGATGATAACATGGATGTGGGTTTCAAGGGTGTGTAATGTTGCTGAATTGAAGTAGGTGGAATTTGTAATGGAGGGGCTGAGAATTTTAGCTGGGATCAAATAGGGTGCTGAGGTGGAGACTGGTCAGATAATGATCCAGTGTGGGGGCTGAAGGAAATAGTTTCAATCTTTCAATATTGAAAAGGATGAAGACATGACTCATGCAGCACTGGAAATCAGACAAGCGAGATACAGCCAGGTGGCACCACATCTAGAAAGAACATAGAAACATAGAAAAACTACAGCACAAAACAGGCCTTCGGCCCCACAAGTTGTGCCGAACATATCCCTACATTTTAGGCCTACCTATAACTCTCCATCCTATTAAGTCCCATGTACTCATCCAGGAGTCTCTTAAAAGACCCTATTGAGTTCGCCTCCACCACCACTGACAGCAGCCGATTCCACTCGCCCACCACCCTGTGTGTGAAAAACTTCCCCCTAACATTTCCCCTGTACCTACCCCCCAGCACCTTAAACCTGTGTCCTCTCGTAGCAGCCATTTCCACCCTGGGAAAAAGCTTCTGGGAGTCCATTCTTCATCTAGAAAGAGGTTGATCCTGATGAGCAGCAGCAAATAAGGAAGAGGTGGCCAAGAATAGATTCTTGAGGAATCTTGGAAAATCAGGGATGGACTGGGATTGGGAAGAACAGACACTGCTGGAGATGCTTCAGCTGTATTCAGGTACTTACAAATGGAGCCATCTAACAGTCCCATAGATTTGTACAAAACAGGACGCCCAGCAAGTCTGTACCGATGCTAACTGTGATCCAATTAACCCACTGTCATCGGAGTTAGGATGAGATTAACTTGAAGAGGAGTTGGGAGAGAAGCTGCAGAGATGCTTTACAGGGGGTACAGCTGCTTCCTGGATGAGCAGCTTGTCCTGAGGAGAGATTGAGCATACTAGGTCTCTGTTCCCAGAGTTTAGAACAATGAGAAATGATCACATTGAAACATATAAAATTGTCAAGGGGTTTAAACTGGTATCATTAGACAGTCTTGAACTCGGGGTCATAGACTCACAATAAGGACAGAGAGGAGTAGAAATTTCTTTGGAATTCTCTACTGCAGGAAGCTATGAGTGTTAACATTCAAGTCAGAATCAAATGTTTCTTGGATACTCAGGAAATCAAAGAATACAAGACCATAAGACATAGAGGTAAAATTAGGCCACTCGGCCCCTTGAGTCTGCTCCACCATTCAGTCATGGCTCATATTTTTCTCATCCCCATTCTCCTGCCTTTTCTCCATAACTCCTGATCTCCTGATTAATCAAGAACCTATCTATCTCTGTCTCAAAGACACTCGATGACCTGGCCTCCACAGCCTTCTGCGGCAAAGAGTTCCACAGATTCACCACTCTCTGGCTGAAGAAATTCCTCCTCATCTCTGTTCTAAAGGATCGTCCCTTTAGCCTGAGGTTATGCCCTCTGGTTCTAGTTTTTCCTACTAGTGGAAACATCCTCTCCATATTCACTCTATCCAGACCTCGCAGTATCCTGTAAGTTTCAATAAGATCCCCTCTCATCCTTCTAAACTCCAACGAGTACAGACCCAGAGTCCTCAATCGTTACTCATACGACAAGCTCTCCATTCCAGGGATAATTCTTATGAACCTCCTCTGAACCCTTTCCAAGGCCAGCGTATCCTTCCTTAGATATGGGGCCCAAAACTGCTCACAATACTCCAAATGAGGCCTTATACAGCCTCAGAAGTACATCCCTGCTCCTGTATTCTAGCCCTCTCGACATGAATGCTAACATTGCATGTTCCCATTGCATCTGGGAATAAAGCAGTTAACAAGAGGTTACATCTTGTGAGCAGAATGATTTGACAATCAGGTTTGTTTTAGAACTGAGCACAGAACACAATGTGATGCTGTCTTTATATTTCACAATAGATTCAAGCCACATTCACCAAGTTCAATGGTTCTTGAAGTGTTGGTTGAGTCAGGGCTCCATTAATTCAATGTCAACAAGCATGCTTTTAACGCGACATCCATCACTCTCCCCTGCCATCTCTACAGTCTAAATCCAATGCTGCAAGACTGTGATACTTAGCCGAGCCTTTTACTTCACCCATGATCTGTTGCAAAGGCCTTTATCACCTATGATTATGCTGTTGGTTTATACTGCTTTCTGCCACCCCAACCAGTTGTTGAAACCAGTTTCTATTTTGTCATTACCACAAGGATTGATTTATTTAGCACTTACCTCAATTTCCCCACCTCTACACTTTGCAAACTTCAGCTAATCTACTATGGTCAATGTCCTTTTTCATTCCGACCTGTCAATGCTGTTTGCCAGGTCCCTCTGGCTGCCTGTGGCCTAATGAATCAAGATCGCTCATCCCTCTGATAATCCGGTAATCCTTCTCATCGTTTTCTGAGTCCAAATTGAGTGGCATTCCATCCACACATTTCTACTTGCATGTTCTATCATACCTCAAGATTATGAATCTCTTGTGAAGAGGAAGAAGGAGACTTATGTTAAGATGAGACGTAAAGGCTCAGTTAGGGCGCTTGAGTGTTACAAGTTAGCCAGGAAGGACCTAAAGAAAGAGTTAAGACGAGCCAGGAGGGGACATGAGAAGTCTTTGGCAGGTAGGATCAAGGAAAACGCTCAAGCTTTCTATAGGTATGTCAGGAGTAAAAGAATGACTCGGGTAAGAGTAGGGCCAGTCAAGGACAGTAGGGGGAAGTTGTGCGTGGAGTCTGAAGAGATAGGAGAGGCACTAAATGAATATTTTTCGTCGGTATTCACACAGGAGAGGGACAGTGTTGTCGAGGGGAATACTGAGATGCAGGTTGTTGGACTGGACGGGTTTGAGGTTCATAGGGAGGAGGTGTTAGCAATTCTGGAAAGTGTGAAAATAGATAAGTCCCCTGGGCCGGATGGGATTTATCCCAGGATTCTCTGGGAGGCTAGAGAGGAGATTGCAGAGCCTTTGGCTTTGATCTTTGTGTCGTCATTGTCTACAGGAACAGTGCCAGAAGACTGGAGGATAGCAAATGTTGTCCCCTTGTTCAAGAAGGGGAGTAGGGACAACCCTGGTAATTATAGACCGGTGAGCCTTACTTCTGTTGTGGGCAAAGTTTTGGAAAGGATTATAAGAGATAGGATTTATAATCATCTAGAAAAGAATAATTTGATTAGGGATAGACAGCACGGTTTTGTGAACATAAGCACATAAGAAATAGGAGCAGGAGTAGGCCATCTAGCCCCTCGAGCCTGCCCCGCCATTCAATAAGATCATGGCTGATCTGAAGTGGATCAGTACCACTTACCCGCCTGATCCCCATAACCCCTAATTCCATTACCGATCAGGAATCCATCTATCCGTGATTTCAACATATTCAACGAGGTAGCCTCCACCACTTCAGTGGGCAGAGAATTCCAGAGATTCACCACCCTCTGAGAGAAGAAGTTCCTCCTCAACTCTGTCCTAAACTGACCCCCCTTTATTTTGAGGCTGTGCCCTCTAGTTCTAGCTTCCTTTCTAAGTGAACAAAGAACAGTACAGCACAGGAAACAGGCCCTTCGGCCCTCCAAGCCTGTGCCGCTCCTTGGTCCAACTAGACCAATCGTTTGTATCCCTCCATTCCCAGGCTGCTCATGTGACTATCCAGGTAAGTCTTAAACGATGTCAGCGTGCTTGCCTCCACCACCCTACTTGGCAGCGCATTCCAGGCCCCCACCACCCTCTGTGTAAAAAAACATCCCTCTGATATCTGAGTTATACTTCGCCCCTCTCACCTTGAGCCCGTGACCCCTCGTGATCGTCACCTCCGACCTGGGAAAAAGCTTCCCACTGTTCACCCTATCTATCCCCTTCATAATCTTGTACACCTCTATTAGATCTCCCCTCATTCTCCGTCTTTCCAGGGAGAACAACCCCAGTTTACCCAATCTCTCCTCATAGTTAAGACCCTCCATACCAGGCAACATCCTGGTAAACCTTCTCTGCACTCTCTCTCACGCCTCCACGTCCTTCTGGTAGTGCGGCGACCAGAACTGGACGCAGTACTCCAAATGTGGCCTAACCAGCGTTCTATACAGCTGCATCATCAGACTCCAGCTTTTATACTCTATACCCCGTCCTATAAAGGCAAGCATACCATATGCCTTCTTCACCACCTGTGTTGCCACCTTCAATTTTAAATTGAGGGGGGGTAGTTATAGAACCGATGTCAGGGGTAGGTTCTTTACCCAGAGGGTGGTGAGGGATTGGAATGCCCTGCCAGCATCAGTAGTAAATGCGCCTAGTTTGGGGGCGTTTAAGAGATCCGTAGATAGGTTCATGGACGAAAAGAAATTGGTTTAGGTTGGAGGGTCACAGTTTTTTTTTAACTGGTCGGTGCAACATCGTGGGCCGAAGGGCCTGTTCTGCGCTGTAATGTTCTATGTTCTATGTTCTATGTTCAAGGATTTGTGGACTTGCACACCTAGATCCCTCTGTGTTTCTATACTCCTGATGACTCTGCCATTTATTGTATAACTCCTCCCTACATTATTTCTTCCAAAATGCATCACTTCGCATTTATCCGGATTAAACTCCATCTGCCACCTCTCCGCCCAATTTTCCAGCCTATCTATATCCTGCTGTATTGCCCGACAATGCTCTTCGCTATCCGCAAGTCCAGCCATCTTCGTGTCATCCGCAAACTTGCTGATTACACCAGTTACACCTTCTTCCAAATCATTTATATATATCACAAATAGCAGAGGCCCCAGTACAGAGCCCTGCGGAACACCACTGGTCACAGACCTCCAGCCGGAAAAAGACCCTTCAACCACGACCACTAAGTGGAAAGAATCTCTCCACCTCTACCCTATCCAGCCCCTTCATTATCTTATAGGTCTCTATAAGATCCCCCCTCAGCCTTCTAAATTCCAACGAATACAAACCCAATCTGCTCAGTCTCTCCTCATAATCAACACCCCTCATCTCTGGTATCAACCTGGTGAACCTTTTCTGCACTCCCTCCAAGGCCAATATATCCTTCCGCAAATAAGGGGACCAATACTGCACACAGTATTCCAGCTGCGGCCTCACCAATGCCCTGTACAGATGCAGCAAGACATCTCTGCTTTTATATTCTATCCCCCTTGCGATATAGGCCAACATCCCATTTGCCTTCTTGATCACCTGTTGCACCTGCAGACTGGGTTTTTGCGTCTCATGCACAAGGACCCCCAGGTCCCTCTGCACAGCAGCATGTTGTAATTTCTTTCCATTTAGATAATAATCCAATTTGCTATTATTTCTTCCAAAGTGAATAACCTCGCATTTGTCAACGTTATACTCCATCTGCCAGATCCTCGCCCACTCACTCAGCCTGTCCAAATCTCTCTGCAGACCTTCTATGCCCTCCACACGATTCACTTTTCCACTTATCTTTGTGTCGCCTGCAAACTTTGTTACCCTACACTCAGTCCCCTCCTCCAGATCGTCTATATAAATGATAAATACTTGAGGCCCAAGTACCGATCCCTGCGGCACGCCACTCGTTACCATCTGCCAACCAGAAAAGTACCCATTTATTCCGACTCTCGAAGGGTAGGTCGTGCCTCACAAACCTTATTGAGTTCTTTGAGAAGGTGACCAAAGAGGAGGATGAGGGTAAAGCGGTTGATGTGGTGTATATGGATTTCAGCAAAGCGTTTGATAAGGTTCCCCATGGTAAGCTTTTGCAGAAAATACGGACACATGGGATTGAGGGTGATTTAGTGGTTTGGATCAGGAATTGGCTAGCTGTAAGAAAACAGAGGGTGGTGGTTGATGGGAAATACTCATCCTGGAGTTCAGTTGCTAGTGGTGTACCGCAAGGATCTGTTTTGGGGCCACTGCTGTTTGTCATTTTTATAAATGACCTGGATGAGGGCGTAGAAGGATGGATTAGTAAATTTGCGGATGACACTAAAGTCGGTGGAGTTGTGGACAGTGCGGAAGGATGTTGCAGGTTACAGAGGGACATAGATAAGCTGCAGAGCTGGGCTGAGAGGTGGCAAATGGAGTTTAATGCGGAAAAGTGTGAGGTGATTCACTTTGGAAGGAGTAACAGGAATACAGAGTACTGGGCTAATGGTAAGATACTTGATAGTGTGGATGAACAGAGGGATCTGGGTGTCCATGTGCATAGATCCCTGAACGTTGGCACCCAGGTTGATAGGGTTGTTAAGAAGGCGTACGGTGTGTTAGCTTTTATTGGTAGAGGGATTGAGTTTCGGAGCCATGAGGTCATGTTGCAGCTGTACAAAACTCTGGTGCGGCTGCATTTGGAGTATTGCGTACAGTTCTGGTCGCCGCATTATAGGAAAGATGTGGGAGTGTTGGATACAGTGCAGAGGAGATTTACCAGGATGTTGCCTGGTATGGTGGGAAGATCGTATGAGGAAAAGCTGAGGGACTTAAGGTTGTCTTCGTTAGAGAGAAGAAGGTTAAGAGGTGACTTAATAGAGGCATACAAGATGATCAGAGGATTAGATAGGATGGATAGTGAGAGCCTTTTTCCTCGGATGGTGATGGCTAACACGAGGGGGCATAGCTTTAAATTGACAGGTGATAGATATAGGACAGATGTCAGAGGTAGGTTCTTTACTCAGAGAGTAGTAAGGGTGTGGAATGCCCTGCCTGCAGCAGTAGTGGACTCGTTAACATTAAGAGCATTCAAATGGTCATTGGATAAACATATAGATGATATTGGAATAGTGTAGATTAGAGGGGCTTTAGATTGTCTTCACTGGTCGGTGCAACATCGAGGGCCGAAGGGCCTGTACTGCGCTGTAATGTTCTATGTTCTATTGTTCCAGAATAAAACATATACTGACACCATCACTGGGTGCCTACTCTCGCCCATCAGCTTCAGCTGTCTACTCTGGGATAGCGGCACAGAAGAGTACACCAAAGAAAGGGACCATTCATCCCATTATATCTGTGCTGGCTTTTTGATGGAATTCCCAGTAAATGTATTTCTTTTAACCATTCTTTGCTTTCTCTCCTCAGAATAAATCACCTCACTTAAACTGTATCTGCCACCTGTCATCAGCACCTTTCAACATTAAATTCTCAATGTCCAAGTCCAAATTACCTATAAAATGGAACAAGCATTGACCCCAGAAGTTACAATATGCCAATCAATTCATTGTCAATCTGAGAAACACACATTTAACCAAACTCTTCCTTGCCCGACCTTCACCAATTTCCTGATAAGAATTGCTTGTGTACAATAAGATAAATACTTTCCAACTGGCCTCTTGAAACCTCATTGAACACCTTCAGAAAATTTATATACAGTACATCACCTGCATTAATTCCTAATTTGGTGATCTATCCAAACTACATCCTCAAAAACTCTTCTCAAACCTGTCAGACATGACTTGCCTTATAAAAACCAAGCTGTCAGCTCTTGATCAACACATCCATTTCTAAATGCTTAATGATTAATTATGGATGTAAGGAGCTTGCCCACAATTGACTTTAACCTAATTAGTTGAAAGTTACTCAGCTTTTCCTTCTCTTTCCTCATGGAACAAGGGTGCAACATTGGCTACCCTCCAAAAACAATTTGCATATTTGTGGAAGATTGAATAATATAGAGCATTGGCCTCTCTCTGGCTTCAATTAATAAACATGGATGCAGCCCTCAGGCCAAGCGACTAATCTATCTCGAGTTAGTAAATAAAATCAGAACTGATTCCTCTTCTGAAGTGAACGCCATCAGTTACTCCAAATCACACACTGGCATGTCTATACTTTCACACATCACTCTCTGGTACGCCTATACTGTAATAGATCACACACACGACTGTAACACTACATTCTACACTCTCTCCTTTCCTTCTCTACGAACGGTATGCTTTATCTGTACAACGGGCAAGGAACAATACTTTCCACTGTATACTAATACATGTGACAATAACTCAGATCAAATAAAACAATGGTATTGTCGGTGGACTAGTAACGAGACTCCCAGGTTAATGCTCTAGAGACCCTAGCTCAAATCCCACCACACATTTAAACTCTAAATAAAAAACCTGGATTTACAAATCCCTAATTTTATGGGAGGTAGTGGTGTAGTGGTATTGTCGCTGGATTAGTAATCCAGAGACCCAGGGTAATGCTCTGGGCAACTGGGTTCGAATCCCACCATGGCAAATGGTGAAATTTGAATTCAATAAAATCTGGAATTAAAAGTCTACTGATGACCACAAAACCATTGTCGATTGTCATAAAAATCCAACTGGTTCACTAACTTGAGGGAAGGAAATCTATTGCCTTAACCTGGTTTGGCCTACACGTGACTCTAGTCCACTCAGTTCAAGGGCAATCAGGGATGGGTAATAAATACTGGCACAGCCAGTGACACCCAGACCCACAGCAATGTGGCTGATTCTTAAATGACCTCTGAAATGCACCAATTGTATCAAAACCACTACAAAGGAACAAAACTGGACAGACCACCCAGCATTGACCGAGATACCAGAAATGACAATGGCAAACCCAACCCTGTCAACTCTGCAAAATCCTCCTTCCTCACATCTGAGGGCTTGTTCCAAAATTGGGAGCGCTGTGCCACAGACTAGTCAAGCGTTCCTTACAAAGTGTCAGACACCACCATTAACATCCCTGGATATGTCCTGTCCCACAGCAGGACAGACCCAGCAGAGTTGGCGGCACAGTTGCATACAGTCGGGAGGGAGTTGCCCTGAGAATCCTCAACATAGATACTGGACCATGAAGTCTTTTGGCACCAGGGGCAAGGAAACTTCCTGCTGATTATCACCCCCCCCCCCCCGACACCCCCTCATCCCCGCCCCCCCCCCCCCCCCCCCCGGCCCCCCGACACCCCCTCATCCCCGCCCCTTCCTCAGCTCATGAATCAGTACTCCTCCAGCAGAGAGACTTCACTGAGGAGCATGCTGGGAGAAGTCGCCGCAGTCACCCTGACTGTATAGTGGGTAGAGGTAGAACCCCTCCTGAGACAAACAGGAAAAGAACATCCAGCAGAGGTGGCAGAGAGATTTCACTGAGAAGCATTCATGATAGAGGAAGAACTGGTGTCAAGGAGCTTTTAAAATTGAAACACTATATTAATGTTTCCCTCCCTCCTCTAACCAAAAAAAGGACACTGAGAGGAGTACAAGCAAGGTGTGGTCTTGCCTTGCTGCAGTAGTAGAGAACACAAGGCTGATTTGTAAGTAGAAAGGTCAAGTAAGTATTTAATAATTTTATCACTTGTAGTCTCAGAGATCATTTCTGGGGTTTATAGTTTGTAACAGTTATATTTGGTAGTAACGAGGGACAGGAAAGAGGTGCCCTAGAGAATTGGATAGAATCTGAATAAAACATCTTTCAAAAGTTTAATTTAAAGGAGTAAGACGTGACAGGAAAGCTCCGGGCCGTGGTCTGCTCTTCATGCTACATGTGGGAGACCAGGAACGATTCCAGTACCCGTGTCAGCATGTGCGCAGGACGTGTCTCCAGCTGCAGCTCCTGGAAGCCCGTGTTTCGGAGCTGGAGCGGCAGCTGGGGACACTGTGGAGCATTCGCGAGAGTATTGTGGATAGCATGCACAGAGAAGTAAGTCACATCGCAGGCTCAGACTCCGCAGGCAGGAAGGGAATGGGTGACCACCAGGCAGAGCAAGAGAGCTATGCAGGCAGTTCAGGAATCTCCTGTGGCTATTCCCCTGCAAAATAGATATACCGTTTTGAATACTGTTGAGGGGAATGGCCTTTCAGGGGAAAACAGCAACAGCCAAATCCATTGCACCACGATGTCGTTGGAGGGGGGGTATACTTGCTAGAGTGGTTGGGGAGGGTTTAAACTAATATGGCAGGGGGATGGGAACCTTTGCAAGGATTCAGAGTAGGAGGTTTGAAGGACAAGAGGAAAGAGAGTAAAGGAGAATAAGGAAAGTGATAGGCAGAGAAATCAAGGGCCAGAGTCAGATAAAGACCGAGTAAAAAATGGTAGGAAAGGGAAAAGAAATGTTAAAAATGCTCACCTTAAGATTTGCTTGGAGCATTCGAAACAAAATGTGACCTGTTTAAAAAAGACGGGTGGCACTTGAATCCCAGGGGGACCAATATCCTGGCGGGAAGGTTGGCTAAGGCTACTGGTGAGACTTTAAACTAGAAAGGTTGGGGGGAGGGAATCGAAATGAGGGGACTGAGAGCGAGGAGGTTAGCTCGCAAATAGATAAGGAATGTAGACAGGGTAAGAGGGAGGTTAGACGAGTGAGGGAGAAGGGAAGTGCTCAGGCTGAAGGTCTGAGATGTGTCTATTTTAATGCCAGGAGTGTAGTGAATAAAGTGGATGAGCTTGGAGCGTGGATTGCTGCTTCGAATTGTGATGTGGTGGCCATTACGGAGACTTGGATGTCTCAGGGACAGGACTGGGTGCTTCAGGTGCCGGGTTTTAGATGTTTCAGGAAGGACAGGGAGGGAGGCAAGAGAGGGGGGGGAGTGGCACTGTTGATCAGGGATAGTGTCACGGCTGTAGAGAAGGTGGACGCCGTGGAGGGACTGACTACGGAATCTCTGTGGGTGGAGGTTAGGAACAGGAAGGGGTCGGTAACTTTGCTGGGTGTTTTCTATAGGCCGCCCAATAGTAACAGAGATGTTGAGGAGCAGATGGGGAAACAGATCCTGGAGAGATGTAGGAATAACAGAGTTGTCGTGATGGGAGATTTTAATTTCCCAAACATAGATTGGAATATCCCTAGGGCTAGGGGTTTGGATGGAGAGGAGTTTGTTAGGTGTGTCCAGGAGAGTTTCCTGACACAGTATGTGGATAAGCCTACTAGAGGAGAGGCTGTTCTTGATCTGGTGCTGGCTAATGAACCTGGACAGGTGGAGGATCTCTCGGTGGGTGAGCATCTTGGGGATAGCGATCATAATTCTATCTCCTTCACGATAGCATTGGAAAGAGATAGGGTCAGGCAGGCTAGGAAAGTGTTTCTCTGGAGTAAAGGGAAATACAGTGTCATCAGGGAGGAAATTAGACGGGTAAATTGGAAGGAGGCATTCTTGGGGAAAAGTACCGAAGGAAAGTGGAGGATTTTCAAGGAATGTTTGCCTGGAGCTCTGCATGACAACGTTCCGATGAGACAGGGGGGTGTTGGTAGGGTACGGGAACCGTGGTGCACGAAGGTTGTGATGAACCTGGTAAATAAGAAAAGAGAGGCGTACAGAAGGTTCAGAGAGCTAGGAGGTGTTAAGGATTTAGAGGAGTATACGCGATGTAGGAAGGAGCTTAAGAAGGAAATTAGGAGAGCGAGAAGGGGTCATGAGAAGACCTTGGCGGGTAAGATTAAGGAGAATCCCAAGGCTTTCTACAAATATGTCAAGAGTAAAAGGATGAGATGTGAAGGCATAGGACCCTTAAAAGGTGAAGGGGGAAAAGTTTGTGCGGAACCGTTAGAAATGGCGGAGGTGCTTAATGAATACTTTACCTCGGTATTCACGGTGGAAAGGGATCTGGGTGGTTGTACTGCTGGATTGCGGAGGACAGAAAGGATCGAGCATGTGGACATAAAGAAAGAGGATGTGTTGGAACTATTGAATGGCATCAAGGTTGGTAAGTCGCCGGGACCGGATGGGATGTACCCCAGGTTACTGTGGGAGGCGAGGGAGGAGATTGCGGAGCCTTTGGCGATGATCTTTGCATCGTCGATGGAGACGGGAGAGGTTCCGGAGGATTGGAGGATTGCGGATGTGGTCCCTATATTCAAGAAAGGGAACAGGGACAGCCCGGGAAATTACCGACCGGTGAGTCTAACCTCAGTGGTTGGTAAGTTGATGGAGAGGATCCTGAGAGACAGGATTTATGATCATCTAGAGAAGTTTAGTATGATCAAAAGTAGTCAGCACGGCTTTGTCAGGGGCAGGTCGTGCCTTACGAGCCTGGTTGAGTTCTTTGAAAATGTGACCAAGCACATTGACGAAGGAAGAGCGGTGGATGTGGTCTATATGGACTTCAGCAAAGCGTTCGATAAGGTCCCCCATGCAAGACTTCTTGAGAAAGTGAGAGGGCATGGGATCCAAGGGGCTGTTGCCTTGTGGATCCAGAACTGGCTTGCCTGCAGAAGGCAGAGAGTGGCTGTGGAGGGGTCTTTCTCTGCATGGAGGTCAGTGACCAGTGGAGTGCCCCAGGGATCTGTTCTGGGACCCTTGCTGTTTGTCATTTTCATAAATGACCTGGATGAGGAAGTGGAGGGATGGGTTGGTAAGTTTGCTGACGACACCAAGGTAGGTGGTGTTGTGGATAGTTTGGAGGGATGTCAGAAGTTGCAGCGAGACATAGATAGAATGCAAGACTGGGCGGAGAAGTGGCAGATGGACTTCAACCCGGATAAGTGTGTAGTGATCCATTTTGGCAGATCCAATGGGATGAAGCAGCAGTATAAAATGAAGGGTACCATTCTTAGCAGTGTAGAGGATCAGAAGGACCTTGGGGTCCGGGTCCATAGGACTCTTAAATCGGCCTCGCAGGTGGAGGATGCGGTCAAGAAGGCGTATGGCGTACTAGCCTTCATTAATCGAGGGATTGAGTTTAGGAGTCGGGAGATAATGCTGCAGCTTTATAGGACCCTGGTTAGACCCCACTTGGAGTACTGCGCGCAGTTCTGGTCACCTCATTACAGGAAAGATGTTGAAGCCATTGAAAGGGTGCAGAGGAGATTTACAAGGATGTTGCCTGGATTGGGGGGCATGCCTTATGAGGATAGGTTGAGGGAGCTTGGTCTCTTCTCCCTGGAGAGACGAAGGATGAGAGGTGACCTGATAGAGGTTTACAAGATGTTGAGGGGTCTGGATAGGGTGGACTCTCAGAGGCTATTTCCAAGGGCTGAAATGGTTGCTACGAGAGGACACAGGTTTAAGGTGCTGGGGGGTAGGTACAGGGGGGATGTCAGGGGTAAGTTTTTCACTCAGAGGGTGGTGGGTGAGTGGAATCGGCTGACGTCGGTGGTGGTGGAGGCAAACTCGTTGGGGTCTTTTAAGAGACTTCTGGATGAGTACATGGGATTTAATGGGATTGAGGGCTATAGATAGGCCTAGAGGTGGGGATGTGATCGGCGCAACTTGTGGGCCGAAGGGCCTGTTTGTGCTGTGGCTTTCTATGTTCTATGTTCTAAAATGGATGAATTAGTTGCACCGATAGATGTAAAGCGGTATGATATAGTTGGCATTATGGAGACGTGGCTCCAAGGTGAGCAAGGATGGGAAATAAACATTGAGGGCTATTTAGTGTTTAGGAAGGACAGACGGAGAGGAAAAGTTAATGGAGTTCCATTGTTGATTAAAGCTGATATTGATATGATATTGAGGAACGACATTAGCATGGATGATGTCAAATCTGTATGGATGGAGTTAAGAAACAAGGGACAAAAAACATTGGTGGGGACGGTATACAGACCACCAACTGTAGTGGTAATGTTGGGAAAAGAATTAGGCAGGAAATCAGAAATGCATGTGTTAAAGGAACACCTGTGATTATGGGCGACTTTAATCTGCATATAGATTGGGAGAGTCAAATTAGTCACAGTACAATAGAGGAGGGATTTCTGGAGTGCATACGGGATGGTTTTCTGGACCAATCCAGAGTAACAGGGTAGTTGTTATGGGGGACTTTAGCTTTTCCAGTCAATATTTGTAAAGTTATAGTTAGAGTACTTTAGATGGGTCAGTTTTTGTCCAATGTGTGCAGGAGGGTTTCCTGACACAGTATGTAGATAGGCCAACAAGAGGCGAGGCCACATTGGATTTGGTACTGGGTAATGAACCAGGCCAGGTGTTAAATTTGGAGGTAGGTGAACACTTTGGTGATAGTGACCACAATTCGGTTACGTTTACTTTAGCGATGGAAAAGGATAGGTATATACCACAGGGCAAGAGTTATAGTTGGGGGAAAGGAAATTATGATGCGATTAGGCGAGATTTAGGATGCATAGGATGTGGAAGGAAACTGCAGGGGATGGGCACAATTGAAATATGGAGCTTGTTCAAGGAACAGCTACTGCGCGTCCTTGATAAGAATGTACCTGTCAGGCAGGGGGGGAAGTGGTCAAGCGAGGGAACCGTGGTTTACTAAAGAAGTTGAATCTCTTGTGAAGAGGAAGAAGGAGACTTATGTAACGATGAGACGTGAAGGCTCAGTTAGGACGCTTGAGAGTTACAAGTTAGCTAGGAAGGACCTAAAGAGAGAGCTAAGAAGAGCCAGGAGGGGACATGAGAAGTCTTTGGCAGGTAGGATCAAGGAAAACCCTCAAGCTTTCTATAGGTATGTCAGGAATAAAAGAATGACTAGGGTAAGATTAGGGCCAGTCAAGGACAGTAGTGGGAAGTTGTGCGTGGAGTCCGAAGAGATAGGAGAGGCACTAAATGAATATTTTTCGTCAGTATTCACACAGAAAAAAGACAATGTTGTCGAGGAGAATACTGAGATACAGGCTATTACACTAGACGGGTTTGAGGTTCATAAGGAGGAGGTATTAGCAATTCTGGAAAGTGTGTGAAGAAGGGAAAGGGTTAATGTTTTTTTTGTACTCAATGTATTTTGTGCCTAAAAGGTTGAACTTTGTACCTGGAATGTATCACAAACCTAACGTTTCCTTGTGGCGAGTCATCCCTTTTTTATATTGCTCCTGGTAGTAGCATAAGCCATTTGTTCATGTCTTTCATCTTTTACTTTAGTATAAGCCATTTGTTCATGGTTCCCTCGCTTGTTTATATCATTCTGATAAAACAGACAGTTGAATATAGATTTTAGTCTTTCTTTCTTGTAGGCTTGTCTATGATTTAAGCAGAGGAAGCAGCAACCAAATGGTAGAGTGCGAGAATGGCCGTTTGAAGGAGGACTCCCACTGGGACAGTTGCACTCAGTCACTTCAAAGGAAACGCTGCGGGAAGAGCAGGGGACCAGAGGTGACACCTTGACTGCAACGACCAGAAGAATTGTGCTTTATGGCCCAAGGATATGGTCATAGAAGACAGAGGGTGGTAGTGGAAGGGTCTTTTTCCGGCTGGAGGCCTGTGACTAGTGGTGTACCGCAGGGCTCTGTATTGGGACCTCTGCTGTTTGTGATTTATATAAATGATCTGGAAGAAGGAGTAACTGGGGTGATCAGTAAGTTTGCGGACGACACAAAACTGGCAGGACTTGCAGATAGTGAGGAACATTGTCAGAGGCTACAGAAGGATATAGATAGGCTGGAAATTTGGGCAAGGAAATGGCAGATGGAGTTCAATCCTGATAAATGCGAAGTGATGCATTTTGGTGGGAATAATGTAGGGAGGAGCTACACGATAAATGGAAGAACCATAAAGGGTGTAGAGACGCAGAGGGACCTGGGTGTGCAAGTCCACAGATCTTTGAAGGTGACGTCACAGGTGGAGAAGGTGGTGAAGAAGGCATATGGCATGCTTGCCTTTATAGGACGGGGCATAGAGTATAAAAGTTGGGGTCTGATGTTGCAGATGTATAGAACGTTGGTTCGGCCGCATTTGGAATACTGCGTCCAGTTCTGGTCGCCACACTACCAGAAGGACGTGGAGGCTTTGGAGAGAGTACAGAGGAGGTTTACCAGGATGTTGCCTGGTATGGAGGGGCTTGGTTATGAGGAGAGATTGGGGAAATTGGGGTTGTTCTCCTTGGAAAGACGGAGGATGAGGGGAGACTTAATAGAGGTGTATAAAATTATGAAAGGCATAGATAGGGTGAACGGTGGGAAGCTTTTCCCCGGGTCGGTGGTGACGTTCACGAGGGGTCATAGGTTCAAGGTGAAGGGGGGGAGGTTTAACACAGATATCAGAAGGACATATTTCACACAGAGGATCGTGGGGGCCTGGAATGTGTTGCCGGGCAAGGTGGTGGAGGCGGACACACTGGGAACGTTTAAGACTTATCTAGACAGCTATATGAACGGAGTGGGAATGGAGGGATACAAAAGAGTGGTCTAGTTTGGACCAGGGAGCGGCGCGGGCTAATTGTTCCTGGTTTCTCGTTTCAAGGCTTCATTCTACGATCATCTTGCTGGTGCCAGTACAGAGTGAGACTGCGGATAGTTGGGAACCTGTCTCGGGGGCAGGGAATTCATATGGTGTTCGTGGAAGTGGAAATGACTAGGGTTGGGAAGCATTTTCCGATCGGGGCCATTGTGATCTCCTGGACTCGTTTCGATCGCCTCAGGGGGTCGGAGAGGAATTTCCCAGATTTTTTTTTTCCCCATATTGGCCCTGGGGTTTTTCACTCTGGGTTTTCGCCTCTCCCTGGAGATCACATGGTCTGGAATGGGGGGGTGGGGGTAAGTTAATAGGTTGTAATGAACAAAGCATCGTAGCTGTGAGGGACAGCTCGGTGGATAGGATATTGGTATGTAGATAGGCTGGAAAATTGGGCGGGGATCCTGGATTCAGGATTCAATCCTGGACCGGGGAGCGGCGCGGGCTTGGAGGGCCGAAGGGCCTGTTCCTGTGCTGTATTGTTCTTTGTTCTTTGTTGATACCAGATGGTCTCTAACCATGATCCAGAGACTATCAGAAGCTGTTAAAGGAACTATAATTTACGATCAAGGACTGTTAACTGGACTTTGCTTCATGACTTGTATTGGGAACCCTGATGTATAAATATCCATGCTTCTTGTGTTCAGTGAGAACTTTGGCTTCCGCTTTCAAGGGGTCAAGTTCTCCCATAAGCTTGTGAGAATAAAGCCTGACTGTATTTTTGACTCATACCAGCCTATAGAGGTATAATTTCCGACTTCAGTGTGAAAATAGATAAGTCCCCTGGGCCGGATAGATTTATCCTAGGATTCTCTGGGAGGCTAGGGAGATTGCAGAGCCTTTGGCTTTGATCTTTATGTCGTCATTGTCTACAGGAATAGTGCCAGAAGACTGGAGGATAGCAAATGTTGTCCCCTTGTTCAAGAAGGGGAGTAGAGATAACCCTGGTAATTATAGAGGAGTGAGCCTTACTTCTGTTGTGGGCAAAGTTTTGGAAAGGATTATAAGAGATAGGATTTATAATAATCTAGAAAGGAATAATTTGATTAGGGATAGTCAACACGGTTTTGTGAAGGGTAGGTCGTGCCTCACAAACCTTATTGAGTTCTTTAAGAAGGTGACCAAAGAGGTGGATGAGGGTAAAGCAGTTGATGTGGTGCATATGGATTTCAGCAAAGCGTTTGATAAGGTTCCCCACGGTAAGCTATTGCAGAAGATACGGAGGCATGGGATTGAGGGTGATTTAGCGGTTTGGATCAGAAATTGGCTAGCTGTAAGAATGATGTGGAGATGCCGGGATATTGGGTTTATGTCACACTATTTCACATAAATATTTCTGCTTTTTTCCTCCTGAGTCTTTATCATGCGATCCTAGAATCAGAATTTATGTCACACTATTTGTAACTCCCACAGTTGCGTGGACCTGCAGAGTTTCACTGGCTGTCTTGTCTGGAGACAATACACATCTTTTTAGCCTGTCTTGATGCTCTCTCCACTCCCATTGTTTTGTTTCTTAAAGACTGGATTAGTTGTAAGTATTCGCATTCCAACCATTATTCATGTAAATTGAGTCTGTGTCTTATAAGTTCTGTTTGTGAACAGAATTCCCACTCACCTGAAGAAGGGGCTCAGAGCCTCGAAAGCTTGTGTGGCTTTTGCTACCAAATAAACCTGTTGGACTTTAACCTGGTGTTGTTAAACTTCTTACTAGCTGTAAGAAGACAGAGGGTGGTGGTTGATGGGAAATGTTCATCCTGGAGTTCAGTTACTAGTGGTGTACCACAAGGATCTGTTTTGGGGCCACTGCTGTTTGTCATTTTTATAAATTTGCGAATGACACTAAAGTCGGTGGAGTTGTGGACAGTGCGGAAGAATGTTGCAGGTTACAGAGGGACATAGATAAACTGCAGAGCTGGGCTGAGAGGTGGCAAATGGAGTTTAATGCAGAAAAGTGTGAAGTGATTCACTTTGGAAGGAGTAACAGGATTACAGAGTTTTGGGCTAATGGTAAGATACTTGGTAGTGTGGATGAGCAGAGAGATCTCGGTGTCCATGTGCATAGATCCCTGAAAGTTGGCACCCAGGTTGATAGGGTTGTTAAGAAGGCGTACCGTGTGTTAGCTTTTATTGGTAGAGGGATTGAGTTTCGGAGCCAGGAGGTCATGTTGCAGCTGTACAAAACTCTGGTGTGGCCGCACTTGGAGTATTGAGTACAGTTCTGGTCGCCGCATTATAGGAAGGATGTGGAAGCATTGGAAAGGGTGCAGAGGAGATTTACCAGGATGTTGCCTGGTATGGTGGGAAGGTCTTATGAGGAAACGCTGAGGGACTTGAGGTTGTTTTCGTTAGAGAGAAGGTTCAGAGGTGACTTAATAGAGGCATACAAGATGATCAGAGGATTAGATAGGGTGGATAGTGAGAGCCTTTTTCCTCGGATGGTGATAGCTAGCACGGTGGGACATCGCATTAAATTGAGGGGTGATAGATATAGGACAGATGTTAGAGGTAGGTTCTTTACTCAGAGAGTAGTAAGGGCGTGGAATGCCCTGCCTGCAACAGTAGTGGACTCGCCAACATTAAGGGCATTTAAATGGTCATTGGATAAACATATGGATGATATTGGAATAGTGTAGGTTAGGTGGGCTTTAGATTGTTTTCACAGATCGGCGCAACATCGAGGGCCGAAGGGCCTGTACTGCGCTGTAATGTTCTCATAGAAATCATAGAAACCCTACAGTCCAGAAAGAGGCCATTCGGCCCATCGGGTCTGCACCGACCACAATCCCACCCAGGCCCTACCCCCATATCCCTACATATTTTACCCGCTAATCCCTCTAATCTACGCATCCCAGGACACTAAGGGGCAATTTTTTAGCATGGCCAATCAACCTAACCCGCACATCTTTGGACTGTGGGAGGAAACCAGAGCACCCGGAGGAAACCCACGCAGACACGAGGAGAATGTGCAAACTCCACACAGACAGTGACCCAAGCCGGGAATCGAACCCAG
Organism: Mustelus asterias; assembly: GCF_964213995.1. Taxonomy (NCBI): domain Eukaryota; kingdom Metazoa; phylum Chordata; class Chondrichthyes; order Carcharhiniformes; family Triakidae; genus Mustelus; species Mustelus asterias. Next base: position 1,082,518 of record NC_135804.1, on the reverse strand, counting down.
GTCCCTGGAGCTGTGAAGCAGCAGTGCTAACCACTGTGCTACCGTGTTCTAATATGTTTCTATGTTTCTAATACTATGTTCTAATAAGTTGAGGAACCAACAAGGGAATAAGCGATCTTGGGCTGGATGTTGTGCAATGGTAAAGGATTAGTTGGCAATCTAGTTGACAGAGAACTCTTGGGGACGAGTGACCATAATATGGTAGAATTCTTTGTCAAGGTGGATAGTTATGTAGTTGATTCTGAGACCAGGGTACTGAATCTCAATAAAGGGAATTATGATAATATGACATAGATAACATGGACTGCAGCAATTCAAGAAGGCAGCTCACCACCACCTTCTCAAGGCCAACTAGGGATGGGCAATAATTGCTGGCTCAGCCAGCGATGCCCACGTCCCACGAATGAATAAAAGAAAATTAGGCATGAATTGGCCATGATAGACTGGGAAACATTACTGAAAGGAAAGATAGTGGACAGGCAATGGCAGGCATTTAATGAACGAATAGATGAACATCAGATGTTGTTTATTCCTGTTTGGTGCAAGAGTGTAAGGGAATTGTGGCCAAACCATGGCTTACAAGGGAAATTAGAGACAGTATCAGATTCAAGGAAGAAGCATACTGGGCGGCACGGTAGCACAGTGGGTAGCACTACTGCTTCACAGCTCCAGGGGCCTGGGTTCGATTCCCGGCTTGGGTCGCTGTCTGTGTGGAGTTTGCACATTCTCCTTGTGTCTGCGTGGGTTTCCTCCGGGTGCTCCGGTTTCCTCTCTCAGTCCAAAGATGTGCGGGTTAGGTTGATTGGCCATGCTAAAAATTGCTCCTTAGTGTCCTGAGATGCGAAGGATCGAGGGATTAGCGGGTAAATATGTAGGGATATGGGGTGGGGCTTGGGTGCAGACTCGATGGGCCAAATGGCCTCTTTCTGCACTGTCGGGTTTCTATGATTCTATACAAATTGGAAGAAAAACAATAGACCTGAGGATTGGGAGCAGTTTAAAGTTCAGCAAAGGAGGACCAAGGGATTGATTAAGAAGGGAAAAATAGAGTATGAAAGCAAGCTAGTGGGGAACACAAGAACTGGCTGTAAAAGTTTCAGTTTTAACAACACCAGGTTAAAGTCCAGGTTAAAGTAGCAAATTTGCTACCAAATAAACCTGTTGGACTTTAACCTGGTGTTGTTAAAACTGTTACTGTGTTTACCCCAGTCCAACGCCGGCATCTCCACATCATGTAAAAGTTTCTACAGATATGTAAAGAGAAAAGGATTGACAAAAACGAATGTAGGCCCCTTACAATCAGAAATGGGAGAATTCATAACAGGGAATACAGGAATTAAATTTGTACTTTGCTTCAGTCTTCATAAAGGAAGACATGAATAATGTACCAGAAGTGCTGACAGAAACATGTTTTAGTGAGGAGCTGAAGAAAATCAGCATTAGTAGAGAAATGGTTTTGGGGAAATTGATGGGATTGAATGGATAAATTATGAAGGGCATAGATAGGGTGAACTGTTGGAAGCTTTTTCCCAGGTCAGAAATGACAAACACAAGGGGTCACAAGTTCAAGGTAAGGGGGGCAAGGTTCAATACAGATATACAGGGGACGTATTTTACACAGAGGGTGGTGGGGGCCTGGAATGCGCTGCCAGGCAAGGTGATTGAGGCAGACATGCTAGGATCATTTAAGACTTATCTAGATAGCCATATGAACAGACTGGGAATAGAGGGATACAAACGGATGGTCTAGTTAGGAACACATGATCGGTGTAGGCTTGGAGGGCCGAAGGGCCTGTTCCTGTGCTCTATTGTTCTTTGTTCTGATGCCCAACAGCATAAGCAGCAAGTAATAGACAGAGTTAAGCAATTCCACGAACAACACATCAGATCTAAAGCTCTGCAGTCCCCTGCCACATCCGGTTGTGAATGGTGGTAGGCAATTAACCAACACACTGGAGGCAGCGGCTCCAGGAATATCCCCATTCTCACATCAGTGCAAAAGATAAGGCTGAAGCATTCACAAAAAGCTACAGTCCTGGATGAGCTCAAGTCTACAGAGGTAGGATTTTATCAGGAGACCACTGAGGTCTCGAGGCACCAAAGGCACAGATGTGGATTTCAGCTGCAGGTGTGTGGAGGCAGAAGCGGGGACAAACAGCGTTTCTAAACGGAAGCAGGAGGTCTTAGTACTGGACAGGATGTGGGTCAGAAGTTCAGGTCAAATATGATTTGATTTAATTTATTATTGTCACATGTATTAACATACAGTGAAAAGTATTGTTTCTTGCGCGCTATACAGACAAAACATACCGTTCCTAGAGAAGGAAACAAGAGAGTGCAGAATGTAGTGTTACAGTCAAAGCTAGGATGTAGAAAGATCAACTTAATGCAAGGTAGGTCCATTCAAAAGTCTAATGGCAGCAGGGAAAAAGCTGTTCTTGAGTCGGTTGGTACGTGACCTCAGACTTTTGTATCTTTTTCCCCGAAGGAAGAAGATGGAAGAGAGAATGTCCGGGGTGCGTGGGTCCTTAATTATGCTGGTTGCTTTGCCGAGGCAGCGGGAAGTGTAGACAGAGTCAATGGATGGGAAGCTGGTTTGCGTGATGGATTGGGCTACATTCACGACCTTTTGAAATATGAAGGTTGAGAATGGGCTGTTTCAGCCTCAGTAACTGGGGAGAAAGATGGAGTTGGTGCTTTTAGAACAACATTTGAGATGGGAAACAAAGACAATGACTTTGGTCTTCTCAATATAACCGGAGAAATGTTTTGCTCATCCAAGACAAGCAACATGACTTGTCTTTGAGACATAGGAAGGATGTCCGAGGTAGGTTCTTTACTCAGAGTGTGGCTGGGGTGTGGAATGGACTGCCTGCAGTGATAGTGGAGTCAGACACTTTAGGAACATTTAAGCGGTTATTGGATAGGCACATGGAGCACACCAGGATGATAGGGAGTGGGATAGCTTGATCTTGGTTTCAGATAAAGCTCGGCACAACATCGTGGGCCGAAGGGCCTGTTCTGTGCTGAACTATTCTATGTTCTATGACTAATCAGAGACGGTGGAAGTAACAGCAGATCTCGAGGTGCAGCTGGATGGTTGGGGGTGAATCAGGCTTGGGCACTTCCACCCAGCTGGAAAATGGAGGAAATGTTACTGAGAACGATGGTGTGGCCACTCAAACGCTGCACAGTTCAAGAAAGAATTTGACAGGATAATATAACATACTCACAGTCACTGCCTACTGAGACTAGATCTAGTGTGCCTATTTAAATTAGGTTTCAAGTTGCAACAGGAGCCAGATCCTCAGTATTCGCTGGAGAGTTCCCAGGAATTCCCCTATGTCCTAATCTACTTTAGCTGGCCAGAAGATCTTTCCCACTCAGTTTATTTTTAATTTCTTCTGCATAATTAGATCATAGTTAAAAATAGCCGTTCTATTTATAGTTTCATGGAGCTATATTTCCAACCCATTCAATCTTGGTAACATGATCAGATCTATTTCAATACATACCATGAATGAATCTTTGAGATAATCATCCACAAAACACGATCTTTCAACTTTATGAAAAACATGACCTAACATGCAAACGATTACAGTCTTGCTCTTTGTAAACTTTCTTCCCCAGAGATCAGCAACAGCTTTCATCTATATCTTTATAACATAGAAAAATGCCCATGTCGTTACATAGTGGAAGGGAAAGAATAAATATTAATCCAAAGCAGCAGGTATTAGGAAGGGCTTGGTCACAGATGTGTGTTTGAAGGAATGTTACAAACATACTGCATGTGTAGGTACTCCATCGTCTTTAGGGTGTGCCCACCTTTCCCACAACCCTGTCTGAATCTTTCCATTCATGTTTTTACCCGTGCCCCAGCACTGTAACAACTTTGGTCAATGTGATAAAGTACATCCTCTCTCGTGCACACTATCCCTCCTGTCCTTGAATCCCTGTACACTGATTTAAGGCATTTGACAAAAGAAGCAGCAGTGACATAAGGAGAATTGTTTTTACACAGTGAATGGTTTAGGGTCTGGAATGCACTGACAGAGTGTTGGGATGTGGAGATGCCGGTGTTGGACTGGGGTAAACACAGTAAGAAGTTTCACAACACCAGGTTAAAGTCCAACAGGTTTATTTGGTAGCAAAATAAACCTGTTGGACTTTAACCTGGTGTTGTGAAACTTCTTACAGTGTTGGGAGGGCAGATTCAATCATGGCTTTCAAGAACTAAATTACCTGCAGCTAAAAAAATGACAGGGCTTCTGGAAAAAGGTAAATGAGTGGGACTAGTTACGTAGCTCTGACAGAAAGCCAACAAGGACACGACAAGGTGAGTGGCCTCCTTCTGGGTTTTAACCATTCCACCACTCTGTGATTTCCTTCATTTGGACATTGGTGAAGCCATTATCCTTAGCCATCACCCCTGCCAAACTCAGCACCCTCACCACTACTCTGTTCACAACCATGCCATCTTATCTGATCCTGAGCTGAGCTTCTGATCTCATATCCTTCCCGTTATAAAGTCTATTTACAACCAGGTGCCTGGAGAGTGGGTGCTCATTGGCCAGGTAACCTATCAATCAGAATGGTAGCCATGATGTGGCGATGCCGGCATTGGAATGGGGTGGGCACAGTAAGAAGTCTCACAACACCAGGTTAAAGTCCAAAAGGCTTATTTGGAATTACGAGCTTTCGGAGCACTGAGCCTGCATCAGGACATGAAGAAGTCCAAATAAACCTGTTGGACTTTAACCTGGTGTTGTGAGGCTTCTTACTAATCAGGATGGCCTAAGCCCTGGATTGGCTACTTTGGATACTGTCAGACTGGTCAGTGTTCAAAGCAACCAATCTGGGCCTAGATCATCTCCATTGACAAGCCAAACAGCCAACATGTATTGTTCTGAACAGATTCCCCAATCCCTCCTCTCTTCTGTACCTCATGGGGTATTGTTTGGGTGCTGTTTCCTTCACTCTTCAGACCTGTCTGGAAGATGTTGGAGTGCATAGTAAGGGAAAGGGGTTAAAGGGCTCAGAAAAACGAGCCCAAGAATTCTATACCTGGACTTGCCTACAACTACCTCATTATCAATGCCCATCTCCACCCTTGCACCTGCCTAAGATAAAAGCAAAATACTTTGGATGCTGGAATCTGAAACAAAAACAAAAATTGCTGGAAAATCTCAGCAGGTCTGACAGCATCTGTGGGGAGAGAATAGAGCCAATGTTGAGTTTAGATGACCCTTCGTCAGAGCCAACTTGAAACATTGGCTCTATCCTCTCCACACGAATGTTGTCAGCTCTGCTGAGATTTTCCAGCATTTTCTGTTTTTGTTGCACCTACCTATCTGCTTAAGCAGACACAGTTCTGTTGAGAAGTCAATTTGTACATAGCACACCCACCTACACCCCCACACATCCACCCCCACACTGTGCAGATACACATAGAACATAGAAAAGCTACAGCACAAACAGGCCCTTTGGCCCACAAGTTGCGCCGAACAATTTCCTTACCTTCTAGGCTCATCTATAACCCTCTATCTTACTAACCTCCATGAACCTATCCAAAAGTCTCTTAAAAGACTCAATCAAATCCGCTTCCACCACCACTACCAGCAGCCGATTCCACACACCCACCACCCTCTGAGTGAAAAACTTACCCCTAACATCTCCTCTATAGCTACTCCCCTAAACCTGTGGCCTCTCGTGACAACCGTTTCAGCCCTGGGTAAAAGCCTCTGAGAATCCACTCTATCATACATAAGAACATAAGAACATAAGAAATAGGAGCAGGAGTAGGCCATCTAGCCCCTCGAGCCTGCCCCGCCATTCAATAAGATCATGGCTGATCTGACGTGGATCAGTACCACTTACCCGCCTGATCCCCATAACCCTTAATTCCCTTACCGATCAGGAATCCATCCATCCGCGCTTTAAACATATTCAGCGAGGTAGCCTCCACCACCTCAGTGGGCAGAGAATTCCAGAGATTCACCACCCTCTGGGAGAAGTTCCTCCTCAACTCTGTCTTAAACCGACCCCCCTTTATTTTGAGGCTGTGTCCTCTAGTTTTAACTTCCTTACTAAGTGGAAAGAATCTCTCCGCCTCCACCCTATCCAGCCCCCGCATTATCTTATAAGTCTCCATAAGATCCCCCCTCATCCTTCTAAACTCCAACGAGTACAAACCCAATCTCCTCAGCCTCTCCTCATAATCCAAACCCCTCATCTCCGGTATCAACCTGGTGAACCTTCTCTGCACTCCCTCCAATGCCAATATATCCTTCCTCATATAAGGGGACCAATACTGCACACAGTATTCCAGCTGCGGCCTCACCAATGCCCTGTACAGGTGCATCAAGACATCCCTGCTTTTATATTCTATCCCCCTCGCAATATAGGCCAACATCCCATTTGCCTTCTTGATCACCTGTTGTACCTGCAGACTGGGCTTTTGCGTCTCATGCACAAGGACCCCCAGGTCCCTTTGCACGGTAGCATGTTTTAATTTGTTTCCATTGAGATAGTAATCCCATTTGTTATTATTTCCTCCAAAGTGTATAACCTCGCATTTCTCAACGTTATACTCCATTTGCCATATCCTCGCCCACTCACTCAGCCTGTCCAAATCTCTCTGCAGATCTTCTCCGTCCTCCACACGATTCACTTTTCCACTTATCTTTGTGTCGTCTGCAAACTTCGTTACCCTACACTCCGTCCTCTCCTCCAGATCATCTATATAAATGGTAAACAGTTGCGGCCCGAGTACCGATCCCTGCGGCATGCCACTAGTTACCTTCCTCCAACCGGAAAAACACCCATTTATTCCGACTCTTTGCTTCCTCTTTGCTTCCTCTCAACATCTTATACACCTCTATCAGGTCACCTCTCATCCGTCGCCTCTCCAAGGAGAATAGACCTAGCTCTCTCAACCTATCCTCATAAGGCATACCACTTAATCCCGGCAACATCCTCGTAAATCTCCTCTGCACCCATTCTACGGCTTCCACATCCTTTCTGTAATGAGGTGACCAGAACTGGGCACAGTACTCCAGGTGGGGTCTGACCAGGGTCCTATACAGCTGCAGCATTATCTCCCGATTTCTAAACTCAATTCCTCTATTGATGAAGGCCAGTACTCCATACGCCTTCTTAACCACAGCCTCTACCTGCAATGTCGCTTTGAGCGTCCTATGAACCCGGACCCCAAGATCCCTCTGTTCTTCCACACTGCCAAGCGTCTTACCCTTAATATTATATTCTTCCATCCTATTCGACCTGCCAAAATGAACCACCACACACTTATCTGGGTTGGAAGTCCATCTGCCACTTCTCCGCCCAGTCTTGCATCTTATCTGTGTCTCGTTGCAACTGCTGACATCCCTCTACACTATCCACAACACCTCCAACCTTTGTGTCATCAGCAAACTTGCCAACCCATCCTTCCACTTCCTCATCCAGGTCATTTATAAAAATCACAAAGAGCAAGGGTCCCAGAACAGATCCCTGGGGCACCCCGCTGGTGACCGACCTCCACTCTGAAAAAGACCCATCTACAACCACTCTTTGCCTTTTGTGGGCAAGCCAGTTCTGAATCCACAAAGCAACGTCCCATCGAATCTGCTCCACCATTCAATCATGGCTGATATTTTTCTCATCCACATTCTCCTGCCTTTTCCCCATAACCCCTGATCCCCTTATCAATCGAGAACCTATCTATCTCTGTCTTAAAGACACTCAATGACCTGGCCTCCACAGCCTTCTGCGGTAAAGAGTTCCACAGATTCACCACTCTCTGGTGAAGAAATTCCTCCTCATCTCTGTTTTAAAGGATCGTCTCTTTAGCCTGAGGCTGTGCCCTCGGGTTCAAGTTTTTCCTACTAGTGGAAACATTCTCTCCACATCCACTCTATCCAGACCTCACAGTATCCTGTAAGTTTCAATAAGATCCCCCTCTCCAAGGTCAGCACATCCTTCCTTAGATATGAGGCCCAAAACTGCTCTCAATACTCCAAATGGGGTCTGACCAGAGCCTTATACAGCCTCAGAAGTACATCCCTGCTCTTGTATTCTAGCCCTCTCGACATGAATGCTAACATTGCATTTTCCTTCCTAACTGCCAACTGAACCTGCACGTTAACCTTAAGCGAATCCTGAACAAGGACTCGCAAGTCCCTTCATGTTTCTGATTTCCTAAGCATTTTCCCATTTAGAAAATAGTCTATGGCTCCATTCCTCCTTCCAAAGTGCATAACCTCACACTTTTCCACATTGTATTCCATCTGCCACTTCTTTGACCACTCTCCTAACCTGTCCAAGTCCCTCTGCAGCCCCCCTGCTTCCTCAATATTATCTGACCCTCTACATATCTTTGTATCATCGACAAACTTAGGAACAGTGCCTTCAGTTCCTCCTTCCAAATCGTTAATGTATATTGTGAAAAGTTGTGGTCCCAGCACCGACCCCTGAGGCACACCACTAGTCACCGGCTGCCATCCTGAAAAAGACCCCTTTATCCCCACTCTCTGCCTTCTGCCAGTCAGCCAATCTTCTATCCGTGCCAGATCTTACCCTTAACACCACGGGCACTTAACTTATTTAACAGTCTCCTATGCGGCACCTTGTCAAAGGCCTTTTGGAAATCTTAAATGAGTCTCATCTACTGGTTCTCCTTTATCTAACTTCCTTGTTATCTCCCCAGATTTGTCAGACATGACCTCCTCTTGACGAAGCCGTGCTGACTCAGTCCTATTTAATCATGCACTTCCAAGAACTCCGCAATCTCATCTTTAATGATTGACTCTCAAATCTTGCCCATGACTGGAGTCAGGCTAACCGGCCTATAATTTCCCGTCTGCTGCCTCCCTCCCTTCTTAAACAGCGGTGTTACATTAGCTGCTTTCCAGTCCTCTGAGACCCTCTAGCCAGAAAGATTCTGTCCTTTATCCCTCTGGAACATTGTCTCTCTCGCTCATACTGGAATGCCATCTTTAATCAATAATGCCACTCCCTCACTCTATAGGACTTCCAGTTTTCCTCCTCCCCTTCTGTCTCTCCTAAACACCTTGAACCCTGGAATATTTAACACCTAGTCCTGCCCTTCTTTGAGCCAGGTCACCATCATAGCAATATCACAGTTCCATTTGTCAACCTGAGCCTGTAGCTCACCAATCTTATTAACCACACTCCATGCATTCACATACATTCATCTTGAATTGGGCTGTTTTATTTTTCCCCTTACTCTGACTTCATCTAGTGACTTGCCATAAGCTACTCCAGTTCTTTCAAACTCTCCAAGTATTCTATTTACCTTGATACTTTCTATGATTCTATGACTACTCTCTTCGGTTGGTTTAGTTCATATGAAAGCTGTGGATTTCAGTAAGGCATTTGACAAAGTCCCACATGGCAGGTTGGTTAAGAAGGTTAAGGCTCATGGGATACAAGGAGAAGTGGCTAGATGGGTGGAGAACTGGCTTGGCCATAGGAGACAGAGGGTAGTGGTCGAAGGGTCTTTTTCCGGCTGGAGGTCTGTGACCAGTGGTGTTCCGCAGGGCTCTGTACTGGGACCTCTGCTATTTGTGATATATATAAATGATTTGGAAGAAGGTGTAACTGGTGTAATCAGCAAGTTTGCGGATGACACGAAGATGGCTGGACTTGCGGATAGCGAAGAGCATTGTCGGGCAAGACAGCAGGATATAGATAGGCTGGAAAATTGGGCGGAGAGGTGGCAGATGGAGTTTAATCCGGATAAATGCGAAGTGATGCATTTTGGAAGAAATAATGTAGGGAGGAGTTATACAATAAATGGCAGAGTCATCAGGAGTATAGAAACACAGAGGGACCTAGGTGTGCAAGTCCACAAATCCTTGAAGGTGGCAACACAGGTGGAGAAGGTGGTGAAGAAGGCATATGGTATGCTTGCCTTTATAGGACGGGGTATAGAGTATAAAAGCTGGAGTCTGATGATGCAGCTGTATAGAACGCTGGTTAGGCCACATTTGGAGTACTGCGTCCAGTTCTGGTCGCCGCACTACCAGAAGGACGTGGAGGCGTTAGAGAGAGTGCAGAGAAGGTTTACCAGGATGTTGCCTGGTATGGAGGGTCTTAGCTATGAGGAGAGATTGGGTAAACTGGGGTTGTTCTCCCTGGAAAGACGGAGAATGAGGGGAGATCTAATAGAGGTGTACAAGATTATGAAGGGGATAGATAGGGTGAACAGTGGGAAGCTTTTTCCCAGATCAGAAGTGACGTGCACGAGGGGTCACGGGCTCAAGGTGAGAGGGGCGAAGTATAACTCAGATATTAGAGGGATGTTTTTTACACAGAGGGTGGTGGGGGCCTGGAATGCGCTGCCAAGTAGGGTGGTGGGGGCAGGCACGCTGACATCGTTTAAGACTTACCTGGATAGTCACATGAGCAGCCTGGGAATGGAGGGGTACAAACGATTGGTCTAGTTGGCCCAAGGAGCGGCACAGGCTTGGAGGGCCGAAGGGCCTGTTTCCTGTGCTGTACTGTTCTTTGTTCAGTTGGCTGGACATCTGGTTAGTGATGCAGAGTGGCACTGACAGCACAGGTTCAATTCCCATATCGGCTGTGGTTATTCATTAAGGCCCTGACTTCTCAGCCTTGTCCCTCACCTAAGATGTGGTGATCCTCAGGTTAAATCACCACCAGTCACAGCCTATGGTCATCTGGGACTATGGTGACTTTGCCTTTTACTGTCAGATATGTCCTCCTGATCATTTAATACTTCTCAGCTTCCCACTCCATTGTCATTTTCTCTCCTCTCTGAATTTCCCCTCAAGTTCCCATCCCCCTGCCAATCTAGTTTAGCAACATACCATCCTGGAGTCACATCTATGGCCACAGAAACACCCATCAGCCCCCGCTAACTGTGGAATTCCTCATCACTATAGGACTTTCAGTTTTCCTCCTCCCCTCCTGTGCAGCTGAACTATCTGTGGTACCACAAACCTGGTTCATACTTTAGTGCTGAGGAATCATGTCAGTCACCAGTATTCAAAGTGGTAAGAGATTCCTGCACTACCTGCCTGTTGATCACCCATTCAACACTGCCTGTGTACTGCTGAGCTGCATCGCGACCAGCCTTCTAAGCATACTATCATGTAATCCTCAGCTTAGTGGATGAGCCATAGTGACTCCAGGCATTGATTAGGTTCTGCGACCTGGAGTTCAAGTTTCTGCAGCTAATAACACTTCCTATAGATGAAGTTATCAGGGGCACTTTGTGCCTGCACGATTTCCCATGTCTCACAGGACGCACATTCCACATGGCCAAGCGGCACTGGCATATCTTTGACTTTACCTAAAGTGTTTACTCACTTGTCACTTAGCAATTGTCTGCTCTCTCTCCCTCTGATGCCTCTTCAGGAAGTCTTCCTGCTCTCTCCTCCTCTCTACCTATGTAGTGTCTCCACACTCAACCCCTCTTGCACATCTTTTGAATTCTCATCTTTCCTGTGCCCGCGTCTCGCTCTTTCTCACACTGTTTTACCTCTGCTTTTCCTGGCTCATCTCTCCTAGTTCACAATGACGGCATACTAGATTTTCCCCAAGTCTGATCAGTCCACTGAGACCCGCTTCCGGCTCCTCTCGGGCCCTCGGCGAGCTGCCCTCCTCTCGGGCCCTCGGCGAGCTGCCCTCCTCTCGGGCCCTCGGCGAGCTGCCCTCCTCTCGGGCCCTCGGCGAGCTGCCCTCCTCTCGGGCCCTCGGCGAGCTGCCCTCCTCTCGGGCCCTCGGCGAGCTGCCCTCCTCTCGGGCCCTCGGCGAGCTGCCCTCCTCTCGGGCCCTCGGCGAGCTGCCCTCCTCTCGGGCCCTCGGCGAGCTGCCCTCCTCTCGGGCCCTCGGCGAGCTGCCCTCCTCTCGGGCCCTCGGCGAGCTGCCCTCCTCTCGGGCCCTCGGCGAGCTGCCCTCCTCTCGGGCCCTCGGCGAGCTGCCCTCCTCTCGGGCCCTCGGCGAGCTGCCCTCCTCTCGGGCCCTCGGCGAGCTGCCCTCCTCTCGGGCCCTCGGCGAGCTGCCCTCCTCTCGGGCCCTCGGCGAGCTGCCCTCCTCTCGGGCCCTCGGCGAGCTGCCCTCCTCTCGGGCCCTCGGCGAGCTGCCCTCCTCTCGGGCCCTCGGCGAGCTGCCCTCCTCTCGGGCCCTCGGCGAGCTGCCCTCCTCTCGGGCCCTCGGCGAGCTGCCCTCCTCTCGGGCCCTCGGCGAGCTGCCCTCCTCTCGGGCCCTCGGCGAGCTGCCCTCCTCTCGGGCCCTCGGCGAGCTGCCCTCCTCTCGGGCCCTCGGCGAGCTGCCCTCCTCTCGGGCCCTCGGCGAGCTGCCCTCCTCTCGGGCCCTCGGCGAGCTGCCCTCCTCTCGGGCCCTCGGCGAGCTGCCCTCCTCTCGGGCCCTCGGCGAGCTGCCCTCCTCTCGGGCCCTCGGCGAGCTGCCCTCCTCTCGGGCCCTCGGCGAGCTGCCCTCCTCTCGGGCCCTCGGCGAGCTCCCGGCTCGTCTCGGGCTCAAGTGGATTTTTAAAATTCATTCATGGGACATGGGCGTCACTTGGTGGAGGACATTGAAATGCCCCACCCATAGTACATTTTGCACCCTTGCCACCATCATGTGCCTGCTACAAATGTTATCCAACATTGAGTAGTACTGATTCATCAGCCAAAGGAGGACAATATGTGGCAACCAATAAGAGGTTTCGTTGCTCATGTTTAACCTGAAGCCATTTCAACATCCACCACCAAGAGTGGCTTGGCAGCAGCACTACTGATCGAGCTGGTGGGGTCCTAAAGGATATAACAGCTAGACTGGGTCTGCAGCAAGTGGTGAGGGAACCAACAAGACCTCATCTTTGCCAATCTGCCGGCCGCAGATGCATCTGTCCACGATGGTATTGGTAAGAGTGGCTACCACGCAGTCCTAATGGAGACAAAGTCCCGCCTTCACATTGTGAATAATCCATCACCTTGCTCAATGGGCCAGACTTCGAAAAGATCTAGCAAGTCAAGGCTGGATATCCATGAGGCACGGTGGAACTGTACTCCAGCACAATCTGCAAATTCATGGCCTGACATATCCACCACTCAACCCTTACCATCAAGCCAGGGAGGGGATCAACTCTGTTTAAAAGAGAGTGCAGGAGGGCATGTCCGCTACGACTCTTACCAACTTTTACAAGTACACGGTAGAAAGCATTCTTCATGGGGCCCGGAGTCGATGTTAAGAACTCACAGGGCAACTCCCTCCTGACTGTATACCACTGTGCTGCCACCTCTGCTGGCTCTGTACTGCCAGTGGGACAGGATATATCCAGGGATGGTGATAGTGGTGTCTGGGCTGTTATTTGTAAGGTACGATTCTGTGAGAATGATTATGTCAGGCTATTGCTTGCCTACTCTGTGAGACAGCTCTCCCAATTTTGGCACTAGCCCCTAGATGTTTGTAAGGAGGACTTTGCAGGGTCGACAGGGCTGTTTGTTTTGCCGTTGTCTTTCTTGGTGCCGAGGTCAATGCCAGGTCTGTCGGGTTCCATTCCTTTTTCTTGACTTTGTAGCAATTAAGAACATAAGAAACAGGAGCAGGAGTAGGCCATCGAGCCCCTCGAGCCCGCCCCGCCATTCAATAAGATCATGGCTGATCTGAAGTGGATCAGTTCCACTTACCCGCCTGATCCCCATAACCCCTAATTCCCTTACCGATCAGGAATCCATCTATCCGTGATTTAAACATATTCAACGAGGTAGCCTCCACCACTTCAGTGGGCAGAGAATTCCAGAGATTCACCACCCTCTGAGAGAAGAAGTTCCTCCTCAACTCTGTCCTAAACTGACCCCCCTTTAGAACATAGAACAGTACAGCACAGAACAGGCCCTTCGGCCCACGATGTTGTGCCGAGCTTTATCTGAAACCAAGATCAAGCTATCCCACTCCCTATCATCCTGGTGTGCTCCATGTGCCTATCCAATAACCGCTTAAATGTTTCTAAAGTGTCTGACTCCACTATCACTGCAGGCAGTCCATTCCACACCCCAACCACTCTCTGCGTAAAGAACCTACCTCTGATATCCGTCCTGTATCTCCCACCACGAACCCTATAGTTATGCCCCCTTGTAATAGCTCCATCCACCCGAGGAAATAGTCTTTGAACGTTCACTCTATCTATCCCCTTCATCATTTTATACACCTCTATCAAGTCTCCCCTCAGCCTCCTCCGCTCCAGAGAGAATAGCCCTAGCTCCCTCAACCTTTCCTCATATGACCTACCCTCCAAACCAGGCAGCATCCTGGTAAATCTCCTCTGCACTCCTTCCAGCGCTTCCACATCCTTCCTATAGTGAGGTGACCAGAACTGCACACAATATTCCAAATGTGGTCTCACCAAGGTCCTGTACAGTTGCAGCATAACCCCACGGCTCTTAAACTCCAACCCCCTGTTAATAAAAGCTAACACACTACAGGCCTTCTTCACAGCTCTATCCACTTGAGTGGCAACCTTTAGAGATCTGTGGATATGGACCCCAAGATCTCTCTGTTCCTCCACAGTCTTCAGAACCCTACCTTTGACCCTGTAATCCACATTTAAATTTGTCCTACCAAAATGAATCACCTCACATTTATCAGGGTTAAACTCCATTTGCCATTTTTCAGCCCAGCTTTGCATCCTATCTATGTCTCTTTGCAGCCTACAACAGCCCTCCACCTCATCCACTACTCCACCAATCTTGGTGTCATCAGCAAATTTACTGATCCACCCTTCAGCCCCCTCCTCTAAGTCATTAATAAAAATCACAAAGAGCAGAGGACCAAGCACTGATCCCTGCGGCACACCGCTAGCAACCTGCCTCCAATCCGAAAATTTTCCATCGACCACCACCCTCTGTCTTCGGTCAGACAGCCAGTTGCCTATCCAATCGGCCAACTTTCCCTCTATCCCACACCTCCTCACTTTCATCATAAGCCGACCATGGGGGACCTTATCAAACGCCTTACTAAAATCCATGTATATGACATCAACTGCCCTACCTTCATCAACACACTTAGTTACCTCCTCAAAAAATTCTATCAAATTTGTGAGGCACGACTTGCCCTTCACGAATCCGTGCTGACTATCTCGGATTAATCCGCATCTTTCTAAATGGTCGTAAATCCCATCCCTAAGGACCCTTTCCATCAATTTACCAACCACCGAAGTAAGACTAACCGGTCTATAATTACCAGGGTCATTTCTATTCCCTTTCTTAAACAGAGGAACAACATTCGCCATTCTCCAGTCCTCTGGCACCATCCCCGTGGACAGCGAGGACCCAAAGATCAACGCCAAAGGCTCTGCAATCTCATCCCTTGCCTCCCAAAGAATCCTAGGATACATTTCATCAGGCCCAGGGGACTTATCGACCTTCAGTTTATTCAAAACTGCCAAGACATCCTCCCTCCGAACATCTATTTCCTCCAGCCTATTAGCCTGTAACACCTTCTCTTCCTCAAAAACATGGCCCCTCTCCTTGGTGAACACTGAAGAAAAGTATTCATTCATCACCTCGCCTATCTCTACTGACTCCATACACAAGTTCCCACTACTGTCCTTGACCGGCCCTAACCTCACCCTGGTCATTCTTTTATTCCTCACATAAGAGTAAAAAGCCTTGGGGTTTTCCTTGATCCGACCCGCCAAGGACTTCTCATGTCCCCTCCTAGCTCTCCTAAGCCCCTTTTTCAGCTCATTCCTTGCTAACTTGTAACCCTCAATCGAGCCATCTGAACCTTGTTTCCTCATCCCGACATAAGCTTCCCTCTTCCTTTTCACAAGACATTCCACCTCTTTTGTGAACCATGGTTCCTTTATTTTGAGGCTGTGCCCTCTCATTCTAGTTTCCTTTCTAAGTGGAAAGAATCTCTCCATCTCTACCCTATCCAGCCCCTTCATTATCTTATAGGTCTCTATAAGATCCCCCCTCAGCCTTCTAAATTCCAACGAATACAAACCCAATCTGCTCAGTCTCTCCTCATAGTCAACACCCCTCATCTCTGGTATCAACCTGGTGAACCTTCTCTGCACTCCCTCCAAGGCCAATATATCCTTCCGCACACAGTATTCCAGCTGCGGCCTCACCAATGCCCTGTACAGATGCAGCAAGACATCTCTGCTTTTACATTCTATCCCCCTTGCGATATAGGCCAACATCCCATTTGCCTTCTTGATCACCTGTTGCACCTGCAGACTGGGTTTTTGCATCTCATGCACAAAGACCCCCAGGTCCCTCTGCACAGTAGCATGTTGTAATTTCTTTCCATTTAGATAATAATCCAATTTGCTATTATTTCCTCCAAAGTGAATAACCTCGCATTTGTTAACGTTATACTCCATCTGCCAGATCCTCGCCTACTCACTCAGCCTGTCCAAATCTCTCTGCAGACCTTCTACGCCCTCCACACGATTCACTTTTCCACTTATCTTTGTGTCGCCTGCAAACTTTGTTACCCTACACTCAGTCCCCTCCTCCAGATCGTCTATATAAATGGTAAATAGTTGAGGCCCCAGTACCGATCCCTGCGGCACGCCACTAGTTACCATCTGCCAACCAGAAAAGCACCCATTTATTCCGACTCTCTGCTTCCTGTCGAATAGCCAATCCCCAATCCACGCTAACACCCTACCCCCAACTCCGTGTGACCCAATCTTCTTCAGCAACCTTTTGTGAGGCACCTTATCAAACGCCTTTTGGAAATCCAAAAACACCGCATCCACCGGTTCCCCTCCGTCAACCGCACTAGTCACATCTTCATAAAAATCCAACAAGTTCGTCAAGCACGACTTTCCCCTCATGAATCCATGAATTCATGGAATCATGAGGGGGAATTCACGAAGTTGTATGAATCCATGAATTCATACAACTTCGTGGCTTGCTAGGCCATTTCAGAGGGCAGTTGAGAGTCAACCACATTGCTGTGGCTCTGAAGTCAGATGTAGGCCAGACCAGGCAAGGACAGCAGATTTTCTTCCCTAAAGGACAGTGAACCACATTTTGCCACTTCCCGCTCCCCCTCTCTGCTGCTCCCCGCTCGCGTTCCCCGCCAATCCCCGCCCGCGCTCCCCGCCACTCCCCGCCCGTGCTCCCTGCCAATTCCCGCATCGGCTCGCGCTCCCCGCCAATCCCCGCTCGCGCTCCCCGCCGCTCCCCGCCAATCCCCGCTCGCACTCCCCGCCAATCCCCGCTCGCGCTCCCCGCCAATCCCCGCTCGCGCTCCCCGCCAATCCCGGCTCGCGCTCCCCGCCAATCCCCGCTCGCGCTCCCCGCCAATCCCCGCTCGCGCTCCCCGCCAATCCCCGCTCGCGCTCCCCGCCAATCCCCGCTCGCGCTCCCCGCCAATCCCCGCTCGCGCTCCCCGCCAATCCCCGCTCGCGCTCCCCGCCAATCCCCGCTCGCGCTCCCCGCCAATCCCCGCTCACGCTCCCTGCCAATTCCCGCATCCCCTCACGCTCCCTGCCAATCCCCGCTTGCGCTCCCTGCCAATTCCCGCATCCCCTCGCGCTCCCCGCCAATCCCCGCTTGCGCTCCCTGCCAATTCCCGCATCCCCTCGCGCTCCCTGCCAATTCCCGCATCAGCCCACACTTCTATTTCATTATGTTGAGTGATTAGTGTTACTTGTGATATGATAGGTGCCATATACCTGCAGTTTGTTTCCCCCTATATTCTCTGCACCATTTGCCAACATCCAACAGATACCAGTAATTCACAAGTCAGCCTCATCTGGTGTTGCTATGGGAATTTGTCACTAATTATGTCGCCTTCTTTTACTCCCACCGTCCCACTTTCAAGCTCCTCCTTTCCAGCCTGTCCTTTCTCTCAAACTTTCCCCACCCAACTTTCACTTTTTATCCTCTCCCCCCTCTCATCTGCGTGGGTGGGGGAGGGGGGGGTGGGCGGTACTCAAGGAGGGTTCAGAGCAGATATGGTCCCACAAAGAAACTGCATGTCACTTCCAAATCTAGAACCCACTGCATATCAAAAAGCAGGCTGTTAAGAGGCACAACAGAGGAAATAATGGAGGCTTTGATCACCATTTCCCAAACCACTGGCTAGAGGAAAGGTGCCAAATTATGTCATTGTTTAAAAAGAAAGGATTGGATAGATTGAGTACTTGTTGGTCATTTAGCCTAATTTTTGAGATGGGCAATTTTGAAAATTTTCAGAGGGACGATATAAATAGTTATATAGGTACGGATTAATCCAAGGCAGTTAGCATTGAGTCATAGAATCATACACTGCAGAAAAGGCTCTGCAGCCCATCGGGTCTGCACTGACACGATTATGGGAAAGTCGTGTCTGAATTAACTTTTTTAAGGCAGTAGCAAGGATGGTCAACAAGCATGCTTTATGCTGTCTACATGGATTTTGACAAGACTTTAATGAGGTCTCATATGATAAACTAGTCAGAAAAGTAAATGCCCATGGGATCTTATGGAAAGTGGCTCTAAAATGGATCTAAAATGGTTCAGTGGCAGGAGGCAAGTGGTAAACGTCCACAGGCATGCGACTGAATTTGACAGAGCTCAGTTCAAGGCACCTTGTTTCCTATGGAACTATCAAAGATTTAGCCTTAACATTGGGGACATGATATGAAAATTGATCAATGGACAGTTAGGTGGGAGGAAAATTGGCTTTCCTTTATTAGCTGAAGCATAGAATACAAGCGCAGGGAGGTTATGCTAGAACTGTATAAAACACTAAATTAGGCCACATCTAGAGTACTGTATACATGTGGTCACCACATTACTGGAAGGACATCAGATCACCTGATAGCGTACAGAGGAGTTTCATGAGGATATTGCCAGGAATGGAGAATTTTGATGGTAGAGAAAGAATGGATATGCTTGGGTTATTTACTTTGGAACAAAGGCAGCTTAGAGGAGATTTCTAAGATGTGTGTATAATTATGAGGATAGGAAGCACATATTTCCCTTACCAAAGAGCAGTGGCACTGACTTAAAGTAATTGGCAGAAGGATTAGAGAGGAGTTGAGGAGAAGTCTTTTCAGCTGGAAGGAATGGGTATCTGAAACTCACTGCCTGAACGGGTGGTAGAAGCATAAACCCGCAGCATGTTTAAAAGTACCTAGATGTGAACGCAGTGTCCTACAGGTCCACAGGCCAAGTACTGGAAGGCTGGATTAGGCTGGACGCCTATTGTTAAACTGACACAGACACGAGGAGCTAAATGGCCTCCTTCAGGCTGCAAATCATCTATGTTTTTATAAGCAAGGCTTCTGATCTATACATGGTTGGAAGTTTGATGTTCTGAATGTGTTTGAATATAGAAGTCCAAAACAAACAGTGGGAATGTCTGAATGGAAGAGTGGTAGATAACAAGCAGATAGTAAATGGGCTGTCGGTGATAGACTGAAGTCAATGGGCTTATAGCAACTTACTGACTGAGTGACCAAGCTGGATCCTGAGAGAAAACCTACTTGAAGCTTCAAGTCCCATTTACAGTTAAAAATAGAACAGGAAGCAATTATTGTCACTGTTGACTAAAAAGCCAACTGGATTTCCAATGTGGTTATTGGTGATAGGTCCCAGAGAAAGGGGTGAAATTTCATATCTGAAGTCTGAAAGTCCGATCTCTATACACACAAAACACTTGTAAACATTGAAAGCTCATTCCCAAACTTCCTGCTTGGTCTCAAATTACAAACAGTATATTCCCCCTGACAACTTTTAACTAATTTCCTCTTCATTCTTGCCGTCGATGACTTAATAAATACCTCGTAAAATTCTCAATCAGGCCATGAGAGTGTGGATTAAGATAACCAGTACTGAGTTTAATGACACCAGTTCCCAACAAAAGATAGGGAGTTCAATAAGGACATCACGACCGTCAGGTACAAAGACATTTAATCATAAAGGTGCAGCCAGATATGGATGTTGTGATTAGTGGTTAGCCCCAGGATGCCTGTGCACAGTCTTATTTTCATGTCAATGTAAAACACATTAAACATCTAAATGAATTGCTGTCCTGAACTGTCAAACAGAACAAACAGAAGGTGCACGAAAGCTGTGGAGGACCTAGTCGAGAAGAAAAGGAAAGCGTACAAAAGGTTCAGAGAGCTTGGCGAAGATAGGGATCTAGATGAGTATACGGCTTGTAGGAAGGGACTAAAGGAGGAAATTAGGAGAGCCAGAAGGGGTCACGAGAAGGCCTTGGCAAGTAGGATTAAGGAAAACCCTAAGGCGTTCTATAAATATGTGAAGAGTAAAAGGACGAGATGTGAAGGAATAGGGCCTATAAAAGGTGAAGGTGGGAAAATCTGTACGGAACCAGTAGAAATGGCAGAGGTGCTTAATGAGTATTTTGCCTCGGTTTTCACAGAGGAGAAGGACATGGGTGGATGTACTGCGGGCTTGCGGTGGACTGAAAAGATTGAGTATGTGCACTTTAACCAGAGGTTGTGCTGGAATCTTTGAATGGCATCAAGATAGATAAGTCGCCGGGTCCGGATGGGATGTACCCCAGGTTACTGTGGGAGACCAGGGAAGAGATTGCAGAGCCTCTGGCGATGATCTTTGCGTCGTCGATGGAGACGGGAGAGGTGCCGGAGGATTGCGGATGTGGTTCCTATTTTCAAGAAGGGGAATAGGGATAGCCCAGGAAATTAACGACCGGTGAGTCTAACCTCAGTGGTTGGTAAGCTGATGGAGAAGATCCTGAGGGACAAGATTTATGAGCATTTAGAGAGGTTTAGTATGCTCAAGAATACTCAGCATGGCTTTGTCAAAGGCAGATCGTGCTTTACGAGCCTGGTGGAGTTCTTCAAAAATGTGACTAAACACATTGACGAAGGGAAAGCGGTAGATGTGGTTTATATGGATTTTAGCAAGGTGTTCGATAAGGTCCCCCATGCAAGGCTTCTAGAAAAAGTGAGAGGGCATGGGATCCAAGGGGCTGCTGCCTTGTGGATCCAGCACTGGCTTGCCCAAAGGAGGCAGAGAGTGTGTATAGATGGGTCTTTTTCTAATTGGAGGTCAGTCACCAGTGGTGTGCCCCAGGGATCGGTTCTGGGACCCTTGCTGTTTGTCATTTTCATAAATGACCTGGATGAGGAAGTGGAGGGATGGGTTGGTAAGTTTGCTGACGACACGAAGGTTGGTGGGGTTGTGGATAGTCTGGAGGGATGTCAGAAGTTACAGAGGGACATAGATAGGATGCAAGACTGGGCGGACAAGTGGCAGATGGACTTCAACCCAGATAAATGCGTAGTGGTCCATTTTGGCAGGTCGAATGGGATGAAGGAGTACAATATAAAGGGAAAGACTTAGCACAGTAGAGAATCAGAAGGACCTTGGGGTCCGGGTCCATAGGACTCTAAAATCGCCCCCGCAGGTCGAGGAGGTGGTTAAGAAGGCGTATGGTGTGCTGGCCTTTATCAATCGAGGGATTGAGTTTAGGAGTCCGGGGATAATGATGCAGCTATATAGGACCGTCGTCAGACCCCACTTGGAGTACTGTGCTCAGTTCTGGTCGCCTCATTACAGGAAGGATGTGGAAAAGATTGAAAGGGTGCAGAGGAGATTTACAAGGATGTTGCCTGGATTGAGTGGCATGCCTTATGAGGATAGGCTGAGGGAGCTCGGTCTTTTCTCCTTGGAGAGATGTAGGATGAGAGGAGGCCAAATAGAGGTATATAAGATGTTGAGAGGCATAGATCGGGTTGTCTCTCAGAGGCTTTTTCCCAGGGTGGAAATGGCTGCTACGAGAGGACACAGGTTTAAGGTGCTGGGGGGTAGGTACAGGGGAAATGTTAGGGGGACGTTTTTCACACAGAGGGTGGTGGGGAGTGGAATCGGCTGCCGTCAGTGGTGGTGGAGGCAAACTCAATAGGGTCTTTTAAGAGACTCCTGGATGAGTACATGGGACTTAATAGGATGGAGGGTTATAGGTAGGCCTAAAAGGTAGGGATATGTTCGGCACAACTTGTGGGGCCGAAGGGCCTGTTTTGTGCTGTAGTTTTCTATGTTTCTATGAATTCAGCTATCATTGACTCATGCCAGGATTCTAGACACACTACATCTGTACTACTTATCAACCATAGTCAAAAATACAATTATATATAAGTGTGGGATACAAGGATTTCATAGACATAAACATGGGGTACTCAAAGGCAGCAGCTACTCTGAGTGGGTGAAAGGAAGTTACATACACATCATGCATATTACTAAGGTTGATACAATCAATGCCAAAACATTGCCCTTATAAAGGCGATAGGTGACCAGAACATTGAACAAATGCTTACCTTGCCGGAGGCGGTGATCTTTGCTTTGGTTTTTCTTTCTCTCGTTCTCGGTCTTTTTGCGCTCTATCCTTTTCTTCTCGCTTTGCACGCTCTCTCTCCCACTCTTCTTTTCTCCGTTGCCGTTCTTTGTCACGTTCACGCTCTCTGTCCCGCTCTCTCTCTCGTATCCTGTTTCCTCGTTCTCTTTCTCTTTCTCTTTCCCTTTCCCGCTGTTCTCTGTGTCTGTCACGTTCTCTTTCTCGCTCTCTTTCTCGTTCTCTTTCCCTCTCCCTTTCCTGCTGGATAGGTAAAGAAGATTCCATTCTTTGTCTATTCTTAAAGAAGCATTAATATTTGTCTCTCACTCCAACTGACTCAGAATCCCTACAGTGCGGAAGAGAGGCTCCTCGGCCCATTGCATCTGCACCAATTCTCTTAAGAGCCTCTTACCCAGGCCCTCTTCCCCACCCTATCCCTGGAACCCCACACATTTACTATGGCTAATGATTCTAACCCACACATCTTGGGGCACTAAGGGGCAGTTTGGCATAGCCAATTCACCTCACATGTACATCTTCGGAGTGTGGGAGGAAACCGGAACACCCGGAAGAAACCCATGTAGACACAAGGATAACGTACCAACTCCACACAGACACTCAAGCCTAGAATCGAAGCCAGGTTGCTGATGCTGTGAGGCAGCAGTGCTAACTAACCACTGTGCCACCCACAGTAGCAGTGGGTAGTAACACCAGCACTAGTTATAGTGCTGT
The DNA here is from genome assembly GCF_964213995.1 of Mustelus asterias. Lineage (NCBI taxonomy): Eukaryota > Metazoa > Chordata > Chondrichthyes > Carcharhiniformes > Triakidae > Mustelus > Mustelus asterias. The sequence goes on along the minus strand of NC_135804.1, from coordinate 1,059,469 downwards.
ATCAAGTCACACAGAATAGAACAAAATAGGTGGTCACAGATTAAATTCTCACTCTGTACTGCACTAGGCTATTTTAGCTGGGTCAGAGAGGTCTCTGATTATAGGATGGAGAAAAGGATCATGTCCCTGACCATTGTTGGACAGAGTGTGGGGCCATCACACAAGGGAGGAATTGATCAGGTTGAGCAGGATAATGAGTTTCTGGCTATAGAAAGACCATAGTCTTCAGAAAGAGGAATGCAGGAAAGGAGGATAAAAGTTGAAAAAAAGGATTAATTTCACTTCAGAACTCAGACTACCGATTTCTCAATAGTATTGTATTGTGAAATATTTTCCATGCCTGAGTAATTATTGGTAGGTAACGCTTGTAAGGGCTATTTCAAATGTAAATATTTCCTGCAGATTTGCACAATAGGAAGGGGGCGTGGCAGATGAGGTCAAAACACAATCCCAGATTAAGTCATTACAACAACTAGTGTTAATGGAGCATCTTTTAACATGAGTTAATAGCCCAAGGTCCTTCCTTTCATCTTTCTCAGTTACAATTCTGGGACTCAGATCAAGATGGAATATGTGGCCATGAGAACTGGAATGAAAAAGACAAAAAACAGTTTTGTAGATGCCGGAACTTAAACAAAATCAAAAACTGCAGGAAACACTAATCAGGTCGGGGCATATCTGTGAAGAAAGAAGTTAATGTTTAGCTATGGACCCTTCATATGAAGTGGAAGATATTAGCTATGAACAGACAGATGCAAAGGACAAAGACAAAACACATACAATGGAATCCAAAAGCAAAGAACTGCAGATGTCAGCAATTTAAAATAACAGAAAATGCTGCAAATACTCAAATAGGTCAGGACGCATTTGTGTAGAGAAAGAGAGTTTGTGTTTCAGGTCTGTGACCTTGCCCATGTTCTGGAGAGGTTACAGACCTGGAAGATTAACTCTTACAAATTTGGTGGAGTTTTTTGAGGAAGTGACAAAAACGGTTGACGAAGGAAGGGCCGTGGATGTCGTCTATATGGATTTCAGTAAGGCATTTAACAAAGTCCCTCATGGCAGGTTGGTTAAGAAGGTTAAGGCTCATGGGATACAAGAAGAGATGCCTAGATGGGTAGAGAACTGGCTTGGCCACAGGAGATAGAGGGTAGCAGTCGAAGGGTCTTTTTCCGGCTGGAGGTCTGTGACCAGTGGTGTTCCGCAGGGCTCTGTACTGGGACCTCTGCTATTTGTGAAATATATAAATGATTTGGAAGAAGGTGTAACTGGTGTTATCAGCAAGTTTGCGGATGACACAAAGATGGCTGGACTTGCGGAGAGCGATGAACATTGTCGGACAATATAGCAGGATATAGATAGGCTGGAAAATTGGGCGGAGAAATGGCAGATGGAATTGAATCCAGATAAATGCGAAGTGATGCATTTTGGAAGAACTAATGTAGGGGGGAAGTTATACAATAAATGACAGAGCCATCAAGAGTATAAAAACACAGAGGGACCTAGGTGTGCAAGTCCACAAATCCTTGAAGGTGGCAGCACAGGTGGAGAAGGTGGTGAAGAAGGCATATGGTATGCTTGCCTTTATAGGACGGGGTATAGAGTATAAAAGCTGGAGTCTGATGTTGCAGCTGTATAGAACGCTGGTTAGGCCACATTTGGAGTACTGCGTCCAGTTCTGGTTGCCGCACTACCAGAAGGACGTGGAGGCTTTAGAGAGAGTGCAGAGAAGGTTTACCAGGATGTTGCCTGGTATGGAGGGTCTGAGCTATGAGGAGAGATTGGGTAAACTGGGCTTGTTCTCCCTGGAAAGACGGAGAATGAGGGGAGACCCAATAGAGATGTACAAAATTATGAAGGGTATAGATATGGTGAACAGTGGGAAGCTTTTTCCCAGGTCGGAGGTGACGATCACGAGGGGTCACAGGCTCAAGGTAAGAGGGGCGAGGTATAACTCAGATATCAGAGGGATGTTTTTTACAGAGTGGTGGGGGCCTGGAATGCGCTGCCAAGTAGGGTGGTGGAGGCAAGCACGCTGACATCGTTTAAGACTTACCTGGATCGTCACATGAGCATTCTGGGAATGGAGGGATACAAACGAATGGTCTAGTTGGACCAATGAGCGGCACAGGCTTGGGGGGCCGAAGGGCCTGTTTCCTGTGCTGTACTGTTCTTTGTTCTTTTTCACTCCAAGTTGCTTCCAGACTGTCAATATTACCCGCATTTTCTGATTTTATTGTACACGATAGAGTGAACCACAATTACTTAAGTGAAAATCATACAGATTATTAAATAGATGAAATTATACAGGCATGAGATATGAGGCATAATGTAAGAAATAAGAAATGAGACAGTGTATACAGCTAAAAGGCTGGGGAATAAGCAAGTTGAAGTAAAGCACGAAAAAAACGACAAAGCAGAAGTGGGATCCAGTGACTGAGGTTGACACCAAGAATACAAACCACTCCCCTTTCCTTTTGTCACCTTTTCCTGTCTGTGTGCTCCATCCACCCTTTGTCCAATTCTTTTATCGATGCCCTTTATCTGTGATACCTCCCAATTTGAACAAAATGTTTGTGTTACCTCACTTGTGCTACCCAAAGATGCTACCTGACCTGCTGAGTGTATCCAGGAATTAAAATAGTCTTCTTTCATTCATTCCAAGTTAGTTTAATACATTGAAAATGCTGAATTATCCAACTGCCTGAATTAAGTAATATCCAAAAGATGGCAGAGAGAACTTGATGTTAATTTTTAGATTTGATATTTTAAGTGGGGTAGAATAGACAGAAAGCTTGTGTGCAAAATAACAGTTTGGGCTGGCTGGGTAAATGACTGGTTTCTGTGCTAATTTATATGTCCTCTGGTGTAAAGAGGTCACACAATCAAAAAAAAATCCTTTTCCAGGGTGTTAATGCAAAACCTAAATTCAGTTCTAATTTTACGATCATAGTTTATTTATACAGAAATCAGCACTTTCCTCAATGCAATAATAAGCAAACAGCTTCTAACAGCAACTTAGCTTAGATTAGCAGTAACAGTGGAAATCTTGGGGTGCACAGATCCCATCAGATGCCCTGCCTTTAACAGTGGTTACAATTTCAGGTTAGGAACAAATTGGGGAACTCAGTTAGGGACAAGCAGAGCTTGAGCCCACCAACTGGAAGCAGTTCAGATCTAGTTAAGAAAGCTTCGGGGAAAAAAAGAATCATATGGGGCCCTGGACTTTGGCTACCTAAACTGTATAATTCTGTGGGCCATGTTTGGATTAAAGAAGAAACAGATCTGGCCTTCTTCCTGCAGCTGGTTAAACAGGCCAATTCCCTAACGAGCTTGTCCACCTCGATGGCTCCGACAGCTACAGCTCATTTTTACTGTCAGCAGGTCAACTCAATTTCAATGCAGGAACTGATTTAAGGATCTGAATGAACAGAAATATAGGGTAATATTTAATGAAGTATGCTTTATTTATCAAAATGCTTACCCTATAATGATAGTCTGCCTCTGTCCACTGGACTCTGAAGTTCTCGTATTGTCCACCACGCCAGTACCGTTCAACTTCATGTTCGTAGTAGGGAGTTATATAGGGGTCAGGCCTAAGGGCCAAGAAAGTAAAACATACCTTAAGTTTGTGTATTCAAATTTCCATTCTATCTTGTGTGAATCAGGAGTGTTCACAACACACTAACAACAGAACGGCGACTTCGGTTGCTCTATGGTTATCTGCAGCCGCAATGACCCAACTAATGACTCTGTGCAAAGGATTAGGCAACGAAATCTAGCAACCAGTTCATCCGGGCTGGACACAAACAGTCTAATCCCACCCTCTCATAAATACTTCCCCACTAGGTGGACTGCAGTTGCTGGATAATGATCAGGAATGGGAATTCTGAGCCCAGTGGGACCATTCGTATCATCACTTCCAATCTGTACATTTATCAAGGACAGTTCCAATTCATGAATCTCGGTTCACCAAGTACACTGAGCTAGTGAGAGTTTTAATAGAAACACAGAAAATAGGAATAAGCCATTCAGCCCTTCAAGATGCTCCACCTTTCAATATGATCATGACTGATCCTCGATCTTAACACCATACTCCTGTGATCTCCACATCCCTTCATGCCTTTAGAGTCAAGAAATCTACTTTTTTCCTTCTTGAATATATTCAGTGATTTTGCCTCCACATCCTTCTGTGGTAGAGAATTTCACAGGTTCACCAATGAGTGAGGTTTCTCCTCATCTCAGTCCTAAATAGCCTACCCGTATCCTGAGATTATGACGCCTCGTTCTAGAACCCCTCCTTCCCCCAACCAGAGGAAACAACATCCCTGCATCCTGTCTGTCCAGCCCTGTCAGAATTTTATATATTTGATGGGCATATCAGCCATGATCAAATGGTGGAGCAGACTCGATGAGCCGAATGGGCTAATTCAGCTCCTTTTTCTTATGAATGTATGAGATCCCCTCATTCTTCTAAACTCCAGCAAATACAAGCCTAGTCGACCAAATCTCTCCTCATACAACAATCCTGCCATCCCATGAATCAGTCTGGTGAACCTTCGCTGCATCTATCCTTAGGTATAATCTTTCTTGGGTAAGGAGAACAAAATTGCGCACACTACGCCAGGTGTAGTCTCACCAAGGCCCTGCATAGCTGTAGTGACACATCCTTGCTCCTGTACTCAAGTTCTTTTGCAATGAAGGCCAAAATACCATTTGCCTTCTTAACTGCTTGCTGCATGCTTGCTTTTAGTGATTGGTGTACAAGGACACACAAGTCCCTTTGTACATCAACATTTCCCAATCTATCATCATTTAAACAGAACTCTGCCATTCTGTTTCTCCATCTGTATGGTGACACAGTGGTTAGCGCTGTTGCCTCTCAATGTCAGGGACCTGGGCTCAATTTCCGGCTTGAGTCACTGTGCGGAGTCTGCATGCGCTCCCCATCGCTGTGTGGGTTTCCTCCGGGAGCTCCGGTTTCCTCCCAAAGTCTGAAAGACATGCTGGTTGGGTGCATTGGCCATGCTAAATTCTCCCTCAGTGCACCCGAACAGGCGCTGGAGTGTTATAGGAGATTTTAAGTGACAGTAACTTCATTGCAGTGTTAATGTAAGCCTACTTGAGACAATAATAAATAAACTTTAAAATAAACTTCAAAGTGGATAACTTCACATTTATCCACATTATACTGCATCTGCCATGTATTTGCCCACTCACTCAACTTGTCCAAATCACCTGAAGTCTCTTAACATTCTCCTCACCACTCACATTCCCACCAAGTTTCATGTTGAGAGCAAACTTGGAAATATTACATTTTACTCCCTCATCAGATTGCGAATAGCTGGGGCCCAAGCACTCATCCCTGCAGTATCCCACGAGTCACCACCTGCCACTCTGAAAAATACCCATTTATTCCTACGGTTTCCTGTCTGCTAACCAATTCTCAATTCATGCCAAAATATTGGCCCCGATCCAGTGTGATTTAATTTTTCACTCTAACCTCCGATGTGGGACTTTATCAAAAGCTTTCTGAAAATTCAAATACACCAAAGCCACTGGTTTCCCCTTTATCTATGCTACTAGGTACGTCCTCAAAAAACCCCCAGCAGGTTTGCCAAACATGATTTCCCTTTCATGGTTGGATCAAAAACCTGTTACTTGATGCTTCAATGCAGCTCGATCATGGTGGGGTTGAGGGAGCAGCTGCTACGATTAGTACTGGTGGAATTGGGAACCCGTTCCTTGGAGAATCATGAATAGCAGTTCATATCCCAATATTTGGCAGCGCAACTTATTCCCTTGGACCACTAGCCCAGCGCAAATGTGTCATCTTTATTAAAGTACCCCAGACAAGAGAGAATGCTGTGGATATCTCCTGTGCAATCATTGGTTTTTACATCAGCGTGTTCAGCAGCCAAGGATGGTGATTTGGAAAAAGCACAAGGTATATGCTAGAAATGCAGAAGATTGGCATTTTAAGCAGAAGGACTGGAAGAATCTGGCTTTATAAACAAAAAAAAACAGAACTTTACAATCAAGATTGAAATGAGCATACCTGCCTATATATACACAATACTCTCAAATCAATGTCACCTACACTGGCACTTTCACAGTGAAACTGGGCAGAGCTCAAGTTGTGTAAGCCCATTCATTTATACAACTCTAACTCATTAAGAGTAAAAATGACTTTGGAGGAAAGAGAAGAAAAAAATCAACACCCTACTTATAAAGGAGCTGAATAGGGATGGGTTAATCCTGCAGATTAGGTTTGCTTTGCCTCTTGGACCCAGGATAACTGACTGCTGTTGCCAGTTGTTAAAGGTCTGCAGTCTTTATTTATTCACGGAGGTCAGTTTTTAATGCTCATTATAATCCAATGGAATGGTTTGCTCTGCCATTTCAGAAGGTAGGTAAGAGTCAATCATGCTGTGGATCTGGAGTCACATACATTACAGACCAGGTAAAGATTGCAAATTCCACCCCCCCCTACATACAGGGAACAAATTCTTCCAGTCTCCCCCTCCTTCCTTTGTTTCAGGGATGAAATTAGCAATGATATTCATGCAAAGCTCCAGCTCAGACAGGGTGTACAGTCTGACCAGCATATGTATGAATGAAAACATTGACAATGGTGAAGAACATTCTGTGAAAGTCCTTACCCGTAACTGATTGCCTCTCTGTACTCCAAGTCGCTGGTGCATTTGAAGGAAAGTAGAAGAAGGATTTATTTGGTTGGCTTTTTCAAATTTATCTATGCTTCCAACAGAAGCTGAAGCCCTAAATTCATTAACAGCCTTAAAAGTTTAGTCATGCTCAATTACTGAACCAAATGCCAAAGTCTCATTTCTCCACCTCAATAACGTGATAGCTGTGGCACTTGCTTGAGAGCAGTAACTGAAAGCAGCAGTGAATTTGCCTAACTCAAGCCGGGTCAAGGCGGCATTGTGACAACTTCTTAACAATCAACGACTCCTTCAACAAACTCTCCAGGATAATGAACCGGTCATACCATTGACACTTATCCCAAATACTCCCAACTGCAGCATTACATTTCAATGTCCAAACTTGGAAACAGTATCAGCCATAGTCCAGAGGAGTGACAACTTTTAATCATCTTTCTTTGGCATGCACTCACCGTAAAGCTACTTCAAGAACTCATCCCGGTACACTCATCCCTACTGATGAGACCTCAGATATGACTTGTTATCAGCTTTCCTAATATCCACTGGCTGGGCAAACAACTGCTGGGATCATTGCACAGTGCCTTCAGTGCTCAGCACAGAATTGGAGGGCCCCTGGCTGTTTCAGGGTAGTGTCCTGGCCAGCTCCTAGTGGCTGGAGTAAAGAGTTTGTACAAATAAGATCAATTAGCCTTGCAGGAGGAACAGAGGCAAATGCAAGGCTGATCTGGTTTAGAAAGACACGCGCGCATTTTCCAGTGGGAAAACTAGCTGGCCCTCATCAGCAACAGGATCCTTGATTCAACTGTCGCCTCTCCCCCTCAGGGAGCTCTCTGATTGTTTAATACATCCACCATCACTATTTTGATATCAAATAATTTGATGCTGATCTAATCGTCCAATGGCTTGCTGGTCACTGAATAAGGACTTCTGCAAATCAGGAAAATACCAACAATACTCTGGGTGAAGGGAAGAATTACAGACCCGGTTTTTGAAAGTGAAGTTGTACTATTGATTAGTGTTCCAATCAGACCAATCCACTGCCCTACGCTGTGCACTTTGGCATTCAGATCCTTGAAGAATAGCTCAGTCCAACTGCTTTTATTTTGATGCAATTAATTGAATTTCATGGGCTTAAAAGGACTGTTCTTTATGCTACTGTTTTACTTGTGGATGAATCCTAATCCACAATGTGTAGACTCAATACTATCAGCAGTTTGAGATATCTGGAACATAACAGAAACAAAGATGGAAATTTTAAATAGGGTTTCATTAACCAAAAATCATGGGTATCCTAAATTAGGCAGGGAAATCGTAGCTGGAACTTCCTGGCCATTCACGCCAGTGAGATCTTCCAGTTCAGCTGATGGCACGCCCCTGCCACGGGGATAAGGGGTGCATTCAACAGGAAACCCTGCTAACAACTAGCAAAACCAGAAGATCCTCCAATGGCTACAAAATTGGCTTCTGTCGAGGGTGGCTGTAGAGAGTTGTTTTTCAAACTGGAGGCCTGTGACCAGTGGTGTGCCTCAGGGATCAGTGCTGGGCCCACTGTTATTTGTCATTTATATTAATGATTTGGATGAGAATATAGGGGGCATGGTTAGTAAGTTTGCAGATGACACCAAGATTGGTGGCATGGTGGACAGTGAGTAAAGTTATCTCCAATTGCAGCGGGATCTTGATCAATTGAGCTGACGAATGGCAGATGGAGTTTAATTTAGACAAATGCGAGGTGATGCATTTTGGTAGATTGAACCAGGGCAGGACTTACTCAGTTAATGGTAGGGCGTTGGGGAGAGCTACAGAACAAAGAGATCTAGGGGTACATGTTCATAGCTCCTTGGAAGTGGAGTCACAGGTGGACAGAGTGGTGAAGAAGGCATTTGGCATGCTTGGTTTCATCGGTCAGAACACTGAATACAGGAGTTGGGACGTCCTGTTAAAATTGTGCAAGTCATTGGTAAGGTCACACTTGGAATACTGTGTGCAATTCTGGTCACCCTATTATAGAAAGGATATTATTAAACTAGAAAGAGTGCAGAAAATATTTACTAAGATGCTACCGGGACTTGATGGATTGAGTTATAAGGAGAGGCTGGATAGACTGGGACTTTTTTCTCTGGAGCGTAGAAGGTTGAGGGGTGATCTTAGAGGTCTATAAAATAATGAGGGACATAGACAAGGTTAGATAGTCAATATCTTTTCCCAAAGGTAGGGGAGTCTAAAACTAGAGGCCATAGGTTTAAGGTGAGAGGGGAGAGATACAATCATAGAAGAAGAAATCATAGAAACCCTACAGTACAGAAAGAGGCCATTCGGCCCATCGAGTCTGCACCGACCACAATCCCACCCAGGCCCTACCCCCATATCCCTACATATTTTACCCACTAATCCCTCTAATCTAAGCATCCCAGGACACTAAGGGGCAATTTTAGCATGGCCAATCAACCTAACCCGCACATCTTTGGACTGTGGGAGGAAACCGGAGCACCCGGAGGAAACCCACACAGACACGAGGAGAATGTGCAAAATACAAAAGTGTCCAGAGGGGCAATTTCTTCACACAGAGGGTGGTGAGTGTCTGGAACAAGCTGCCAGAGGTAGTAGTAGAGATGGGTACAATTTTATCTTTTAAAAAGCATTTAGATAGTTACATGGGTACGATGGGTATAGAGGGATATGGGCCAAATGCGGGCAATGGGACTAGTTTAGGGGTTTAAAAAAAAAGGGCGGCATGGACAAGTTGGGCCGAAGGGCCTGTTTCCATGCTGTAAACCTCTATGACGTTATGATCCTGTCACCAGTCAATGGGAGGCCACCTCATGCTACCACAAAACTCGCAGCGGGTTGCTCGGTGAAGCCCACCCCAGATGTCTACTATTCACAAGATATAAAGAGGGGTGACAATGATAAAGTCTTGTTACTCGATATCATTAGCATACAAAGCACATTAGCTACATCTGGAACAGAACATTGCTGCCATCTTGAATCCAATATGAAAACAAAGACTAAATGAGCCATTAACTCCGGGATCCTATCTGAGTGCAGGAGCCCAAGCAGATTGCTTGCTCATTACCCAGCAGGCAGCATGTTTATATTTAACACAGTAACCAGCTTCTGTGCCTCTCAATGCTCACCCTGGCTCTCTGATGTCTCTTCCGACACGGTAATTCCAGTCCCGATAAAAATCATTTTCCTTATCAAAATCATCATCGCCAATGGTGACATTGAAACGCTTTTCCTCAAAGTCTGGTTCTTGCTCCTTCCTGATGGTGGCTTTTTTCAGCATCTGAAAGTAGAAGGTTTAAAGATTGAAGACAAACCTCAATTAAACATCACACTGCCAATCCATCTGTGCTTTAATTCACTCCTTACTCTCACTTTGACCCTCCCTCCCTCAGTCACCTCCAGATCCACACATTTGTCTCTAAAGAATCTGAGTAACCGGCAGCCTCAAGTATTGGATCTGATGTCTTGAATGCAATATCTTAAATTCAAGTTGGAATTATTTTGAGTCAAATGATTCCAATCAGATGGAGTGGGGATAGGTCATTTGGCAAAGCAAGCCTAACACCCAGCTGCCTCTCCATTCTCAGCCCCTACACACCCACAACCTGTAGCGAGTGCATCAAGGTTCCTGGGGCCAATGCTCAGTGGAAAACATTCTAACCGGGGTCAGAAAGTTATGGGTTTAAATCCCACCCCAGATACTCGAGTCCATAATTCAGGCTAACATTCCAGTCAGGATGGAAGGCATCCTGCCCTGGGGATGGGGCAGCAGACCTGCTGTCATTTGAGTGAGAATGGTGAATTAATTTGTGCAATTTTAGGCGAGTGACGATTTACCTCTTTTGCATGTCGCAGGCCTCTCTCCCATGCGCTCTCTGCTGGAGGTTCCAATGGAATGGGTGGCATCAATTCATCAATTACTGGAGCACTCTAGAAAGAGAGAATCCTTTGTGAAAACAACATTGTATAATTCTGTGTAGAACTTTAACAACGGCAACCTGGATCCTAATTCCCAGCAGTTTCAGACTCAAACAGCAGCTCACACAGTAAATTCAACATTCAATGGAAACTGACCGCCATCTACTGGAGGTAGCAGCAATGCAGTGAAACTAAATTATTCCCCATCCAGTAATTAGAATGCAAACACACACACAAATTTGGACTGAGGGGGGAGATATTGATAAATGGACACAAACGCTTTATTAAAACCCACTTGCTGCAGTTCTCACTAACTGTTACAGATCTAATAATTTTGGCAGAGTTGCCCTCTATCCCCACTGTTGGTTGCAATTGCTGTAGAGTCCTTAGTGAGGCAATTAGACAAAATCCTTTGGTATTTGGTTTGACTATTGGTGGAAAGCACCATAAGATTACACACTGATAGCGTGTTACTATTTTTGTCTAAGCCTAAAATTTCTGTTCCTGCTTCATTGACATTATTGGTTAGTTTGGCCCTCTGATTATAAAATACATTTTGCCAAGTCTGAGGCTTTGCCATTCCATACGGAACAAAAAGAAACCTTGCTTAAAACTGGCCAAATTGCAATTTACAAGATCAAAAGGCCTTGGGTGCCATCAGCTAGCCTCTCATCTGAGATTTATGCCGGAGTGGATAAGAAGAGCTTGATACTGAGGTTTGTCAGACTGAATATTCTTTACAAACTCTTTTGTTTCTTAAGAGACTTTAAGACTGTACCAGACAAATGTAAGAATCCAATAATACTCAGAGCTTGGAAAATGGCCTGTGGTTTAGAGGGAAGGTCTTTCTAACTTCTGCTCTCACTCCGATACAGAGAAACCCTGATTTTCCTCCAGCTCTCATGGACCATGGTTTTGACATTTGGGGTGATAGGGGACTCTCAAGGTTGGTGTACCTGTTTAGAGAGGCTGCCTCATTATCTTTTGAGCAACTGTGTCAACAATGTGATATCCTCAGACACTTTTTTAATGCTTGAGACTTAAATTAGGGACTTTATTCTCAATAAAATAATTTTGCATCTTAATGCCAGTGTCTCTCCTATAGAAAAAATATTACTGTTCACGGAACCAAAGCAATTAATTAGCTTGTTTTATGACACGCTATGTTCTAGATCCTTACAATACACAAGAGGTACTGCAGACTTGGGAAAAGGAACTCGCGGTGAACGTAGAAGAGGAGATCTGGGGGGTTATCTGGGAGAATGCAAATAAAATTTCTGTCTGTAATAGAGCAAAGGCATTCCAACTGAAAACGCTACACCGAATGCATATTACACCAAGTTTAAGGATCAAGATGGACCCCACCATGCCTCCAACTTTGCTAAAAAATGTAAATTTGTAATAGTGGACTATATCTGATGTCAAAATTTAAAACTATTGGTCAGGTATACTTAAAAGAGCTGAAAGAAACATTTGATGCAACCTTTGAGATGAATCCTGTGTTGTTGATTTTGGGGTTTCTAGATAAACAAAGTTGATGTAAACGAGAAAAGATTGCATCATATTCTAACATTTGCAACACAGAAAAATATTTTATGTTCTTGGATCAATGACAAGTCACCTTCTGTACAAAATTGGCACAAAATTATTATGGAGTGTATTCCAATGGAATTTCTAACTTGTATACTTTGATCCAAGTCGAACTCATTCCTAAAAGTATTGGGTCCCTATCTTACACATACAGGTTCCACAGTGTCAGATTTACTACTGCAAGGCTTTCCTAGAACAGGGAGTACTGTCCCCAATATAAAGTACACAAAGGTGTGCGCCCCTTCTCCCTCTTTGTATTTTGTTCTTTTTCTCTCCATCCTTCTTTTTATGTCAAAGCACTGGGTTAGACAAACCAACTGTTTCTTTTCTATATGGTGAAATGATTGTGCTGAACTGTGCCAGTTATATTGTGTTAAAAAAAAAGGAAAAATGCAAATTAAGACATTCCTCGCCCTATAGAATCAAATACAACTGCCTCCCTCACCACCCACCATATTTCAATCAATGAACAACAGCGCAAAGTCAATCTTACAATAAGCAAAGGATAGGACACTGTAGACAGTGAACATACCCAGAACCTGCTCAGCGATTAATGACATTTACTGGTGTTAGAAAATAGTCATTTGTATTTGTATATAAAGTAATTCATATATTAATTTATTTTTGCATTGTGTATGTGAGGAATAAGGTACGGTCAAGTTGTTTCTGTATTTGTGTGCGACGGGTTAAAACTTTAATTTAGCTTCATGCTAAAAAGGTACCCAGAAAGTCTGTCAGTTCAGTTTCACTTTTAAAACTGCCTGCATTGTAAGGAAGGTTTTATGATGTAAAAACAATTACAGGATTTTAAAAAATGCTAAGCTGTTGCTTAGCAATCAGAGGGCCACACTGAAAAGCATAAACACTTGAACTTCAATCTGAAACCAGGTAACCCAGAGGGAAGAAGCATTCCACAGAAACTCTTGCACATTGCACACAAACAGAAAGCAAGTCCCAGAAGCTAAAGAACAGAAAGTCCCAGAAACTAGGAATGGGGCAGAGGTAGCCCCAGGAACACTGTGAAGTCAAATGAAGTTGAAATAAGGAGCAGTGACTCCCAGTTAAAGACAGGACTCATGGTGCAGACCTTAACACAGCCTGTGAAGCATAGTGTCCTATTGGTGTAGCTGGATACATATGAGATTGCATGGAAACCTGAATGCACATGGTGATCCATGGCAGAGAAACATTATCAGAGGAGAAGCTGAAATCGTGGATATGGATTCTTGGTGAAGGCATCCAAGTGCTGTTTGGGAGAAGATTCCAAGGCACGTTCTTCAGGAATGAAGATTGGAAATCCCTGTGTGAAAGCCAGAGCTGCAGTGAGAGAAGTTGGCTCATAGTGTGATCCAAGATGATGTTTTGGGTGGTGTCTGTCACTTAGTTTTAGAGTGTGGCGTCTGACCATATTTCCTTTATTGGTTTACGTAAGCTGTGTATTTACTGAGGTCATTAGAGTATGAGATATATTGTTGTAACTTGCAACCTTACAACATAAAATTAAAGTTAGGATCTATTAAATGGGGTTCCATCCTGGGATCTGACTTGTCGCTAACATTAGCTGGGATCACAACACTAAGGTTTGCACTGCAGCTAGTTTAACTCAACAGTACCACCTGCAGGTGGTTACCACAAACTGCAATGCTTTGCTGAGCCTGAAGATGGCAGCTAAACTAGGCTTGGATCAACTTCAACTTGCATCCCGAGAGCAAACCTTTGAGTAGTACGGAAATCTCAGTGAATTGCAATTGTTTGAAAGTTAGTGAACATCAACCATCTTGGTCAGCTCAGTTCAGATTGCACTTGTGGTTGAGATGGTCTCAATATCAGCGACAAAGTAGTCCGTGAGGATCCCTTGAGCTAACCGGATCAATCACTGACAAAGCAGTTTTTAATGACATGCTTATATCAATCTCACCCACAACCTCTTCCATGTCCCAGCCCACCTCATTCCATGTCCACCCTGGAAAAAAACGTTTTGCCCAAATTACTTACAACCGCATTTTCAAAACCCCAACTATCTAGCTTTTAGCCCTCTTTTCATCACAACATTCCTAGTTTTTAATTTGCTCAACTTCACCTCCACTTTAGATGTCTTCAATAAAACTATTACACACTCATCCTGGCCATTCACCCTTTTTCCAGCTTCCTTAAGTCCAACGGGTGCAGACCTGAAGGATATGGCAGACAATCTTTGACTGTCTTTCCCAGAATGCAACGTTTGAAACCCTCCAACCAGGTTTCAGCCCAATCACAGCATTAAAAACTACTTTTGTCCCGCTTGGAATGGGAAGAAAAATCCTTCTTTCCGGCTTTAAATAGAGGCACTGAAAGACCCCAGACCCGTCCTACAAAGTTAAAAAGGGAGCCCACATCCCTACTGGAGGAGGAGGTGCTGGTCTGGCTGCATGAAACATTTTTTCCACAGGGATGCCTGGTAAGTCCCGAACCAGACCTTCCTTTCATGAGGAATTTCCCTTGCCCAGATTTAAACCAAAAGGAGCGTACACTCATACGCTCATACGAGGGGATCAAAGCGACGTGACTGAGAGTGAGGAAGGTAGCTCGCAAACAGAGAAGGGTTATAGGCAGTGCAAGAGGGCAGGAGGACTGGGAACAGAGAAGGGGAGAGGTCAGACCATAGGATTGAGAGGTGTCTACTCTAATGCCAGGAGTATAGTGAATAAACAACTAGCTAAAGGAGGAGAGGGCTTGGGAGATGTGAGTAGCGCTTCAACAAACCGGGTCCAGATAAAGGCTGGCATAAAGACACTTTGCCTGAATGCACAAAGCATTCGAAACAAAGTAAATGAGTTGATGGCACAAATCCATACAAATGAATATGATCTAGTGTCCATCACAGAAACGTGGTTGCAGGGTGACCGGGACTGGGAACTGAATATACAGGGTTATCAGGCATTTAGGAAGGATAGACAGGTAGAAAAAGGAGGTGGGGTAGCTTTGTTAATAAAGGATAATGTCAGGACGGTAGTCTCGCATTCCAACCATTATTCTGTAAATTGAGTTTGTGTCTTTATATGCCCTGTTTGTGAACAGAACTCCTACTCACCTGACGAAGGAGCAGCGCTCCGAAAGCTAGTGGCGTTTGCTACCAAATAAACCTGTTGGACTTTATTCAAGAAAGAGATAGATAATTTTTTAGATTTTAATAGTATCAAGTGATATGGAGAGAAAGTAGGAATAAGGCATTGAGACTGAGGATCAGCCATGATGAAAGCGATTAAGAAAGGAAAGATAGATTATGAAACTAAACTAGCTCAAAATATAAAAAATGATAGTAAAAGTTTTTACAAGTATATAAAAAGGAATAGAGTGGCTAGAGTGAATGTTGGACCCTTGGAAGATGAGAGGGGGGATTTAATAGTGGAAAACGAGCAAATGGCTGAGACTTTAAATAAGTTCTTTGTGTCGGTCTTCACGGTGGAAGACACAAATAGTTTGCCGAATATTAGAGATCGAGAGTTGGTGGGAGGGGAGGTCCTTAATACAATTACTGTTACTAAGGAGGTGGTGCTTGGTAGACTAATAGGACTGAAGGTAGACAAGTCCCCGGGCCCGGATGGAATGCATCCCAGGGTACTGAAAGAAATGGCTGAGGTAATAGCAGATGCGTTAGTAGTAATTTATCAAAATTCGCTGGACTCTGGGGTAGTGCCGGCTGACTGGAAAACAGCTACTGTTACGCCGCTGTTTAAAAAAGGAAGTAGACAAAAGGCGGGTAACTACAGGCTTAACGTCCGTAGTTGGGAAGATGCTAGAGTCCATTATTAAAGAGGAAATAACAGAGCACCTGAATAAGAATGGTTCGATCAAGCAGACGCAGCATGGATTCATGAAGGGAAAGTCGTGTTTGACGAATCTACTGGACTTTTATGAAGACGTCACTAGTGCGGTTGACAGAGGGGAACCGGTGGATGTGGTGTTTTTAGATTTCCAGAAGGCGTTCGATAAGGTGCCTCACAAAAGGTTGCTGCAGAAGATTGGGGTACACGGAGTTAGGGGTAAGGTGTTGGCGTGGATTGGGGATTGGCTATCTAACAGGAAGCAGAGAGTTGGGATAAATGGGTGCTTTTCTGGTTGGCAGTTGGTGACCAGTGGCGTGCCGCAGGGATCGGTGCTGGGGCCTCAATTGTTTACCATTTACATAGATGATCTGGAGGAGGGGACTGAATCTAGGGTATTCAAGTTTGCTGATGACACGAAGGTGAGTGGGAAAACGAATTGCGTGGAGGACGCGGAAAGTCTGCAGAGAGATTTGGATAGGCTGAGCGAGTGGGCGAGGATCTGGCAGATGGAATATAACGTTAGCAAATGTGAGGTTATCCACTTTGGAAGAAATAATAGTAAATTGGAATCTCATTTATATGGAGAAAAATTACATCGTGCGACTGTGCAGAGGGACCTGGGGGTCCTTGTGCACGAATCGCAAAAACTCAGTCTGCAGGTGCAGCAGGTGATCAAGAAGGCGAATGGAATGTTGGCCTTTATCGCGAGGGGGATAGAATATAAAAGCAGGGAGGTCTTGCTGCAACTGTGCAAGGCACTGGTGAGGCCGCAACTGGAGTACTGTGTGCAGTTCTGGTCCCCTTATTTGCGAAGGGATATATTGGCCTTGGAGGGAGTGCAGAGAAGGTTCACCAGGTTGATACCGGAGATGAGGGGTGTAGCTTATGAGGAGAGATTAAACAGATTGGGTCTGTACTCGTTGGAGTTTAGAAGGATGAGGGGTGATCTTATAGAGACATATAAGATAATGAAGGGGCTGGATAGGGTAGAGGTGGAGAGATTCTTTCCACTTAGAAGGGAAACCAGAACTAGAGGGCACAGCCTCAAAATAAGGGGGGGCCGGTTCAGAATAGAGTTGAGGGGGAACTTCTTCTCTCAGAGGGTAGTGAGTCTCTGGAATTCTCTGCCCATTGAAGTAGTGGAGGCTTCCTCGTTGAATATGTTTAAATCACGGGTAGATAGTTTTCTGATCGATAAGGGAATTAGGGGATATGGGGAGCAGGCGGGTAAGTGGAACTGATTCGCTTCAGATCAGCCATGATCTTGTTGAATGGCGGGGAAGGCTCGAAGGGCCAGATGGCCTACTCCTGCTCCTATTTCTTATGTTCTTATGTTCTTATACTGGGTGAACTGGAGGACTGGCTACCCAAAACTACCTTTCTGAATTTGGAGGGAGATCCATAGGATTCCCAGATACCCCAGAGCAGAAGAGGAACCTGCCTCCAGCAGGGAAAGTAGCTGGGGCAGCACATCCACTAGAGGGCAGTGGTGTTCTGGAGAACCTAAAACATAAGAACATAAGAAATAGGAGCAGGAGTAGGCCATCTAGCCCCTCAAGCCTGCTCTGCCATTCAATAAGATCATGGCTGATCTGAGAGTCGGTTCAGATGCACTTACCCACCCGCTCCCCATAACCCTTAATTCCCTTAATGGTTTAAAATCTATCTATCTGTGACTTAAACACATTTAACGAGGTAGCCTCTACTGCTTCATTGGGCAGAGAATTCCAAAGATTCACTACACTCTGGGAGAAGTTCCTCCTCAACTCTGTTCTAAATTGACTCCCCCGTATTTTGAGGCTATGCCCCCTAGTTCCTGTTTCCATTGCAAGTGGAAATAACCTCGCTGCTTCTACCCTGTCTAGCCCCTTCATTATCTTATATGTCTCTATAAGATCTCCCCTCAACCTTCTAAACTCCAATGAGTACAGGCCCAGTCTACTCAATCTCTCCTCATAAGCTAACCCCCTCATCTCCGGAATCAACCTGCTGAACCTTCTCTGTACTCCCTCCAAAGCTAATATATCCTTTCTTAAATAAGGGGACCAAAATTGCACACAGTACTCTAGGTGCGGCCTCACCAGTACCCTGTACAGTTGCAGCAAGACCTCCCTGCTTTTATATCCATCCCTCTCGCGATAAAGGCCAACATTCCATTTGCTTTCTTGATTACCTGCTGCACCTGCAAACTGAGTTTTTGTGATTCATGCACAAGGACCCCCAGGTCTCTCTGCACAGTAGCATGTTGTAATTTTTCACCATTTAAATAATAGTCCATTTTACTATTATTCCTTCCAAAGTGGATAGCCTCACACTTACCAACGTTATACTCCATCTGCCAGATCCTTGCCCACTCACTTAGCCTATCCAAATCTCTCTGCAGACTCTCTGTGTCCTCCACGCAATTTGCTTTCTCACGCATGTGTGTGTCATCCACAAACTTTGTTACCCTACACTCGGTCCCCTCCTCCAGATCGTCTATGTATATG
This sequence comes from Mustelus asterias, assembly GCF_964213995.1. Classification (NCBI taxonomy): domain Eukaryota; kingdom Metazoa; phylum Chordata; class Chondrichthyes; order Carcharhiniformes; family Triakidae; genus Mustelus; species Mustelus asterias. The sequence goes on along the minus strand of NC_135804.1, from coordinate 1,040,971 downwards.
GTAAATAGTTGAGGCCCCAGCACCAATCCCTGTGGCACGCCACTAGTCACTGATTGCCAACTGGAAAAGCACCCATTTATTCCGACTCTCTGCTTTCTGTTAGATATGATGTGGAGATGCCGGCGTTGGACTGGGGTGAACACATCAAGAAGCCTCACAACACCAGGTTAAAGTCCAACAGGTTTATTTGGTAGCAAATACCATAAGCTTTCAGAGCGCTGCTCCTTCGTCAGATGGAGTGGAAATGTGCTCTCAAACAGGGCACAGACACAACATCAAGTTACAGAATACTGATTAGAATGCGAATCCCTAAAGCCAGCCAGGTCTTAACGGTACAGACAATGTGGGTGGAGGGAGCATTAAACACAGGTTAAAGAGATGTGTATTGTCTCCAGACAGAACAGCTGGTGAGATTCTGCAAGCCCAGGAGGCAAGCTGTGGGGGTTACTGATAATGTGACATTATCTCTGCAAGACGTGCCGGATCATCGACACGGACGCCATCATCTCACGTGAGAACACCATCTACCAGGTACAAGGTACCTACTCTTGCAACTCGGCCAACATTGTCTACCTGATACGCTGCAGGAAAGGATGTCCCGAGGCATGGTACATTGGGGAAACCATGCAGACGCTACGACAACGGATGAATGAACACCGCTCAACAATCACCAGGCAAGACTGTTCTCTTCCTGTGGGGGAGCACTTCAGCAGTCACGGGTATTCAGCCTTGGATCTTCGGGTAAGCGTTCTCCAAGGCGGCCTTCACGACACACGACAGCGCAGAGTCGCTAAGCAGAAACTGATAGCCAAGTTCCGCACACATGAGGACGGCCTAAACTGGGATGTTGGATTTATGTCACATTATCAGTAACCCCCACAGCTTGCCCCCTGGACTTGCAGAATCTCACTAGCTGTTCTGTCTGGAGACAATACACATCTCTTTAACCTGTGTTTAATGCTCCCTCCACCCACATTGTCTGTACCTTTAAGAACTGGCTGGCTTTAGGGATTCGCATTCTAATCAGTATTCTGTAAACTTGATTTTGTGTTTCTGTGCCCTGTTTGAGAGCACATTTCCACTCCATCTGACGAAGGAGTAGCGCTCTGAAAGCTTATGGTATTTGCTACCAAATAAACCTGTTGGACTTTAAACTGGTGTTGTGAGACTTCTTGTTCTGTTAGATAGCTAATCCTCAATCCACGCTAACACTTTACCCCCAACTCCGTGTACCTTTATCTTACGCAGCAACCTTTTGTGAGGCACCTTATCGAATGCCTTCTGGAAATCTAAATACACCACATCCACCCGTTCCCCTCTGTCAACCGCACTCGTTATATCCTCAAAAAACTCCAGTAAATTAGTCAAACATGACTTTCCCTTCATGAATCCATGCTGCGTCTGCTTGATTGAACCATTCTTTTCCAGGTGTCCTGCTATTTCTTCCTTAATGATTCCAGCATTTTCCCAACTACGGATGTTAAGCTAACCGGCCTGTAGTTACCTGCCTTTTGTCTACCTCCTTTTTTAAACAGTGGCGTGACATTAGCTGTTTTCCAATCAGCTGGCACCTCCCCAGAGTCCAGTGAATTTTGATAAATTACAACTAATGCATTTGCTATTACTTCTGCCGTTTCTTTTAGTACCCTGGGATGCATTCCATCCGGACCAGGGGACTTGTCTACCTTTAGTCCCATTTGCCTGCCCAGCACTACCTCTTTAGTAATAGTGATCATTTTAAGGTCCTCACCCCCTACAGTCCCATGACCGTCAATTATTGGTAAGCTATTTGTCCTCCACTGTGAAGACTGACACAAAAAACTTGTTTAAGGCCTCGGCTATTTCCTCGTTTCCTATTATTAAATCCCCCTTCTCGTCTTCTAAGGGTCCAACATTTACTTTAGCCACTCATTTCCGTTTTATATATTTGTAAAAACTTTTACTATCAGTTTTTATATTTTGTGCTAGTTTACTTTCATAATCTATCTTTCCTTTCTTTATTGCTTTCTTAGTAGTTCTTTGTTGTTTTTTAAAGCCGTCCCAATCTTCTAATTCCCCACTAATTTTGGCCACTCTGTCAAGAGAAACATGTCAGGAGAGTGCCCTCTCCAAGGCCAGCAGGCCTGGCCAGGAAGCCATGATTGATTTCACTGATCATTTTGTGGAGTCTTAAATGTGGAGCCGAGAAGTTGTCAAATTTGCTCAGAGTGAGGATGATACATCACCCAGCTAATAAGCCACTGGAGGTACAGCCAGGGCTGACCATCCTCCCCAGGGGGCAGTAGTGCCCGAGAAGACAGAACCCATAAGGCAATTCACCGGTGGAGGGACCCCAGCCAGACTGAACCCTACACTTACCCGACCAGGTTACTGCACTATAGCCATATCCAGTATGGATGCGGGAGAAACCCAGCCAGAAGGTCAACTCCCTGTCATCCCAGCCTAGGAAGGCTGCCCAAATTCAGGGGCCAACTGTCCACCTGTTGCTGTGAGCACCAAAAACTGGAACTCTCTTAATTGTTCTAGCCCCCAAACCAGGATCCCCCAAAATAGCCGAAGACCCTTTAAAACATCCTTTTCTCCTGACCCTTGGCCTAATCCCCGTCCCTTGGTCCAAGCAACTAAACCCCAGCTTGTACAGGTGAACAGGTCCCACAGATGCTGTCAGGTCTGCTGAATTTCTCCAGCATTTGTTTTTCTTTCAAGTATCTGAGGAGTTGTGAATGGTGCTGAACAGGCAAGGGCAGCTCAGTTGTGAGGTTCCTGGGCTTGGCACCCTCAGAGTAGAGATATCCAGCAGTCTCTTGTGCATCGCGCAGAACAATCTAACCCACACCCAGCCCTGAGTGTTCTAAAGCCCCCTGATCATAGATCTGGAAATTGGAATCCCTTCTATGAATTTATTCATTCATTAAAAAAAAATATTGTCAGCTGGATTACTTTATACTATATTTTTTCTCTTTTTCAAAATGGACAATTGCTGGGCTAATAAAATTGCTCCAGCAGATCACCTGCTAGTCTTTGGAAGTTTCTGAACAGTTTGAAAGTGGACAAAGGCCCCTGAAACTCTGGCTCCTCATCAAAACAGCAAACCACTGGAGCATAACTTGTACCTTCAAGACAATGCAACTCTACATATCTTCACCCGTAGTGAACGTCTCGTTTGCAAGTCGACCTCCCCTCTGAAGAAACATTTCATTAGATTTTTGATTGTGGATTCTGGATGCATGTAAAAGCCCCAACTTGTATTTGATTGTGGTCGGTCCCTGAACCTCATTCCTTTCCCTTACCCCCCTTTGTATTGTATGAGTGCAAAAGGGGCAAAGTTGCCAAACAGCCTCTTCCATGTGTGTAAAAATAACCAAACCTTTTATATCTTGAGTTTGCAGTGCGAGTTATTCTAGAGGAGTGGAACATTCCGGGTTTAAGAGTTGGGAAGAATATACCACCACTTAAAATGGGGGAAAATCAGAATAAAACAAACACCCATTTACGGATGGGTAGTGAGAGGAGAAATTAGGGATGTTGAAATTGATCCCTCTCTTGCCCAGAACACATCGATCAACCTATGTGACAGAGACAAAGATAAACAATCCCTCCTCACCTTCTGCCTGCAGTCTTTGGCATGGTTGGCTATATCCTCTTCTTCCGGTTCATGTTGTTCAGCAGGGTGGGACTAACTGCCTGGTTCCAGTATTAGCTAATCGAAATGAGTATCATTTGCAATGCTTCACTTCCCTTTCCTACAATGTTAGCGCTGGTGTCATACAAGGCCCTTTCTTTTTGTTCATCTAGTTACTGATCCTCGGTGGCATCATCCGATAGTAACTTGTGTGGCGCAAATGTTATTTGCCACTTCTCAGTCCAGGCCTGGATATCATCCAGGTCTTGCTGCATTTGAACATGGACTGCTTCAATATCTGAGGATAAAGGCAAAAACTGCAGATGCTGGAATCTGAAACAAAAACAGAAAATGCTGGAGAAATTCAGCAAGTCTGACAGCATCTGTGGAGAAAGAATAGGGCCAACGTTTCGAGTCTGGATGACCCTCCATCAGAGCTCCAGCAAGACTCATCCAGACTTGAAGCGTTGGCTCTATTCTCTCTCCACAGATGCTGTCAGACCTGCTGAATTTCTCCAGTGTTTCCTGTTTTTGTTTCAGTTTCTGAGGAGTTGCGCTATGAACATCACACTTCTGACTTTATGATAGAAGGAAAGTCATTAATGAAGCAGCTGAAGATGGTTGGGCTTAGGACACTACCCTGAGGAACTGCTGCAGTGATGTCCTGGAACTGAGATGCTTCACCTCCAACAACCACAAACAATCTTTCTTTGTGCTAGGTATGATTCCAATCAGCAGGGAGTTTGCCTCTGCTTTCCCATTAACTCCAGTTTTGCTGGGGCTCCTGGTTAAATGCAGCCTTGATGTCCAGAGTAATTACTCTCACCTCTGTAGTTCAGCTCTTTTACATGCCTTACCCAAGCATGATATGAGGTCAGGAGCTAAGTGGCCCTGCAGAACCCAAACTGAGCATTAGTGAGCAGGTTATTGGTAAGCATGAGCCACTTGATAGCATTGTTGATGACCCCTTCCATCATTTTACTGATGTTTGAGAGTACTAATAGGGTGGTAATTGGCCAGGTTCGATTTGTCCTGTTTTCTGTGTACAGAACATGTACTGGAATTTTCTACATTTCTGGTTAGATGCCGATGTCATAGCTGTTCTGGAACAGATTGGCTAGGGGCATGGAAAGATCTGGAGCATGTCTTCAGTCCTATTGGTGGAATATCATAAGTACGATCTGTGAGCGATTACAGACATAGATCGGAACCTGAATATTGAGGGATATATGACACTTCAGAAGGGCAGGAAGTTAAGATCCATCAGGTTCCAATCTATGTCTGTAATCGCTCACAGATCGTACTTATGATATTCCACCAATAGGACTGAAGACATGCTCCAGATCTTTCCATGCCCCTAGCCACTTCGGAAGGGCAGGAAGTTAAGAAAAAGCGGAGGGGTGGTCCTGTTATTTAATGATGTTATTAGCGCATGAGAGGGGTGACCTAAATTCAGGAACCATAGGAACTTTGGAACAGGTGTAAGTCATTCAGTCCCCGAGCCCACTCCTCCATTCGATAAGATCATGGCTGAATTCCATGTAACTGCCCTAGACCCATAACCCTTAATACCCCTGCTCAGTAAGTATTTGTCTACCTCAGACTTAAACCTAACAACTGAACTAGAATCCACCGCCGTTTCAGGAACCACCGCTGTTTCCAAACCTCCCCCACTCTCTGCGTGTAAAAGTGTTTCTAACATCTCTCCTGAACGACCTGGCCTCATCTTTAGATTATGGCCCCTGGTTCCAGAGCCTTCAACCAATGGAAACAGTTTATCCTTATTCACCCTGTCCTTCCCTGTAAATATTTTGTAGACTTTATCAGATCACCCCTCAACCTTCTGAATTCAAGAGAATAAAAGCCTAATTTATCTAATCTCTCCTTGTAACTTAACCCCTGAAGTCCAAGTATCATTCTTGTAAACCTGCATTGAACTCCCTCCAGGGCCAAAACATCCTTCGTAAGGTGTGATGCCCATACCTGCTCTCAGTGCTCTAAGTGGGGTCTAACTCGAGTTTTGTACAACTGCAGCATAACATCTGCATTCCTATACTCCAGCCCTTTAGATAAGGCGGCCAGCATTCCACTGGCCTTCTTAACTAGTTTCTGCATCTGTTTGTGGCATTTTAAGGAGCTATGCACCTGAACCCCCCAAATCTGGTTGAACATTTACTGAACCTCATGGCTTCTAAAACATAGTAAGAAGTCTCACAACACCAGGTTAAAGTCCAACAGGTTTATTTGGTAGCAAAAGCTAGTGGCTTTTGCTACCAAATAAGCCTGTTGGACTTTAACCTGGTGTTGTGAGACTTCTTACTGTGTTTAGCCGGCATCTCCACATTCTAAAACATACCCTAATCTATCCTTAGTTTTTTTTCCCCTCCATCTTCTCTCACAATTCCTCCTCCCACTATAACTTTCTCAGTTTAGGAAGCTTTTGGTGTTGCTTGAATCTTATAACTGTAAGACTGGGCCAGGTCTGTGGAATTTTATAAATTTAGCTTAAATATGTACTCACCAAGGCGTGCGTTTCCTAGAAAGAAAACAGAAAATCAGGTTGTTAAAAACAGTGCGGAAAATATTTATTTAGTTTTAAGATTCTGGATTGGCTATTGGAAAGAATTCCAAAGTATTTTTCAGGGGGTTTCAATAATTGAATGAAAAGGGAGAGAGATTAGATGAGGCAGCTCATTCAAAGGAAAGCGCCATCACAGTTTTGATGGGCCAAATGGCCAATTTCAGTATTACAGCAACCTATGCTCACTTACCCAAGGGTTGGCCTGCATCAATGGGTGGGGTCCCAGGCGATGCCCTCCATTAGGTGAAAATGGATCTGGTTTGGCTATCAGTGAATAGTTTCCTTTGTCATTTATTCCCGGGTGAATAAACCGACAATTATTTCCCCATGTGCAGTTACCTACAAAACAACAAATTTAAATACTCAAAGGACAGAACAACCAGAACATAGTAGTCACGTTTCAACACAAACCAATGGTGAAGGACTCAATTAATCTTTATTTGTTAATCTATGTGGATATTTAGTAAGGCTTAACGGAGTTAGAATGAATGACATGTCCTCCCCAGCGGGGCAGCGATTTTGAGTGATCAGTGCTCGATGTTGGGCATGTTGACTTGGGACAGTAGCATTCTCAGCTTCAGTAAAATTTGTGGGATCAAGCTCCATACCAGGATTTAAACACCATGTTGACACAGTGTCACTGAACTATTGCAGATTGTGGGACTGCCATTTTTCAGACAAGACATTAAACTGAGACCTTGTTGGGTGGTGACATGGATTTGAAGGAAAGCTGGGAGTTCTCCCAGAGTACTGGCCAACTTTCATCCCACAAATAATAATTTATCTGGTAAATCACTTGCTTACTATTTGTGGGAGACTGATGTACATAACTTGGCAGCAGTTTTTATATAACATGTGAATAGAACTGGCTGCAAAGCACATTGGGCTTTGAAGGTGTGAAAGATGCTATACCAATGCAAGATCCTTCTTTCTTCACCTCAGCAACATTCTCCAGTCCTATGTCCCAGCTATAACCTCTTCTCATCAAACCCTGGCCACATGTGCTCCTGCTCTATCCTCTCGCAGAGCAGGGAGAGCAAGATATTGCTGTGCTCTGAAATTCTCCCTCCTTATCTCAACCTTGCTGCATTTCTCCATAGCGTATTCAAAAAATAAACCCTCATTACCTTCTTTTGGAAGCGATGTTAAAACGGAGGCCTTGTTTGGTGGTTCCAATTGGGCTATTTGAAGAAAAGCAAGGTATTCTCCAAGTATCACCTTTAATTTAAAGATACATCAAGCCTCAAAGTCTTTTAATTTTGGATAAGGATTGTGATGTTAATAATTAAAAATAAGGAACTCAGATTGGATTCCAATCATCTACATTCCAATCTGTATCCAGGCTGTACTGTTTGAATGCATCACCGATGACACTGTCCATTTTAGACATTGCTTGTTGTCTGATGATGAAGGGTGTGAATTTGAAAAGTGCCGTCTCCTTTATGCTTCCCTGCTAATTGGTCTTCACCATAGGGTCACGTCATGGTTATAACAATCACAGCTGTCACCATCATCGACTCAGTTAGTCCTGTCTATCAAAATGGCGACCGTAGACACAGTCGTCTAATTAGGAAGCAATCATTTTATCTATTGATGGACAAATTTTTGTAATCCTTTCCAGCTTTCACCATATATTTTTATACATATATAAAAAGCATTACTGCCCTAGGCCATGAACAGGATAAGATCACCAATACCTCAGGATTGTTCTGGAATTTCCAGGAATTAAAGATTCATCTCTTAGATACTACTGCGAGCAACCCTGGCAGAAAATCATAGGGGATTTTTTTTAAATTAGTTTTTTTCTCCTCCCTATTTTCTTTGAAAACTATTTCCCTTTGCTTGAGTTGAGAACTAGAGCACTATTCATGGCTTCAGATTAAGGGGTTGGCCATTTAGAATGCAGATGAGGAAGAATTTGCTCACCGAGAAGTTTGTGAATCTTAGGAATTCTCAACCCCAAAAGGCTGTGGACACTAAAGTCATCGAGTATATTCAATCCTGAGATTGAAATATTTTTGGATGCTCAAGGAATCAAGGGATATGGGGATTGGGTGGGAAAGTGGAATTAAGGTCAAAGATAAGGCATGATTATACGGAATAACGGAACAGACTCGAGGCAGAATGGCCTAATCCAGCTACTGTTTATATTTTTATATCACATGTTCGCCTAAATCTTCTTAAACTCTTGCTCACAATAATTTTGTTGCTTCACATTGACGTACTTTAGTTAATTTTTCCACATCACAGAACCTCAACAAAAGCAAACTATAGTTCAGTGGGTTGAATTTTTAAGTAATTAAAGGTCCAAGGTGAGAGGGGGAATGTTTAAGGGAGATGTGCGGGGGGAAGTTTTTCATGCAGAGAGTGGTGGGTGCGTGGAACGCGCTGCCAGAGGAGGTGGTGGAAGCAGGCACGTTAGCAATATTTAAGAGGATGGGCACATGAATAGGGAAGAAATAGAGGGATACGGACCGAGTAAGGTTTTTTTTAGTTTAGTGAGAGCATCATGATCAGCACAGGGTTGGAGGGCCGAAAGGCCTGTTCCTATGCTGTACTTTTCTTTGTATATTTTCTTTGTATATCTTTGTGTCATCTTTGGTGATCTGGACGCCTCAAAACTTGAAACACTCGACCATTTCCACATCACTCCGTTGATGTCCTCCACTACGCTTCCTGAAGTCAATGACTATCTCCTTCGTTTTGTTGACATCGAGGGAGAGATTCTTGTCGTCACACCAGTTCACCAGATTCTCTATCTCGTTCCTGTGCTCTGTCTCATCGTTGTTTGAGATCCGACCCACAACGGTGGTGTCGTCAGCAAACTTGAAAATCGAGTTGTAGAGGAATTTGGCCACACAGTCACAGGCATATAGTCGGGGGCTGTGGACACAGCTTTGTGGGACACCGGTGTTGAGGATGATCATGGAGCTGTTGTTGCCGATCCTTACTGATTGTGGTCTGTGGGTTAGGAAGTCTAAGATCTGGTCAGAGAGGGAGGAGCCCTGTGACGATTGGAGAGGGAGACAGGACCTTGTTGCCCGTGAACGCAAGACACTTCAACACTGATGTCACTGCCCTGCAAGAGACCCAGAGAGCAGGCAAAGAGCAGCTGAGGAAAGGTGGCAGTAGTTATACCTTCTTATGGAGAAGAAAACTCGACAATCAGCCCAAGACACACAAAATTGGATTTGCCATCAAGAAAGAACTCGTCAACTGACTCTCAAGGGCTCCTGGTCAACTACAACGAGCACCTCAAGATCCTCTGTCTACAACTTGCCAAAAACCAGCAGGAAACGGGGTCGTGGGTGCCTATGTCCCAACCCTTGATGCCAATGATGAGTCCAAAGAAGGCTTCTACTCCACCTTGGACACCATACGCCCCAACATTTCAAAGAAGATTACTCTCCTTGGGGACTTCAAGGCCAGTGTTAAAAAAGGAATCCCAACTCTGGAAAGGAACCATTGGAAAGGAGGAGTTGGGACTTGCAACTCCAATGGGGTTCTCCTGCTCACCAAATAGGCAGAACACCAGCTTGTCATCCCTAACACAACGTTCCGTCAAAAACAAGTTCAAGACTTCCTGGAGACATCCACAATCAAAGCTTTGTTACAGGATTCGACTTCATCATCGTCCAATCGTGAGACTAAAAGGATGCCCTCATCACCGAAGCGGTGATCAGTGCTGAAGACTGCTGGACAGTCCACTGGCTCATCCACTCCTCTATCTCCAAACTTCACCAGAAGCAGCACAAGATGAAGAACAGCTCAGAAAAAAAATCAACATTCAGCGGCTTCAAGAGCCAAGCAGGCTAGTGAATGTCCAACAATGTCTTCACCAAAATCTCCAAAGCGTTCATTCTAATGGAATGGAGGAAAACTGGCAAGAGTTGATGGCAGCCATCATCTTAAGTGAAGAAACATCAGCTGCAAGATCAGGAAACACCAAGACTGTTTTGACAAGAACGACTACACCATCCAAGGCCTCATCAACAAGAAGGGTGGCACAGTGGTTAGCACTGCTGCCTCATAGCGCCAGGGACCCGGGTTCAATTCTGGCCTTGGGTGGCTGTGTGGAATTTGCGCATTCTCCCAGTGTCTGCATGGGTTTCCTCCGGGTGCTCTGGTTTCCTCCCACAGTCCAAAGGTGTGCAGGTTAGGTGAATTGGCCATGCTAAATTGCCCCTTAGTGCCCCAAGGTGTGTAGGTTTGAGGGAATAGCAGGGTAAATATGTGGGGTTACGGGGATAGGGCCTGAGTACAATGCTCTGTCGGAGAGATGGTGCAGACTTGATGGGCCAAATGACTTCGTTCTTCACTATAGGGATTCCATGAAGAGGAAAGATCTCACACCTGGCAAAACAACATAACCAGCAAGGCAAAGAGGAGAGCTCACCAATCAGCTAAGGCAGAGGTACAAAAAAGAACTAGGGAAGTCAAGAACCAATGGTGGACTGAGAAAGTTAAGGAGCTGCAACTCCAGGCCGACAAGCACGATACCTGGGGCTTCTTCAGTGCCACCAGTGCAATATATAAGGTCCAAGCACCCTAGGCCTCAAATGAGTGCAAAGTAAGGATTGGAAAAAACACTTCAAAGAAATCTCAAGCTGTGATACAATCATAGACGAGGACGTGTTTAAGGAAATTCAGCAACTTCTCAAAGATGATCTTGGATTCCCACCAAACGCAGATGAAGTTGAAGCCATCATTAAAAGGTGAAGAATGGAAAGGCCGCAGGTATGGACAGTATTCCAGCAGAGATTTTCAAACCTGGAGAAGTCGTCATCGCCATCAGCTTTTCCTGAAAATCTGGGAGAGAAGAAGAAATTCCTGCTGAGCTCAGGGATGCCGTCATCGCCACTATCTTCAAGAAGGGAAACAAAAGCAGGGCTGTGAGAAGGACTGAGGAATCTCCCTACTTCCCATCGCCAGGAAAATCATTGCCCGAACCCTCACTATTCACCTCCTCCCAGTCTCTGAAATAATCCTTCCGGAAAGCCAGCGTGGCTTCCAACCAAACCGTGGAACAACAGACATGATTTTCACTGCTCGACAACTTCAACAGAAATGCCAGGAACAACACCAATACTCGACATGGCCTTCATCAATCTGACCAAGGCCTTCAACTCACTCAGTCGGGAAGTGCTGTGGAAGACCCTGTCAAAGGCTGGCTGTCCAGAGAAATTCATCAACATCCTCTAACGACTTCACATCAAGATGTCAGTGACAGTCCTCACATTTGGCAATAAGATAGAAACCTTCGAGATTAAAACTGGAGTCAAGCGGGGATGTGTCATTGCCCTCACTCTTTTCTCCATCTTCATCACCACCATAAAGTAAAGTTTATTTATTGGTCACAAGTAAGGCTTATATTAATACTGCAATGAAGTTACCGTGAAATTCCCCCAGTCGCCACACTCCAGCGCCTGTTCAGGTCAATGCACCTAACCAGCGCGTCTTTCAGACTGTGGGAGGAAACTGGAGCACCCGGAGGAAACCCACACAGACACGGGAGAATGTGCAAACTCCACAGAGACAGTGACCCAAGCCGGGAATCGAACCCGGGTCCTTGGCGCTGTGAGGCAGCTGTGCTAACCACTGTGCTACCGTGCCGCCCATACCTAAACATAAATTCAATAAGAGCATCCATATGAGGGGAGGTGATGTGCAAACTTCAAGAAGGTACCTGAATGCAGATTCTAATTCCCACAAACACTGACTAATTATTCTAGCTCCAATCCTTCAAACTCGGTGATTACCTTTAATGTAGAATCTGCAGATGGGCTTTGGTCGGACTTTTCTCTCGTTGGGATCTTTTACTTCGCCTTCCTCAAGGTCATCATCCTAGTAACAGGTTAAAAAAGGAGGCAGAGTGTAAATACCAAATACAACTGGCATTAGCAGTCCTGGAGTAGCAGCCAATGTTGGAAGCAGGCAAGGCCAAGTTCAAGATTGATTATGACATTCACAGCTGGACAATTTACCAAAGCATGTTCTAGGTTTGCTCACCAGTAATGACACTGGGTTCCAATATATTATCACAATAGTTCACATCCCCAATGTTTGAAGATGACAGCTTGTGCAAACTTTTTATTTCCTCAAATTACTTACACCTCTGTATAATTTCTCAAACAATAGTGATCGAATGTTTTATATAAATGGTATAATATAGTAACATAGATCATTCGGTTCACATGAATAGGACTCATAGAAATCATAGAAACCCTACAGTACAGAAAGAGGCCATTCGGCCCATCGAGTCTGCACTGACCACAAACCCACCCAGGCCCTATCCCCATATCCCTACATATTTACCCACTAATCCCTCTAACCTACGCATCTCAGGACACTAAGGGCAATTTTTAGCATAGTCAATCAACCTAACCCTAACCAGATGACTCATTTCATCTGAGATACAAATAGTAAAATCTGAACAAGACACATCATTAATGGGAGCAACCATCTGATTTTATAAAAGTAACTTCAGTGGCTCAGGAATTTCAACTGTACTTCCCTACCAGAAGTTAGTAGGATCGTGTGTATTGGTGGAAGGGCTGGGCTGGATGTAATTGATCCAATAGCACAGTTTTGAACAGCAGGGGAGCGAACCCAACCTCTTGGCTGATATTTATATCATACAATCCTATGAGTTGTGACAGTGCCGAAGGGGGCCATTCAGTCCACTGTGTCCATGATGGCTCTCAATGGGCAATTCACCTAGTGCCACTCCCCCACCTTCTCTCCATGGCCCTGCACGTTATTCCTTTTCAGATAATAATCCAATTCCCGCCTGAATGCCTTGATTGAACCCACTTCCAGCACACACAGTGTATTCAAGATCTTAGCCATTTGCTGTGAAAATGTTTTTCCTCATGTCTCCATTGCTTCTTTTATCAGTTTAAATCTGTGCTGTCTTCTTGATTATTTCACTAGTGAGAATTTTTTCCCAATCTACTCTGCCCAGACCCCTTATGATTTTGAATAGCTCGATCAAATTTCCTCTCATCCTCCTCTTCTCCAAGGAAAGCCGTCCTAACTTCTCCAATCTATCTTCTTAACTGAAGTTCCTTATCTCTGGACCATTTCACCAATGTCTCCACATCCTCCCTCCAGTTGAGGCTGAACTAATGTTTTATACAAGTTTATCATAACCTCCTCGCTCTTGTACTCTATGCCCCTACTAATAAAATCTTTCGGCATGCCCTGCCAGCTTCAATGACTTATGCACCTGTACATCCAGGTCCCTATGCTCCTGCACTCCCTTTAGAATTGTACCTGCTTTTCTATACTGTCTCTACTGTCTCCCCATGTTTTTTTTTATTCATTTGTGGGACATGGGTGTCACTGGCTGGCCAGCATTCATTGCCCATCCCGAGTTGCCCTTGAGAAGATGGTGGTGAGCTGCCTTTTTGAATCGCTGCAGTCCACGTGCTGTGGCTTGACCCATTATGCCATCAGGGAGGGAATTCCAGGATAAAAGCAAATTACTGCGGATGCTGAAATCTGAAACCAAAAGAGAAAATGCTGGAAAATCTCAGCAGGTCTGGCAGCATCTGTAAGGAGAATGCCAGGATTTTGACCCAGCGACTGCAAAGGAATGGCGACATATTTCCAAGTCAGGATGGTGAGTGGCTTGGAGGGGAACTTGCAGGTGGTGGTGTTCCCATGTATCTGCTGCCCTTGTCCTCCTAGATGGAAGTGGTTGTGGGTTTGGAAGGTGCTGTCTAAGGATCTTTGGTGAATTGCTGCAGTGCATCTTGTAGATAGTACACACTGCTGCTACTGAGCGTCGGTGGTGGAGGGATTGAATGTTTGTAGATGTGGTGCCAATCAAGCGGGCTGCTTTGTCCTGGATGGTGTCGAGCTTCTTGAGTGTTGTTGGAGCTGCACCCATCCAGGTAAGTGGGGAATATTCCATCACACTCTTGACTTGTGCCCTGTAGATGATGGATAGACTTTGGGGAGTCTATCTACCAAAATGAATCAGTTCATATTTCCATGTATTGAACTGAATCTGCCACTTGATAGCCCACTCCATCAACTTGTCTGTGTTCTTTTCATAGATTCATAGAAGATAGGAGGAGGCCATTTGGCCCTCCAAGCCTGCTCCACCATTCATTACAATCATGGCTGATCATCCAACTCAATATCCTAATCCTGCTTTCTCTCTGCTCCCCGGGGAGCATAACCTTTGATTCCATTCACCCCAAGTGCTATATCTGGGGCTTTGTGTATAAAGATTTGCAGGTCATGCTGCAACTGTACAGAACCTTAGTAAGGCCTCAATTGGAATATTGTGTACAATTCTGGTCACCACACTACCAGAAGGATGTGGATGCTTTGGAGAGAGTACAGATGAGGTTTACTAGGATGTTGCCTGGTCTGGAGGGCATTAGCTATGAGGAGAGTTTGGATAAACTCGGTTGTTCTCAACGGAGGTTGAGGGGAGACCTGATAGAGATTTACAAGATTATGAGTGGCATGGACAGAGTGGATAGTCAGATGCTCTTTCTTGGAGTAGAAAAGTCAAGTACTAGACGACACAGTTTAGAACATAGAACATAGAACATTACAGCGCAGAACAGGCCCTTCGGCCCACGATGTTGCACCGACCAGTTAAAAAAAAACTGTGACCCTCCAACCTAAACCAATTTCTTTTCGTCCATGAACCTATCTACGGATCTCTTAAACGCCCCCAAACTAGGCGCATTTACTACTGATGCTGGCAGGGCATTCCAATCCCTCACCACCCTCTGGGTAAAGAACCTACCCCTGACATCGGTTCTATAACTACCCCCCCTCAATTTAAAGCCATGCCCCCTCGTGCTGGATTTCTCCATCAGAGGAAAAAGGCTATCACTATCCACCCTATCTAAACCTCTAATCATCTTATATGTTTCAATAAGATCCCCTCTTAGCCGCCGCCTTTCCAGCGAAAACAATCCCAAATCCCTCAGCCTCTCCTCATAGGATCTCCCCTCCATACCAGGCAACATCCTGGTAAACCTCCTCTGCACCCTCTCCAAAGCCTCCACATCCTTCCTGTAATGTGGGGACCAGAACTGCACACAGTACTCCAAGTGCGGCCGCACCAGAGTTGTGTACAGTTGCAACATAACGCTACGACTCCTAAATTCAATCCCCCTACCAATAAACGCCAAGACACCATATGCCTTCTTAACAACCTTATCTACTTGATTCCCAACTTTCAGGGATCTATGCACACATACACCTAGATCCCTCTGCTCCTCCACACTATTCAAAGTCCTCCCGTTAGCCCTATACTCAACACATCTGTTATTCCTACCAAAGTGAATTACCTCACACTTCTCCGCATTAAACTCCATCCGCCACCTCTCGGCCCAACTTTGCAACCTGTCTAAGTCTTCCTGCAAACTACGACACCCTTCCTCACTGTCTACCACACCACTGACTTTGGTGTCATCAGCAAATTTGCTAATCCACCCAACTATACCCTCATCCAGATCATTAATAAATATTACAAACAGCAGTGGCCCCAAAACAGATCCCTGAGGTACACCACTTGTAACCGCACTCCATGATGAATATTTACTATCAACCACCACCCTCTGTTTCCTATCCGCTAGCCAATTCCTGATCCAATTTCCTAGATCACCCCCAATCCCATACATCTGCATTTTCTGCAGAAGCCTACCATGGTGAACCTTATCAAACGCCTTACTAAAATCCATATATACCACGTCCACTGCCTTGCCCCCATCCACCACCTTTAAGGTGCATGGGGAAAAGTTTAGTAGAGATGTGCGAGGCAAGTTTTTTTTACAGAGAGTGGTGAATGTCTGGAACACACTGCCCAGAGAAGTAGTGAGAGCAGGTACGATAGCGGCATTTATGGGGCAACTAGACGAATACATGAATAGAAGGATATGGACTCTAAGTGCATTCGGTTTTAGTTTAGGCAGGCACATGTCTGGAGGGCTGAAGGGCCAGTTCCTGTGCTGTACTTTTTTGTTCTTTTTTTGTCCTTGTTCTAGTCGCCTCTTGAATACATTCCATGTTTTGGCATCAACTACTTCCTGTGGTAATGAATTCCACAGGCTCACCACTTTTTGGGTGAAGAAACATCTAAATGGTCTACCCCGATTCCTCAGACTGCAACCCCTGGTTCTGGACACCCCTGCCATCGGGAATATCCTACCTGCATTCACCCTGTCTAATCCTGTTAGAATTTTATAAATTTCAATGAGATCCCCCCTTCATTCATCTGAACACCAGCGGAAGCAATCCTAACCTAGTCAATCTCCCCTCATACATCATTTGAAGTTCTACACTGCTCTCTTCAGGGCTCACAATGCTTCCAAGTTTTGTATCAGCTGCAAATTTTGAAATCATGTCCAATACACCAAGGTCTAGGTCAATATATATCAGAAAGAGCAAGGGTCCCAACACTGATCCCTGGACAACGCTCTACAAGCCATACTTCTGTCCAAAGAACATCCCCATTAGCCATTACTCTTTGTTTTCTGTCATTCAGCCAAACCCATATCCATGCTGCTACTGTCCTTTTAGTTCCATGAACTCTAACTCTGCTCATGGGTCTGTTGTGTGGAAACGTATCAAATACCTATTCGAAGTCCATCTACATCACATCAACTGCATTAAACCCACTCTATTACCTCCTGAAAAACCACCAGCAAGTTAGTTAAACACATCACACAAACAGATTTACGCCATTATCACATTACTGTTTGTGGAAGTTTGCTGTGCACAGATTGGCTGCCAGACTTCCTACTTTACAACAATAACTACACTACAGAAGTACTTCATTGACTCTAAAACAAAATTTAAAGTTTTAAAGTTTATTTATTAGTGTCACGAGTAGATTTACATTACACTGCAATGAAACTACTGAGAAAACCCCCTAGTTGCCACGCTCAGTATACCCGAACCGCCTTTTTGGGTGATAGTGAGGGAGAATTTAGCATGGCCAATCCACCTAACCAGCACATCTTTCGGACTTTTAAGATGTCCAGTGCGCAGAATAGGCACTATCTAAATATATGTTTTCTTTAAAATTCACACTTCATGTATCCAAATTGACTCATTAATTGAACCAGCAGTTCTCAACACAGCACAATACATGCATTTATAGTGTCATAAGTTGTTGCATGAATAGACTTGCTGATAGAATAAAGGGACAGTGATAAAGAAGTGTAGGAGCATTGGTCAGAAGTTGATTGAGGAACAGGAAGTAATGGTTAATAATTTTTCAGACCAAATTATACAGAATGATGTCTCTCAGTGGTCATTGTTGGACAACTGTTCATCATATATGCATATAATTTAGATGCGAGTAACAAGGACATATGGGTAAATTTCCAACTTCTACGTGGGCGGAAACCTGTGCTGTAGATCAATTGTCTGTTGTAGAAAATGCTCAGTTTGCATTTCCAAATCACAGGGTTTCTATAACAGATGTTAATCTGCAATGCCAGACATCAAAATGAAAATCTACCCCGCAATATTAATTATTGCAAATGAAACTAAAATGCAGTTAAAAGGCAATCAAAGGACAGGAGATCAGATAAACAGAAGTCAAATCAATTTTAATGCTGAGGGGGGTTAGGTATGTTATGAATGAAAGAAGAGGACAGACAAATGTTAAAAACTTAAAAGCAGAGAATCCTGTTTTTCTTAATTACATAATAGACTAAAAGGACAACTGTCACAGCACACTTGTCAACTTACTGCAAAAAACATTATGGAGGCATGAGAGGGTGCAGAAGAGATTCACTAAGATAACACAAAGATAAATAGCACAAAAACAAAATGTAAACAAGATGCAGAAAGAGCAAAAGAATTGGGATTATGTGGATAGCTCTTTCAGTGAGTTGAAAGACATTATGGGCTGAATGTTTCATCCTGCGCTGGGCATTTCTGTGAATCTAAATATTTACCTACATGCTTATTCAAAGCTATTACAGATATTGCTCCACCAGTTTCTGATAGGAGGAACTTCAGTGTTCCAATTACCACCAAAAAATTTTCCCAGGCTCAAAATTTCAAATTTATGCCTTTTAGGTAAGACCAAAGACAAAGGCCATTCAGCCCATTGAGTCTGTTCTGCCATTCAATGAGACCATGACTGATCTGATATGCTAATCAACTTCACTTTCCCACCTTATTCCCGTAACCCTTGATTCATCTACAGATTAAAAATCTATCTCAGCCTTGAACATACTTAATGACCCAGCCTCCACAGTAAAGAATTTCATAGATTCACAGCCACAGAAGAAATTCCTCCTCATCACTGCCTTAAATGGGTGATCTTTCACTGAGATTTTGCCCTTTGGTCCTGGACTCCCCCACAAGGTAAAATAATCTCAGCATCCATCCTTTCGAGCCCCAAGAATTCTTTATGTCTCAATAAGGTTACCTCTTATCCTTCTAAATGCCAGTGAGTAGAGCCCCAAGCTACTCAACCTCTCCTCATAAGAAAATCCCTCCCTACCCACGATCAACCTAGTGAACCTTCTCTGGACTGCCTTCAATGCCAGTATATCTTTCCTTAGATAAGGGGATCAAAACTGTTCACAGTATTCCAGGTGTTATCTAACTAGTGCCTTTTATAGTTTTTGCAAGACTTCCCTGTTTTTATATTCCATTCCCTTTGAAATAGAGGCCAAAATTTCATTTGCCCAATCAACACGAAGAACTTGCATGCTAATTTTTTGAGATTTATGCACGAGGATCCCCAATCCCTGTGCTGCAGCTTCCTGCAGTCCTTCTCCTTTAGATAATGTTCAGCTCCTTTATTCTTCCTACCAAAGTGCGTAATTTCACATTTTCCTACATTATACTCCATTTGCCAAGTTTTGCCCACTCACATAACTTGTCTAAATCCGTCTGTAAACTCTGAGCCATCCTCACCACTTGCCTTCCCATCTATTTTGTATGATCAGCAAACTTGGCATTCTTACATTCGCTTCCCTCGTCCAACTCATTAATATATATGTAAATAATTGTGGATCCAGCAGTGATCCCAGAGACACTCCACTCGTTATAGAGGATGTCATCCTGAAAATGCCCCTCTGGGATCATGTACAACTCAGAACTTGTTGGCCATGGAAGGAGCGTTCATGACACAGTTCAAGGAGCTGATAACCAGCTCTGGAATCCTTCCACTACTGCCCACTACTCCCCAAAGGGAAAAACAGTGCGAGTGTGTGGACCTGTGAGGTACCAGAAGGGGGAGGAGCAGTGGCAGCATAAGTGAAGAGAAAGAGAAAACAACAGACAGAATGTGGACCCGAGCAGCTGGAGGTAGAATGGCAATGGCAGCATACACTGAGCAAAAAAAACAAAGAACTTTTTAAAATTCCTTCATAGCATGTTATCCATCTCTAATATCACAGGTCAGCAGGCAAGTAATTAAATGCTTAGTGTTAACATTGTCTTTTTTCTCTCTAACGTATGGCAATGGATGAAACTAAGAAATTTAGTTGCTGGTCTAATAATTGGTTACTTTAGTAACCAATAAGTAGACTTGAGTCTTATTTCTGGCTAGTTTAAACAGTAGATGAATACAGGGATGGCTGGCCATTTCAGTACCGAATGCACATCGTGGGGGAATTCCAGGACGTTTCTTCTGGAGGAGCATGAGCTCTGAGTTTCAGAACCGGAGCAGCAGCTGACATCATTGCATTGTACCACAAGGCTGAAAGCTACATTGCTTGAGGTGGTCACTGTTCAATTTATTCAGCCCTCATTGACAGTCAGCAGTCACTCATTCACGCTCTACTTTTAAGTTTATCAGCAACAGCATATGTATCGCACCTTTAACATTATAACGGTCTCATGGTGCTTCACAACAGCATTTTAAAACAGGTAATCCACCAAATCATAAAAGTAATATTAGGGCAAAAAGGGAACACGAAATATCCTTGGCAGACAGGATTATGGAGAATCCCAAGGCATTTTATACATACGTTAGGAACAAGAGGGTTGTTAGGGAAAGAATCAGGGAGCTGAGGGGGAACTTCTTCTCTCAGAGGGTAGTGAATCTCTGGAATTCTCTGCCCATTGAAGTGGTGGAGGCTTCCTCGTTGAATATGTTTAAATCACGGGTAGATAGTTTTCTGATCGATATGGGAATTAGGGGTTATGGGGAGCAGGCGGGTAAGTGGAACTGATTCGCTTCAGATCAGCCATGATCTTGTTGAATGGCGGGGCAGGCTCGAAGGGCCAGATGGCCTACTCCTGCTCCGATTTCTTATGTTCTTATGTTCTCTCAGGGACAAAGGAGGGGAATTATGCTTAGAACCAAAGGAAGTAGGAGAGATCCTAAACGAATACTTTGCATCAGTATTCACAAAGGAGAGGGACATGTTGACTGGTAGTGTCTCAGAGAAATGTGTTGACCCGTTAGAAAAAATCTCAATTACAAGGGAGGAAGTGTTAGGTTTTTTAGGAAACATTAAGACAGACAAATGTGAAAGGTTGAGGGAGCTAGGGCTGTTCTCTCTGGAGCGGAGGAGACTGAGGGGAGACTTAATAGAGGTTTATAAAATGATGAAGGGGATAGATAGAGTGAACGTTCAAAGACTATTTCCTCGGGTGGATGGAGCTAATACAAGGGGGCATAACTATAGGGTTCGTGGTGGGAGATATAGGAAGGATATCAGAGGTAGGTTCTTTACACAGAGAGTGGTTGGGGTGTGGAATGGACTGCCTGCAGTGATAGTGGAGTCACGACACTTTAGGAACATTTAAGCGGTTATTGGAAAGGCACATGGAGCGCACCAGGATGATAGGGAGTGGGATAGCTTGATCTTGGTTTCAGATAAAGCTCGGCACAACATCGTGGGCCGAAGGGCCTGTTCTGTGCTGTACTGTTCTATGTTCTATCCCCAGGGCCGGATGGCATATATCCTAGACTCCTCAGGGAGGCAAGAGATGAAATTGCTGGGCCTCTAACAGACATTTTTGTCTCTTCACTGGACACAGGTGAGGTCCCAGAGGATTGGAGGATAGCAAATGTGGTGCCGTTATTTAAGAAGGGTAGCAAGGATAACCCGGGTAATTATAGGCTGGTGAGCTTGGCGTCCGTGGTAGGGAAATTGTTGGAGAAGATTCTTAGAGATAGGATATATGCGCATTTAGAACTGAATAATCTCATTAGCGATAGACAGCATGGTTTTGTACGAGAGAGGTCATGCCTCACAAATTTGGCTGAGTTTTTTTGAGGTGGTGACAAAAACGATTGACGAGGGAAGGGCCGTGGATGTCATCTATATGGATTTTAGTAAAGCGTTTGACAAGGTCCCTCATGGCAGGCTGGTGCAAAAGGTTAAATCTCACAGGATAAAAGGTGAGCTAGCTAGATGGGTGGAGAACTGGCTTAGCCATAGAAGTCCAAGGCGGCCTTCACAACACATGACAGCGCAGAGTCACTGAGCAGAAACTGATAGCCAAATTCCGCACACGAGGACGGCCTAAACTGGGATGTTGGGTTTATGTCACATTATCAGTAACCCCACAGCTTGCCCCCTGGACTTGCAGAATCTCACTAGCTGTTCTGTCTGGAGACAATACACATCTCTTTAACCTGTGTTTAATGCTCCCTCCACCCACATTGTCTGTACCTTTAAGACCTGGCTGGCTGTAGGGATTCGCATTCTAATTAGTATTCTGTAACTTGATTTTGTGTCTCTGTGCCCTGTTTGAGAGCACATTTCCACTCCATCTGACGAAGGAGAAGCGCTCCGAAAGCTTATGGTATTTGCTACCAAATAAACCTGTTGGACTTTAACCTGGTGTTGTTAAAACTCTTACTGTGTTTACCCCAGTCCAACGCCGGCATCTCCACATCATGACTAGTGAAGTTCCGCAGGGCTCTGTACTGGGACCTCTGCTGTTTGTGATATATATAAATGATTTGGAGGAAGATGTAGCTGGTGTGATCAGTAAGTTTGCGGACGACACAAAGATTGCTGGAGTTGCGGATAGTGATGAACATTGTCAGAGAATACAGCAGGATATAGATAGGCTGGAACATTGGGCAGAGAAATGACAGATGGAATTTAATCCAGATAAATGCAAAGTGATGCATTTCGGTAGATCTAATGTAAGGGGGAGCTATACAATAAATGGCAGGACCATCAGGAGTATAGACACACAGAGGGACCTGGGTGTACAAGTCCACAGATCCTTAAAGGTGGCAGCACAGGTGGAGAGGGTGGTGAAGAAGGCATATGGCATGCTTGCCTTTATTGGACAGGGCATAGAATATAAAAGTTGGCATATGATGTTGCCGCTGTATAGAACGATGGTTAGGCCACATTTGGAATACTGCGTCTGGTTCTGGTCGCCACACTACCAGAAGGACGTGGAGGCTTTGCAGAGAGTACAGGAAAGGTTTATCAGGATGTTGCCTGGTGTGGAGGGTCTTAGCTATGAGGAGAGATTGGGTAAACTGGGGATGTTCTCCCTGGAAAGACGGAGGATGAGGGGCGATCTAATAGAGGTGTATAAAATTATGAAGTGCATAGATAGGGTGAACAGTGGGAAGCTTTTTCCCAGGTCGGAGGTGACGAACACAAGGGGTCACAGGTTCAAGGTGAGGGGGGCAAGGTTCAACACAGATGTCAGGGGGACATATCTTACACAGAGGGTGGTGGGGGCCTGGAATGCACTCCCAAGCAAGGTGATTGAGGCGGACACACTGGGATCGTTTAAGACTTATCTAGATAGCCACATGAACAGACTGGGAATAGAGGGACACAAACAAATGGTCTAGTGGCGCAGGCTTAGAGTGGCGCAGGCT
Organism: Mustelus asterias; assembly: GCF_964213995.1. NCBI lineage: Eukaryota > Metazoa > Chordata > Chondrichthyes > Carcharhiniformes > Triakidae > Mustelus > Mustelus asterias. Next base: position 1,017,961 of record NC_135804.1, on the reverse strand, counting down.
TGGAGGGTCGAAGGGCCTGTTCCTGCGCTGTATTGTTCTTTGTTCTTTGTCTGATGACCAATAAGTTTGATCAAACAGACAGGTTTTAAGAAGTGTCTTAAAGGACAATGCAAGTTAGAGGTGTAGAGAGGAAATTCCAGAGATCTGGGCCTATGCAACTGAAGCCATGGCCACCAATGGTGAAGAAATTATTAGATAAACTGTTAGCATTCTCACTGTCCTCCTTGCTGTACACAATACTTCCAGGTTTTGAGATCCAGAAATTGCACCCAGTACACCCAAGTTTAGACCAATAACGCATATATCGATAATTTGGGGAGGCAGTGGCAAAGTGGTTTTGTTACTTGACTAGTAATCCAGTGACACAAGATAATGCTCCGGAGACTTGGGTTCAAATCCCACCAAGCAGATGGTGGAATTTAAAAGCTCAATAAAATATCTAGAATTAAAAATCTAACTAGGACCATGAAACAATTGTCCATTTAGTTTGAGGTCAAAACAGCAAAGGAAAGGCGACAGTGGCAGTCGTCTATAGACCCCCAAACAGTAGCCACACTAAGAAAGGGTTATAAATCAGCAAATAATAGGAGCATATAAAAATAGAGCAATAATTATGGGTGACTTTAATCTTCATGTTGATTGGGTTAATCAAGTTGGAAAGGGTAGCTATGACAACAAATTCACAGAGTGCATTAGGGATAGTTTCCTAGACAATATGTCATGGAACCAACCAACGAACAGGCCATCTCGAATCCGGTAATGGGTAATGAGGCAGGTTTAATAAATGACCTCCGAGGAAAAGATCCCCTAGGAAGTAGTGATCATAACATGATAGAATTTAACATTTAGTTTGAGAGTGGGTCTGAAACAACTGTGTTTAACTTAAATAAAGAGAATTACAATTAAATGAGGACAGAGTAGCCAAAGTGGACTGGTGGATAGATTAGCAGGAAAGACAGTAAGCAAAGCAGTGACAGGCATTTAAGGAGGTAATTCATGACTCTTAGCAAAAATATATCCCAGTAAACAGGAAAGATTCTAAGAGAGGGATAAATCATGGCTAACCAAGGAAGTTTAAGAGAGTATTAAGTTGAAAGAAAAAGCATTCAAGGAAGCAAACAAAAGTCAGAGACAGCCCCAAAGACCAGGATAAGTTTAGAATCCAGTAAAAAGATAATAAAGAGAGAGAGACAATAAGCTACAAACTAACGAGGAATATAAAAATTGACAATAAAAGCATCTTTAAATATATAAAAAGAGGTCAAAGTGAACACAGGCCCCTTAGAAAATGAATCCGGGGGGAGTGTTATGGGGAACAAGGAAATGCAGGAGTTAAAACAGATACTTTTGCATCAGTCTTTATGGTGGAAGATAGTTTGAACCTTCCATTAATACTAAATAACATAGGGTAGGAATTAAGTACAGTCACCATCATTAGAGAAAGAGTATCAGACAAAATAATGGGGCTAAAGGTAAATAAGTCCTCAGGCTCTGATGGCTTGCAACCCTAGGATCCTAAATAAATTAGCTATAAAGATAGTGGATGCATTGGTCATAATTTTCCAAAACTCTTTGGATGCTGGAGAAGTACCAGAGGATTGCTAAACTGCCAATGTGATGCTCCTATCCAAAAGAAAGGGAGGCAAAAAGCAAGTAACTACAGGCTGATCTATTGTTGCAAAAAATGTTGGAATCGACTATTAAAGAAGTAATAACATCTGGAATCTCACAATCTAATCAAGCAGAGTCAGTATGGCTTCATGAAAGGGAAATTCTGACTAATTTATTAGAGTTTTTTGAGAAAGTCTCAACCAGAGTGGTTAGAGGGGAACCAGTGGATGTGTTGCATTTGCACTTCCAGAAGGCTTTTCGACAAGGAAGGAAGCAAGCAAGTGTACTGCTACATTTGCAGACGACACAAAATAGGTACAAAAACAAGTTGAGAGAGGGATATAAACACTTTACAAAGAGATATTGATAGGTTGAAAAAGTTGGCAAATGGAGTATAATGTGGGAAAACTTGATGTTGTTCATTTTGGAAGGGAGAATAAAAGAGCATTTTTAAAATTGAAAACAACTGCAGAAAGCTGCAACGCAAAGGGGGCTTAGGGGTACTTGCGCATGAAACACGCAACGCTAGAAACAGGTGCAGCAGATAATCAGGAAGAGTAATGGAATGTTGGCCTTTATTTCAAGGCGGTTGGAGTACAAGAGTAAAGAAGTCTTGCTGCAACTGTACAAGGTACTGGTAAGAGCACATCCGGAAAACTATGAGCAGTTTTGGTCCATTTATTTAAGGAAAGATATTATTTCATTGAAGGCACTTCAGAGAAGGTTCACCAGGATGATCCCTGGCACGGAAGGATTGTTTTATGAGGAAAGGTTAAACAAGTTGGGACTCTACTCAATGGAATTTAGAAGAATGAGAGGTGATCGCAATGAAACATATAAGATTCTTAAGCGGCTTGATAGGGTAAAGATGAGGAGGAATTTCTTCTCTCAGTGGGTGGTGAGTCTTTGGAACTCCTTGTCACAGAGAGCTGTGGGGACTGAGTTCTGAGTAAATTTAAGGAAGAGATAGGTAGATATTTGATGAGCAGGGGAATCTAAGGTTATGGGGAGAGAGCAGGAAAGTGGATGCGAGGAATGTCGGATCAGCCACGATCCTATTGAGTGGCAGAGCAGGTTCGAGGGGCAGAGCAGCCAACTCCTGTTCCTATTTCTTATGGTTTTATAGGAACTCACCAACATTCTTTAGGCAGCACCTTCCAAATCCATGACAACTACCATGTAAAAGGACAAGGGCAGCAGATACCTAGGAACACCACCACCTGGAGGTTCCCCCCCAAGTCACTCACTATCCTGACTTAGAAATACATTGCCATTCCTTCACTGTCGCTGGGTCAAAGTCCCAGAAATCTCTAACAGCAATATGGGTGTACCTACACCTCGAGGACTGCAGTGGTTGAAAGCAGCATGCCACCACCTTCTCAAGAACAACTAGAGATGGGCAATAAATGCTGGCCAGCCTACATTTTATTTTATTCATTCGTGGGACATGAGCGTCACTGGTTGGCCTGCATTTATTGTCCATTCCTAGTTGCCCTTGAGGTGGTGGTGGTGTGCTGCCTTCTTGAAACACTGCAGTCATGTAAATGAATTTTAAAAAGACACAAGAAATCTCCTCGGATTCCCACACGAAGCAAAATGTGCCTCCTTGACTATCAGGCAGAGTGCACTGGACTGAAACAGTGTCGCCATTTCGAGTCCACTTCAGAAAAAGTCATATATGTCATGTTCTGAAAAAATAGTCATAATGGACTTGAAATATTAATTCCGCTTCTCTCTCCACAGATGCTGCCAGACCTGCTGGGTTTTTCCAGCACTTTGCGTTTATTTAAGGTCTCCCGCATCCCCAGTATTTTGCTTTTATTTATAAGAAAAGCAGTTCTGGACTCAAGTGATTATAATTCAATTAGATTTAGTGCAGTTATGGAAAAGAAATAGACTAGCAATAAAAATTTTATATTTGGGATAAGTCAGAGATGTGATTTTGGAGAAGTGGACAAGAAGCAGCTGGCTGAAGGTAAATCAGTGCCGATGCCATGTGCTGGCGCCATGTGCTGGCGAGTACAGAAATACATGTTATAATGTAACCAATGGTAGTATGCTGTGAGGGTCAGATGACCAGGTAGACAATGTAACCAATGACAAAATGATGTGGCGGTGAGCTGACCCAGTATAAATAGAAAGCAGATGGGGATTGTGGGAATTTGGGTGGCCCAGGGCGTGGCCTGAGTGCTGGTGTAATTACGTTTTTTTTATTAAACCTTTTTCTTTGGTTTACTTTGTGAAGTTGGTTCTTTTTCTGCTTGCAACTGAAGATCCTTACTGCCAGATGAACGATAGAATAATGTAGAAGCGGGTGGTATTCAAGGAAACGAAGAGGATTCAGAACAAACATGTTCCCACTTTGGGCAGCACGGTGGCACTGTGGTTAGCACTGCTGCCTTACAGCACCAGAGACCCGCGTTCAATTCCAGCCTCGGATGACTGTCTGTGTGGAGTCTGCACATTCTCCCCATGTCTGCGTGGGTTTCCTCCGGGTGCTCCGGTTTCCTTCCACAGTCCACAGATGTGAAGATTAGGTAGGTTGGTCATGTTAAATTGCCCCTTAATGTCGGGGGGAATAGCAGGGTAAATATGTGGGGGATATGGCTGGGTGGGATTGTTGTCGGTGCATACTCGATGGGCCAAATGGCCTCCTTCTGCACTGTAGAGATTCTATGATTCTGAGAAAAACAGGATTGTCAAATCTAGACCCCTGAATATCAAAGAGCATATGGAGTAGGATGTGGCATTAAACAGAGGCATATGTTTATCTTCATTCATATTTGGGATCTGAACATTACTGGCAAGGCCAACATTTATTGCCTATCCATAACGTCAGATACCAAGAGCCGAAAGCTTGAGTGGAGGAAGTGCAGGCACAAAATTGAGAGAAATTAGGAAAGCAATGAAAGGATATGAAAATATATTGGCAAGTAAAATCTAAAAATCCCAAAGGTGTTCTACGCTTTCAAAAGGAGCAACGGGATAACTAAGGAAAGAGTAATGCCATTAAAGACCAAAAAGGTAACGTGCACCAGGCAGAAGAGGTGGCATGCTCTTAATGAATACTTGTTATAAAAGGAGCAAAGCAGCCATTTTAGTTAACATAGAACATAGAAAAACTACAGCACAAACAGGCCCTTCGGCCCACAAGTTGTGCCGAACACATCCCTACCTTCTAGACCTACCTATAACCCTCCATCCTATTAAGCTCCATGTACTCATCCAGGAGTCTCTTAAAAGACCCTATTGAGTTTGCCTCCACCACCACTGACGGCAGCCGATTCCACTCGCCCACCACCCTCTGTGTGGAAAAACTTACCCCTAACATCTCCCCTGTACCTACCCCCCAGCACCCTAAACAAAGAACAAAGAACAATACAGCACAGGAACAGGCCCTTCGGCCCTCCAAGCCCGCGCCGCTCCCCGGTCCAGGATTGAATCCTGAATCCAGGATCCCCGCCCAATTTTCCAGCCTATCTACATACCAATATCCTATCCACCGAGCTGTCCCTCACAGCTATGATGCTTTGTTCATTACAACCTATTAACTTACCCCCACCCCCCCATTCCAGACCATGTGATCTCCAGGGAGAGGCGAAAACCCAGAGTGAAAAACCCCAGGGCCAATATGGGGAAAAGAAAATCTGGGAAATTCCTCTCCGACCCCCTGAGGCGATCGAAACGAGTCCAGGAGATACCTCTATTAAGTCTCCCCTCATCCTCCGTCTTTCCAAGGAGAACAACCCCAGTTTCCCCAATCTCTCCTCATAACCAAGCCCCTCCATACCAGGCAACATCCTGGTAAACCTCCTCTGTACTCTCTCCAAAGCCTCCACGTCCTTCTGGTAGTGTGGCGACCAGAACTGGACGCAGTATTCCAAATGCGGCCGAACCAACGTTCTATACATCTGCAACATCAGACCCCAACTTTTATACTCTATGCCCCGTCCTATAAAGGCAAGCATGCCATATGCCTTCTTCACCACCTTCTCCACCTGTGACGTCACCTTCAAAGATCTGTGGACTTGCACACCCAGGTCCCTCTGCGTCTCTACACCCTTTATGGTTCTTCCATTTATCGTGTAGCTCCTCCCTACATTATTCCCACCAAAATGCATCACTTCGCATTTATCAGGATTGAACTCCATCTGCCATTTCCTTGCCCAAATTTCCAGCCTATCTATATCCTTCTGTAGCCTCTGACAATGTTCCTCACTATCTGCAAGTCCTGCCAGTTTTGTGTCGTCCGCAAACTTACTGATCACCCCAGTTACTCCTTCTTCCAGATCATTTATATAAATCACAGGTTTGGTCCCTTGTCCCAGCCCCAAGCTCGTCCCCAGTAAACCTGTGTCCTCTCGTAGCAGACATTTCCACCCTGGGAAAAAGCCTCTGAGAGTCCACCCGTTCTGTGCCTCTCAACATCTTATATACCTCTATTAGGTCTCCTCTCATCCTACGTCTCTCCAAGGAGAAAAGACCGAGCTCCCTCAGCCTATCCTCATAAGGCATGCCACTCAATCCAGGCAACATCCTTGTAAATCTCCTCTGCACCCTTTCAATCTTTTCCACATCCTTCCTATAGTGAGGCGACCAGAACTGAGCACAGGAGGAGGAGTGTGAACTATTGGATGAGGTAAACATAGTGAGGGAAGAAATATAGATATTTAGCATCCCTGAAAGTGGATAAATCACCAGGCTGGAGTTCACTTTTGCAGTTTAGATAGATAAAATTTTATGGTGAGAAGGGAGAGATGTAAAAGGATCCAGAGGGGTAGTTTTTTTCACACAGAGGGTGGTGAGTGTCTGCAACGAGCTCCCAGAGGTAGTAGTAGAGGGGGGGTACAATTTTGTCTTTTAAAAGCATTTAGACAGTTACATGGGTAGGATGGGTATACAGGGATATGGGCCAAACGCGGGAAAATGGGACTACTTAGTGGTTAAAGAAAAAGGGCGGCATGGACAAGTTGAGCAGAAGAGCCTGTTTCTATGCTGTAAACCTCTAAAACCAGGCAGCTTATCAGTAAAGTTGTTTTTTTTTTACTATTCATGACATATTCTAACATTAAGATTTGAAGAGAATGGATGCAAGCCAGAATGTAGGAGAGAGAATATCAGCGATGAGCATTCTTATTCTAGGCAGGAGGAGAGAGGTATGTGATAGGGAAGGCAGAAAGAAGATAGCATGTGAGAAGTGGTTAAAAGCAAGCAATATGGGGATTGCATGGGAAAGTGGCATTGAGATAGATGATCAACCATGATCTAGTTGAATGGTGACCAAGCTTAAGGGACTGAATGGCCTACTCCTGCTCCGATAGTTCCTTGGAAAAGGAAGCTAGAGATAGGAAGAGAGTGGAGAAAGGGGAGAATAATAATAAGCTCTTGCACTCAATGACTCTGTTAATAAAGATGTGGAGATGCCGGCGTTGGACTGGGGTAAACACAGTAAGAAGTTTAACAACACCAGGTTAAAGTCCAACAGGTTTATTTGGTAGCAAAAGCCACACAAGTGTGGCTTTTGCTACCAAATAAACCTGTTGGACTTTAACCTGGTGTTGTTAAACTTCTTACTCTGTTAATAAAGCCCAGGATATGATATGCTTTATTAAAGGCTCTCTGAACTTGTGCTGCTGCCACCTTCAATGACTTATGCACATTTACACCCAGGTCTCTCTGGACCAACAGTCCCTTTAGAGTTGTATCTTATATTTTGTATTGTCTCTCCACATTCTTCTTACCAAAATGAATCACCACACATTTCTCCACACTGAACTTCATCTGCCCACTCCAACTTGTCTATGTCATAGAGTCATAGAGGTTTAATAATAACATAAGAACATAAGAACTCAGAGCAGGGGTAGGCCATGGGGCACCTCGAGCCTGCTCCGCCATTCAATAAGATCATGGCTGACCTTTTCATGGACTCAGCACCACTTACGCGCCCACTCACCATAACCCTTAATTCCTTTACTGTTCAAAAATTTATCTATCCTTGCCTTAAAAACATTCAATGAGGTAGCCTCAACTGCTTCACTGGGCAGAGAATTCCACAGATTCACCTTTGGGTAAAGAAGGTCCTCCTCAACTCAGTCCTAAATCTGCTCCCCCTTATTTTGAGGCCATGCCCCCTAGTTCTAGTTTCACCTGCCAGTGGAAACAACTTCCTTGCTTCTACCTTATCTATTCTCTTCATAATCTTATATGTTTCTATAAGATCTCCCCTCATTCTTCTGAATTCCAATGACTATAGCCCCAGTCTACTCAGTCTCTCCTCATAAGCCAACCCTCTCAACTCTGGAATCAACCTAGTGAATCTCCTCTGCACCCCCTCCAGTGCCAGTATATCCTTTCTCAAGTAAGGAGACCAAAACTGTACACAGTACTCCAGATGTGGCCTCACCAGCACCTTATACAGCTGCAGCATAATCTCCCTATCTTTAAACTCCATCCCTCTAGCAATGAAGGACAACATTCCATTTGCCTTCTTAATTACCTGCTGCACCTGCAAACCAACTCCTTGAGATTCCTGCACAAGGACACCCAGGTCCCTCTGCACAGCAGCATGCTGCAATGTTCTTTCATTTAAATAATAGTCCATTTTGCTGTTATTCCTACCAAAATGGATGACCTCACATTTACCAACATTGTACTCCATCTGCCAGACCCTTGCCCACTCACTTAGGCTATCTATACCCCTTTGCGGACTTTCAGCGTCCTCTGCACACTTTGCTTTGCCACTCATCTTAGTGTCATCTGCGAATTTTGACACACTACACTTGGTCCCCAACTCCAAATCATCTATGTAAATCGTAAACAATTGTGGTCCCAACACTGATCCCTGAAGCACAACACAAGTCACTGATCGCCAATCAGAAAAACACCCATTTACCCCCGCTCTTTGCTTTCTGTTAGTTAACCAATCCTCCATCCATGCTAATACATTACCCGTAACGCCGTACACCTTTATCTTATGCAACAGCCTTTGGTGCAGCACCTTTTCAAATACCTTCTGGAAATCCAGATACACCACATCCACAGGTTCCCCATTGTTTACTGCGCATATAATGTTCTCAAAGAACTCCACCAAATTAGTCAGACATGACCTACCCTTCATGAACCCATGCTGCGTCTTTCCAATGGGACAATTTATATCCAGATGTCTCGCTATTTCTTCCTTGGTGATAGATTCAAACATTTTCCCTACTACAGAAGTTAAGCTAACCGGCCTATAGTTACCTGCCTTTTGTCTACCTCCTTTTTTAAACAGTGGCGTCATGTTTGCTGTTTTCTAATCTGCGGGAACCACCTGAGTCCAGCAAATTTTGGTAAATTACCACTGGTGCATTTGCTCTTTCCCACGCCATCTCTTTTAGTACCCTGGGATGCATTCTATTAGGCCAGGAGACTTAGTTGTACAGTCAGAGGTTTACAACATGGAAACAGGCCCTTCGGACCAACTTGTGCATGCTGCCCTTTTTTTCTAAACCCCCGAAGCTAATCCCAATTGCCCGCATTTGGCCCATATCCCTCTTTACCCATCTTACCCATGTAACTGTCTAAATGCTTTTTAAAAGATAAAATTGTACTCGCCTCTACTACTACCTCTGGCAGCTTGTTCCAGACACTCACCACCCTGAGTGTGAAAAAATTGCCCCTCTGGACACTTTTTATCTCTCCCCTCTCACCTTAAACCTATGCCTTCTAGTTTTAGACTCCCCTACCTTTGGGAAAAGATATTGACTATCTAGTTGATCTGTGCCCCTCATTATTTTATAGACCTCTATAAGATCACCACTTCAACCTTCTACGCTCCAGAGAAAAAAGTCCCAGTCTATCCAGACTCTCCTTATAACTCAAACAATCAAGTCTCAGTAGCATCCTAGTTAATCTTTTCTGCACTCTTTCTAGTTTAATAATACCCTTTCTATAATAGGCTGACACGAAATGTACACAGTATTCCAAGTGTGGCCTTCCCAATGTCTTGTACAACTTCAACAACACGTCCCAACTCCTGTATTCAGTGTTCTGACCAATGAAACCAAGCATGCCAAATGCCCTCTTCATCACTCTGTCCACCTGTGACTCCACTTTCAAGGAGCTATGAACCTGTACCCAATGACCTCTTTGTTCTATAACTCTCCCCAACGCCCTACCATTAACTGAGTAAGTCCTGCCCTGGTTCGATCTACCAAAATGCATCACCTCGCATTTATCTAAATTAAACTCCATCTGCCATTCGTCAGCCCACTGGCCCAATTGATCAAGATCCCGTTGCAATCCTAGATAACCTTCTTCACAGTCCACTATGCCACCAATCTTAGTGTCATCTGCAAACTTACGAACCATGCCTCCTAAATTCTCATCCAAATCATTAATATAAATGACAAATAACAGTGGACCCAGCACCGATCCCCAAGGCACAGGGATCCTTTTGAAGTTTTACACCTTCCTCTTTACAGTTCACATCATCTTCAAAAGCCACACCATTACTGATTTTTAATGACAAAAAAATCTGTCTCAAAGTCAGTCATTAGCAGAAAGATCAAAAAGAAAATAAAGACCAGTGTTTGTCGAGCACCTTTTACTGTTGGAATTGCAGCTACCAACTTGCATGCAGCAAACTCTGAGAATCAGCAGTGTGAGAATGACCAAACAATTGTTTTCGCGTATGTTGACTGATGGATAAATATTGGCCAGGACACCAGGGAAATATGTCCTGCTCTTCTTCAAAATAGTGCCATGGAATCTTTTTTCACATTCACCTGAAAAGCAGACAGAGCCTGGAATTGATGTCTCAGCCAAAAGAGGGACCCCTGACAGTGCAGTGCTGAGGGGGAGTCCCGCTCTGGAGTGTCAGCCTTGATTCTTGTGCTCAAGTCCAAGACTGGAACTTGAACATTCAACTTCTGACCCAAAAGTGAAAGTGCTAGCCAGTGAGCTTGAGCTGACACAACTAGAAGGGAGTGAGCAGGAGAGAACCACAGAACATATGAGAAGAACAACCGGGAGAAAGCCACAGCTGGCACACAGGGAGGTGAGACCAGGAGAGAACCACAGCTGGCACACGCAAGAAGAGCAACCAGGAGAGAGGCGGATCTGATGCACCAGGAAAGACGTAACCAGGAGAGAGAAGGGGGAGAATGCAAAAATGGGAAGGAAAAACCAAAGAGGAATGATAAAGGTGGCCAGAGGGGCAGGGAGAAGTTCGGATACGAGGAGAATGGAAGTGAAAGAGAGATGCACTGACAATCAATTACTTTTCGTAATATGTATCAGAGGAGTTCGACACCAGCAAGCTACAGAAGGAGTAAGCAAACAGGTTGCTCGAGCCTGCACCACCATTCAATAAGATCAAAGCTTATCTGATCATGGCCTTAGCTCCACTTCCCTGCCTGTCCCTCCCTTTGGTTGACTCCTTTGCCAACCAAAAATCCATCTAACTCACCCTTGAATATATGCAATGATCCAGTCTCCATTATTCTCTGGGTACAGAATTCCAAAGACTAATGACTGTCTGAAAGAATAAATTCCTCTTTCTCAGTTTTAAATGGAAGATCCCTTATTCTGAAACTGTGCCCCCTAGTTGTAGATTCATCTACAAAGGGAAACATCATCTCAGCAACTACCTTGTCAAGCCTCCTCAGAATTGTGTGTTTCAATAAGGTTACCTCTCGTGCTTCTAAGCTCCCAATGATTTTCGGCCCAACATGTTAAACCTCGCCTCATTAGCCAACCCCTCCATTGCAAAACTCAACTGAGTAAACCTTCTTTGACTGCCTCCAATACATGTGTTTGCCTCCTTAAATAAGGAGACTAAAATTATACAAGAATTCTAGATGCAGTTGAACCAATGTCCTTTACATTTGCAGCAAGATGTCCCTACTTTTATATGCCATCTGTTTTGCAATAAAGACAAACATTTGTTTCTATTTGCTTTCCTAATTACTTGCATGCTAACATTTTGTCATTCATGGACTATACCAAGACACCCAGACCTCTACCACAGCAGACACAACAGAGCAAGAGTGCAACAAGATACTATACAGGAGTACAAGGATTTGAATATCCATTATAATTGCTTGGAATAAAATTATTTAAGATCATACCTCAACTTCTCCTTCATCAAGCTCCCCATCATCCTCATCTTTTTTCCTCTCACGAAATGAATCCTGTCTGTCTCTTTCAGACTTTCCCTCTTCAAGTTGACTTTTTTCCATTTCCCCCTCCTTTGGTGAATCACTACTTTTCTCCTCTGTGCTTTGTTTCTCACTGTCTTCAGTCACAGCCCCTGGCTGTTCTTCAGGAACCTCCTCATCATAATCCAACTCATGCTCATCCAGGTCCCTGATGACAGAGGATGCTTCATCCTTGGAATCATTCGCAGCCTCCTCGTCAGCTTGAGAATCCTGCTTCTCAGAGACAGCTTTTTCAGTTTGTTCAGCATTGCAAACTCTTTTTGGACTTGTAATATTGTCTCGGTCAGATTCTGCATCCAAGTCTTTAGGTGGCTCCTCATTATCGCCGTCAATTCCACTTTCTTCGCTGTAATCTCCGTCCTCTCTCAACTTTTCCTCCTCCTCTTCCACCTCTGATTCGTGGGTTTCCCCATCGTCCCGACTCCCCTCATTGTCAGGTTCACCGATACTGTGATTCTCAGCATCACTGCAATGGTCATTATCCTCAGAATCATTGCATTCACCATCATTGTCTGAATGTTTGCCTATATCCACTTCATCAGCATTTTCATGCCCTCTCTCAAGCAATAGGTCATCATCATCTTCAGAGAGTTGGTCCTCTGGGGAACGAGGGTCACGATCAGGACTATCGGGGACATCCATTGGAGAACAATGTTATTCTGTTACAAGAGAAAAGTATGTGAATATATTTCACCCACAGGGTGCTCCGCCATTTTCCCCATTTTACTGAATGCACTATGAATTTAAGCACATTAAAATTACACTAAATTTTCAGACTCAAAGTTCCTCAGCAAGGTGAATAGTCAATAACTCTTAAAATTCAGTCACAAGTCTATCCACTTTCTACAAAATCAAAACACATATATCCCAAGAAAGGGGGAACAGCAGAAATTTTAAACTAAAGAAAATTTTACAGCCTAATATAAAAGCAAAATACTGCGGATGCTGGAATCTGAAACAATAAAAGAAAATGCTGGAAAATCTCAGGTCTGACAGCATTTGTGGAGAGAGAATAGAGCCAACGTTTCAAGTCTGGATGACCCGTTGCCAGAGTGAGAGCTAGAGCCAGAGTTACAACCATTTGAACTAACCATTTGCAGTGCATGATGAGAATGAACCAAGGCAGCAAAAATACTCATTAGCCAGAAAGCAAAGGAGCAATCTAGAATAGACAGCTGGGAAACCAAGCCATTTACACCTTAGCAAGATAACAAGCGGGTGGGTCATCCAGTGCTGACTTACAGAATTAACAATGGGATCGAATTTAAGAAAGGGGGGCCAGAATCAGCAGAATCAGAAGTGAAGGACGCAACAATGTTGGTGCAGTTTGCTTTTGCAGTCAACAAACTGTACCAATGCTGTTCAGGGAGACGGAAGGGGCAGAAATTTCCCAGAGCTAAGAAACATCAAGGGCAGCAAACAATGGCAGGAGTTAATAGGTCAACAAACAGTAGTGGTAAAGTAGGGCCCAGTCGAAATCAGGAAATTAGAGGTGCGTGTAGCAAGGGTAATTCAGTAATCATGGGGCCTTCAATCACACTTCAACCTTCTCTGTTCTGAGGAGAACAAACCCAGCTTTCTAGTCTCTCCATAACTGAAGTCTCTCATCCCTGGTACAACGCCAGTAAATCACTTCTGTACCTTCTCTGACACCCTGGCATGCTTCCTGAAGTGTGGGGCCCAGAACTGGATATCATACTCCAGCTGAGGTTACAGCCGATCATTTCTCGCATGTTAAAAGTTATATTAGATCAAAGGAAGAGGCTAATAAAGTTGTCAACAAATGTAGTGAGCCTGAGGATTGGGTGCATTTTAGAATTCAGCAAAGGATGACCCAGAAAATGTAAAGAAAAAGAAAATAGAATATGAAAAGTAAAAGAGTGAAATAGAAAAACGGACCGTGAAAGCCTCTACAGAATGTAAAAAGGAAAGAATCAGCAAAGACAAATGTGGGCCCAGTGCACACAGAGACAGGAGAATTATAATGGGGAATGGCTGAGAAACTAACAAATACTTTGCATCTGTGTTCATGGAGGAAGTTACAAAAATCCTCCCAGGAATACTACGGAACTAAGGGACAAGCAAGAATGAGGAACTGATAGAAATTCATATTCATAAAGAAGTAATACTAGAGAAATTTATAGAATAAATCCCTGATGATCTGCATCTCAAAAGTGTTTAAAAATACAATGCTGTCGTAACACGAGTGGTATTCACCAGTAACAGGATGCTGCCATCAATGCAAAAAGACCATCTGCCTATCATACAAATGAATAATGTGGTGAATGAATTTCAATGCTAGTACAATGTTAAGTATATAGGCTGTATGTCTCAAGGACTGATGTGGAGATGCCAGCGTTGGACTGGGGTGAACACAGTAAGAAGTCTCACAACACCAGGTTAAAGTCCAACAGGTTTATTTGGTAGCAAATACCATGAATACCATGTCTCAAGGACTGCCACGGATGGTATCAAACAGCCTATCCATTGCAAAATGGTTGGGACAAGATACAGACCATACCCAAACAACCTGTACTTGGAAACTCAAAACACAAAGTCCAACATTTGATGCAAGTCCGTGATTGGACAACATTTGCTAGATAATCCTCAGTGTGCTAAGAACCAATGTGTGACAACCAATTTAGGATTGTCATTCTGGCGCATTTATGCATACTGGAAGCTACATATGTTATTACCCTGTTCCCTACACACAGAACAGGTACACACATTGTGCCTGCTTCAGCTAAACAAATGACAGCCATTTGCTGAATCAGGGTCAAGCTGCCTGGTTTAAATTTCAAACAATTATTGAGTTATGTCAGTCACCATCAATTGGTGCATTCTCCATGGCAACACCTCTACCAGAGTCCATTTGCCAACCAATCAGCATTCTCTTCAGTACAAATTGTTGTTCTCCCCTTATACTGGTATTCTTCCAACGTGCCTTGATGAGTCCAGGATGAAAAGCTTCACCATGTCTCTTTTTCTCAGCAATACCCAAGTGTTGAATGAGATGGCTGTAGAGATAGTGGATGCATTGTTGGTCAAATTCCAAAATTCCAGATTCTGGAATAGCTCCTGCAGATTGGAAGGTAGCAAATGTAACCACACTATTTGAAAGAGGGAATGAGGAACTAGAGTCTTGTTAGCCTAACATTAATCATATGGAAAATGCTAGAATCTATAAAAGGATGTGGAAAATATTGAAACTGAAAATAATGATTGGGCAGAGTTAACATGGATTTATGAAAGGGAAATCATCTTTGACCAACCTGTTGGGAGATTTTTGAGGGTATAATTTGAAGAATAGATAAGGGGGAGCTGGTGGGTCTGGTGTCACCTGAAGAAGGGGCTCAGAGCCTCGAAAGCTTGTGTGGCTTTTGCTACCAAATAAACCTGTTGGACTTTAACCTGGTGTTGTTAAACTTCTTACTGTATTTGGATTTCCAGAAGGCTTTCAATAAGGTCCCACACAGGACAGGAGTGAATAAAATTTTAACTCATGAGATTGGGGCAAGAAACGGATGTGGATTAAGGACTGGTTAGCGGACAGAAAGCAGAGAGTAGGGATAAATGGGTCATTTGTAGGTTGGCAGGCTGTGACTCTTGGGGTTGAACAAGGGTCAGTACTTGGGCCCCAGCTGTTCACAACCTAAATCAATATTTAGAACATAGAACAGTACAGCACAGAACAGGCCCTTCGGCCCACGATGTTATACCGAGCTTTATCTGAAACCAAGATCAAGCTATCCCACTCCCTATCATCCTGGTGTGCTCCATGTGCCTATCCAATAACCGCTTAAGTGTTCCTAAAGTGTCTGACTCCACTATCACTGCAGGCAGTCCATTCCACACCCCAATCACTCTCTGCGTAAAGAACCTACCTCTGATATCCTTTCTGTATCTCCCACCACGAACCCTATAGTTATGCCCCCTTGTAATAGCTCCATCCACCCGAGGAAATAGTCTTTGAACGTTCACTCTATCTATCCCCTTCATCATTTTATAAACCTCTATTAAGTCTCCCCTCAACCTCCTCCGCTCCAGAGAGAACAGCCCTAGCTCCCTCAACCTTTCCTCATAAGACCTACCCTCCAAACCAGGCAGCATCCTGGTAAATCTCCTCTGCACTCTTTCCAGCGCTTCCACATCCTTCTTATAGTGAGGTGACCAGAACTGCACACAATATTCCAAATGTGGTCTCACCAAGGTCCTGTACAGTTGCAGCATAACCCCACGGCTCTTAAACTCCAACCCCCTGTTAATAAAAGCTAACACACTATAGGCCTTCTTCACAGCTCTATCCACTTGAGTGGCAACCTTCAGAGATCTGTGGATATGGACCCCAAGATCTCTCTGTTCCTCCACAGTCTTCAGAACCCTACCTTTGACCCTGTAATCCACATTTAAATTAGTCCTACCAAAATGAATCACCTCACATTTATCAGGGTTAAACTCCATTTGCCATTTTTCAGCCCAGCTTGGCATCCTATCTATGTCTCTTTGCAGCCTACAACAGCCCTCCACCTCATCCACTACTCCACCAATCTTGGTGTTATCAGCAAATTTACTGATCCACCCTTCAGCCCCCTCCTCTAAGTCATTAATAAAAATCACAAAGAGCAGAGGACCAAGCACTGATCCCTGTGGCACTCCGCTAGCAACCTGCCTCCAATCCGAAAATTTTCCATCCACCACCACCCTCTGTCTTCGATCAGACAGCCAGTTACCTATCCAATCGGCCAACTTTCCCTCTATCCCACACCTCCTCACTTTCATCATAAGCCAACCATGGGGGACCTTATCAAACGCCTTACTAAAATCCATGTATATGACATCAACTGCCCTACCTTCATCAACGCACTTAGTTACCTCCTCAAAAAATTCAATCAAATTTGTGAGGCACGACTTGCCCTTCACGAATCCGTGCTGACTATCCCGGATTAATCCGCATCTTTCTAAATGGTCGTAAATCCCATCTCTAAGGACCTTTTCCATCAATTTACCAACCACCGAAGTAAGACTAACCGGTCTATAATTACCAGGGTCATTTCTATTCCCTTTCTTAAACAGAGGAACAACATTCGCCAGTCCTCTGGCACCATCCCCGTGGACAGCGAGGACCCAAAGATCAAAGCCAAAGGCTCTGCAATCTCATCCCTTGCCTCCCAAAGAATCCTAGGATACATTTCATCAGGCCCAGGGGACTTATCGACCTTCAGTTTATTCAAAACTGCCAGGACATCCTCCCTTCGAACATCTATTTCCTCCAGCCTATTAGCCTGTAACTAAATGGCCGTATTTAGATGCGTGGATTCACTGCAATATTTACAGGTTTGCTGATGACACAAAACTAGGTGGGAATGTGAATTGTGAAGAGGCTTCAAGAGGATCTAAGACAGTTTAAGTGACTGAGCAAGAACATGGCAGACAGAATATAATGTGGAAGATGTGAAGTTATCAACTTTGGTAGGAAAAAAAAAAATCGGTTGAGACATTAAAGAAGCTGTAAAAATAAATAACTATGGTGATACCAGGAGTTAGAGAGACCATCAATAACTTGTACAGCGATTTCAAACAAATAAAACATCTTAAAAATCAGAGAAGATGGGGGCTCTTTTCTCTGTGAAAGAAAAAAATTAGGGGATAACCTGATTGAGGATCTTCAAATTATGAAACATTTTGATGGGGTAAATGGTGAAAACATGTTTTCGCATGTTGGGTTCAGAACTCGGGGCATTAGGAAAGATCCTCACTAATAAATTCAATAAAAATCTAGAATTAAAAAGTATCATGATCATGAAACCATTATTGATTGTTGTAAAAACCCATCTGGTTCACTAATGTCCTTTAGGGAAGGAAATCTGCTGTCCTTACATGGTCTGGCCTACATGTGACTCCAAACCCACAGCAATGTGGGTGACTCTTAACTGCCCTCTGAAATGGTGTAACTAGCCATTTAGCTCATGGGCAATTAGGGATGGACAATAACTGCTGGCCCAACTAATGATGCCCAAATCCCATAAATGAATAGAAAAAACTCCTCCAGTAATGGCGTCTAGCGTACTTGCAATTTTAATTGCTCCACAACTGATGGCTATGCCTTCAGCTGCCTCGGTCACAAGTTCTGGAATTTCCTTGCTAAACTTCTCTCCTGCTTTCATCAATTAATAAGATCTTGGCTGACTTGACCTCAATTCCACATTGTTGCCCAATTCCGAAACTGCCAGATTGCCTTAAGAATCCAAAAATCTATTTTAGTTTTGAATATACTCAATGACAAAGCATCCAAAGATTTACAACCTTGATTGAAGAGATTTCTCCTCATCTCAGTCTTAAATGATTTGCCCTTTAATCAGAGACTATGCTCCCTAATTCAAGACACTCCTGCCAGAAATACAACCTCTCACCATCTACCCTGTCAAGCTCCTCAGAATCTTACTATTTTTCTGAGATTATTTCGCAAGCTTCTAAACTTGACAGTAAAGGCCCATTCTCTTTAACCTCCGTGGCACAGTAGCACAGTGGTTAGCACTGCTGCCTCTCAGCGTCAGGGACCCAGGTAACTGTCTGTAGGGAGTTTGCACGTGTCTGCATGGGTTTTCTCTGGGTGCTCTGGTTTCCTCCCACAGTCCAAAGACATGCAAGTTAGGTGGATTAGCTATGGTGAATGCACGGGGTTATGGGGATAGGCCTGGGTAAGATGCTCTTTCGAGGGTCAGTGCAGACTCCATGGGCCAAATGGTCTCTTTCTGCACTGTAGGGATTTTATGATTCTATAGTGGCCCTCTCATAGTCATCACACCCGAACAGCTTGAACTTTAACTTAGTGCTACCTTGTTCTGGATTTTCCTACTGGAGAAAATGGTTTTGCTCTTGTCTACTCTGTCAATCCTTTACTTAGCTTTAACACAACAATTTGCACCTACACAGCTCCTTTAATGTAATTAAATGTTACAAGGTGCTTCACAGTAGCATTATCAAACAAAATCTAAAACTGAGCTACAATAAGGAGATATGATCAAAAGCTTTCTCAAAGAGGTGGATTTAGAAAGTATCTAAAGGAAATGGTCGAGAGGTTTATGGAGGGGATTCTCTTTGGGCCAAGAACATGGTCACCAATGATGGAGGAATTAAAATATGGGATGATCAAGAGGCCAGAATTAGAGGAGCACAAATACAGATGTAGGGTTGGAGGAGATAAGAGATGGGGGGGGTAAGACTATGGTGGATCTTGTAAACAAAGATGAGCAGTTTAAAACTGAGGTATTGTTTAACCGGGAGTCAATGTAGGTTAGTGAGCATAGGGGTGATGGGGGAACAGAACTTGATGCAAGTTAGGATATGGGCAGCAGTTTCTTCAATTCGATCATTCAATCATTTTGACTCAATGGAACATGGACCAGGTTTAAGCAACCTGCTCTTATATTGTAAGCCTGTCAGTTTACAGAATACTTTTGATGAATATGTGCTACTTGGCCTTCATGACCAATCTATCTGAGATGCAGTGCCCAAATCTGAACAAGCAGCCCAAATAAAGTCTGATCAAATGAAGCATAGCTTCCAGTCCATTTGAGATAAAGGTCAACATTCGATTTTCTTTGTGATGACATTTTGTACCTGTCCTCTAGCTTTTAATGATTTGTACACTTGGGTACCTAAATCTCTTTGCTCCTCCATATTCCTCGCCTTACACAGTTAAGAAAACATTCCAATTTAATTCTTTTGGATAAAAAGCAGAAGACTGCACGCTTTCCTGCACTGAAATCCATCTGTCATAGATTTTTCCACTCACTAAATCTATGCCTCGCCTTAACTTTCTACTCCTATTTACAAAACCTAACTGTGCCTAACATACTACTATATTTAAGCTTGGATACACTCTTGATTCTTTGATCTTGATTTGATTTATTATCGTCACATGCATTAGCATACAGTGAAAAGTATTGTTTCTTGCATGCTATACAGACAAAGCATACTGTTCAGAGAAGGAAAGAGTGCAGAATGTAGTGTTACAGTTACTCAGTCACCCTTCAATCCTCTCATGCTCTGCCAGCTCTATCCTCTCTCAGTTAGAGATCTAAACTATACATAAGAACATAAGAAATAGGAGCAGGAGTAGGCCATCTAGCCCCTCGAGCCTGCCCCGCCATTCAACAAGATCATGGCTGATCTGACGTGGATCAGTACCACTTACCCGCCTGATCCCCATAACCCTTAATTCCCTTACCGATCAGGAATCCATCCATCCGCGCTTTAAACATATTCAGCGAGGTAGCCTCCACCACCTCAGTGGGCAGAGAATTCCAGAGATTCACCACCCTCTGGGAGAAGAAGTTCCTCCTCAACTCTGTCTTAAACCGACCCCCCTTTATTTTGAGGCTGTGTCCTCTAGTTTTAACTTCCTTACTAAGTGGAAAGAATCTCTCCGCCTCCACCCTATCCAGCCCCCGCATTATCTTATAAGTCTCCATAAGATCCCCCCTCATCCTTCTAAACTCCAACGAGTACAAACCCAATCTCCTCAGCCTCTCCTCATAATCCAAACCCCTCATCTCCGGTATCAACCTGGTGAACCTTCTCTGCACTCCCTCCAATGCCAATACATCCTTCCTCATATAAGGGGACCAATACTGCACACAGTATTCCAGCTGCGGCCTCACCAATGCCCTGTACAGGTGCATCAAGACATCCCTGCTTTTATATTCCATCCCTCTCGCAATATAGGCCAACATCCCATTTGCCTTCTTGATCACCTGTTGTACCTGCAGACTGGGCTTTTGCGTCTCATGCACAAGGACCCCCAGGTCCCTTTGCACGGTAGCATGTTTTAATTTGTTTCCATTGAGATAGTAATCCCATTTGTTATTATTTCCTCCAAAGTGTATAACCTCGCATTTAGAACATAGAACATAGAACATTACAGCGCAGAACAGGCCCTTCGGCCCACGATGTTGCACCGACCAGTTAAAAAAAAAAACTGTGACCCTCCAACCTAAACCAATTTCTTTTCGTCCATGAACCTATCTACGGATCTCTTAAACGCCCCCAAACTAGGCGCATTTACTACTGATGCTGGCAGGGCATTCCAATCCCTCACCACCCTCTGGGTAAAGAACCTACCCCTGACATCGGTTCTATAACTACCCCCCCTCAATTTAAAGCCATGCCCCCTCGTGCTGGATTTCTCCATCAGAGGAAAAAGGCTATCACTATCCACCCTATCTAAACCTCTAATCATCTTATATGTTTCAATAAGATCCCCTCTTAGCCGCCGCCTTTCCAGCGAAAACAATCCCAAATCCCTCAGCCTCTCCTCATAGGATCTCCCCTCCATACCAGGCAACATCCTGGTAAACCTCCTCTGCACCCTCTCCAAAGCCTCCACATCCTTCCTGTAATGTGGGGACCAGAACTGCACACAGTACTCCAAGTGCGGCCGCACCAGAGTTGTGTACAGTTGCAACATAACGCTACGACTCCTAAATTCAATCCCCCTACCAATAAACGCCAAGACACCATATGCCTTCTTAACAACCTTATCTACTTGATTCCCAACTTTCAGGGATCTATGCACACATACACCTAGATCCCTCTGCTCCTCCACACTATTCAAAGTCCTCCCGTTATTTCTCAACGTTATACTCCATTTGCCATATCCTCGCCCACTCACTCAGCCTGTCCAAATCTCTCTGCAGATCTTCTCCGTCCTCCACACGATTCACTTTTCCACTTATCTTTGTGTCGTCTGCAAACTTCGTTACCCTACACTCCGTCCCCTCCTCCAGATCATCTATATAAATGGTAAACAGTTGCGGCCCGAGTACCGATCCCTGCGGCACGCCACTAGTTACCTTCCTCCAACCGGAAAAACACCCATTTATTCCGACTCTCTGCTTCCTGTCGGATAGCCAGTCCCCAATCCACTTTAACACACTACCCCCAACTCCGTGTGCCCTAATCTTCTTCAGCAGCCTTTTATGGGGCACCTTATCAAACGCCTTTTGGAAATCCAAAAACATAATACTCCAGCCTAATCATTTCTTGTATTGAAAGCTGATCATAGACAAGGTAGATCATCAATATCTTTTCCCAAAGGTAGAGAAGTCTAAAACTAGAGGGCATAGGTTTAAGGTGAGAGGGGAGAGATACGAAAGTGTCCAGAGGGGCAATTTTTTCACACAGAGGGTGGTGAGTGCCTGGAACAAGCTGCCAGAGATAGTAGTAAAGGCGGGTACAATTTTATCTTTTAAAAAGCATTTAGATAGTTACATGGGTACGATGGGTATAGAGGGATATGGGCCAAATGTGGGCAATTGGGATTAGTTTAGGGGTTTAAAAAAAAAGGGCGGCATGGACAATTTGAGCGAAGGGCCTGTTTCCATGCTGTAAACCTCTATGACTGTCTTGAAGTTTATATGAACAATATCTATAGACATTTCTCATTCAAGTTAAATATCTCAAGAAAATCAACAAGATTTATCAGAAATGGATTCCCTGGACAAATCCATGTTCTCTTTGATCAGCTCATACTTGCCTATGTGTTCAGCTACTCTGTCCCTGATGACGGATTCCACAAAGCTCCCTTTAAATGATGTTAGATTTACAGGTCTGTAGTTTCCTTGTTTCTATTTGTCTTTTCTTAAATAAAAGGAGTGACATTTGCAATTGTCCAATCCAAAGGCAGAATTCCCCAAACGAAGCCATTTGGACAGCATAGTGGCATCATGGTTAGCACTGATTTGATTTATCACATGTATTAGCATACAGTGAAAACTATTGTTTCTTGCGCGCTATACAGACAAAGCATATTGTTCATAGAGAAGGAAACGAGAGAGTGCAGAATGTAGTGTTACAGTCATAGCTTGGGTGTCCTCACAGGATATTCCTTTAAAAAACTACTAGAATCAAAGACAGCACCAGGGATCCAGGTTCAATTTCGGATGTGTGTGTGTGTGTGTGGAGTTTGCACATTCTTCCGTGTCTGTGTGGGTTTCCTCCGAATACTCCAATTTCCTCCCACAGTCCAAAGATGTGCAAGTTAGGTGAATTAGCCATGGTACGTCTACAGGAATAGAGTGGAGGGGAAGGCTTGGGTGGGTAATTTTTTGGAGAGGCAGTGCAGACTCTATGGGCTGAATAGTCTGTTTCTGAACTGTAGGGATTCTATGGATTCTAGCTGTGGAACATCTGAGAATAAAATTGCAACTATGCAAATTCCAACTGAATTCCAGTCATTGCCTTTCATATGTCCTGTTTCGGTCCTTTAGTTATTGCTTTGAATGGCAAGACGCAAAAGAGAACAATGTTTATCTTCCCTAATGCATGTTCAAGTTACTTCCACTATCTGCGCAGGACTGAAGAATACAATTGTGTACAATGGAAATACATACAGTACATATACACCGTCCAAATTCTGGAGGTTTTTTAAAGGAGGTTAATTTAGAAGGAAAGTTCAAGTGTTTCATCTAGGTTCAGCACCTGAAACAGTCCACAATACTCCAACACTATGTTGACCCCGAGTTCATTTCAGAAGTCAAACATATTTTAGTGAGGATGGGGGGGTGGGAGAGAAGAATCACAGAATCCCTACAGTGCAAAAGGAGGCCATTCAGCCCATCGAGCCTGCACCACCAACAATCCCACCCAGGCTCTATCCCCGTAACCCCACATATTTATCCTGTTAATCCCCCTGACACTGAGGGGCAATTTAGCAGGACAATCAACCTAACCCACCCATGCTTGGACTGTAGGAGGAAACCGGAGCAAATGGAGGAAACCCACACAAACATGGGTAGAATGTGTAAACTCCGCACAGTCATCCAAGGCCAGAATTGAACTCAGGTTCTTGGTGCTGTGACGGTGCTAACCACTGTGCCACCCCACTAAACGTTCATTAAAGATCAATGCCAAAAGTTTTCAAAAGTGCAGACATCTGATCACATGGTTCCAACATGATGATCAGGCATCTATTCATCTGGATCCACTGTCCCAAATGTCTTATGTTTCTGTTCCAACTCAAAAGACATTTTCTGGAATAACAGACACTATCTTCCAGAAATCAGGGCACAGGGCTCCTGAGGTTTGTCAATAATTGCAGGGGAGCCCTAAGATGGGGGTGTGGGGGCAAAAGAAAGACAACTATAAAAAATCTCCAATGGACAAGTTTTGAACTCAGTTCTGGAATCTCTGATAGTTTTGTCGGCAAAACATTCAATAAGTCGTAATTACAAAGCTGACTACCAGATGTAATAGATCCGCGTCTACTTCATGGATTTGGGAGCAGGTTATTTTGCAGAGCGCAGTACTCTTTTTGTTCCACCACCACCCTCGATTTCCTTCTCTCTCTTGAGGGTGTTAATTATTTCATGGACCCCAGGCATCTCTCCTATTTTGCGCAATTACGCATTTTCCATGTCTGTGCCTGACAGTGGATACTGGCAAACGAATGTGTAGCATTACTGTTAACGCAGATTCTCCCCATAGTCAAAGCCCAGCACAACAAAGAACAAAGAAAATTGCAGCATAGGAACAGGCCCTTCAGCCCTCCAAGCCTGCACCGACCATGCTGCCCAACTTAACTAAAACCCCCTACCCTTCCGGGGACCATATCCCTTCATTCCCATCTTCAGAAATGCACCCTTCCACTGCTACACTCTGTCTTCTATGACCGACAGTAAGAGTTTTAACAACCACCAGGTTAAAGTTCAACAGGTTTATTTGGTAGCAAATACCATAAGCTTTCGGACCTGCTATGACCGAGCCAGTTCTGTATCCAACATGCCGGCTCTGGTCCCATGCGACTTCACCTTCTGCACCAGTCTGCCTTCAGGGACCTTGTCAAAGGCCATACTGAAGTCCATGTAGACAACATCCACTGCCCTACCTTCATCAATCATCTTCGTCACTTCCTCGAAAAACTCGATCAAGTTCATGAGACACGACCTCCTCTTCACAAAACCATGTTGACTCTCGCTAATGCGTCCACTTATTTCCAAGTGGAAATAAATCCTGTCTCAAAGAATCCTCTCCAATAATTTCCCTACCACTGATGTTAGGCTCACCAGCCTGTAATTACCTGGATTATTCTTGCTACCCTTCTTAAACAAAGGAACAACATTGGCTATTCTCCAATCCTCTGGGACCTCCCCTGTAGCCAGTGAGGATACAAAGATTTCTCAAGTCCCCAGCAATTTCCTCCCTTGCCTCTCTCAGTATTCTGGGGTATATCCCATCAGGCCCTGGGGACTTGTCTACCTTAATGTTCCTTAAAAACCCCAATACTCCTCCTTTTTGATCTCAACATGACTCAAACTATCTACACATCCTTTCCCAGAGTCATCATCCACCAAGTCCTTCTCTTTGGTGAATACTGACGCAAAGTACACATTTAATACCTCGCCCATTTTCTCTGGCTCACGCATAGATTCCCTCCACTGTCATTGAGTGGGCCAACCCTCTCCCTGGCTACCCTCTTGCTCTTTATATATGTATAAAAAGCCTAGGATTTTCCTTAATCTTGCTGGCCAATGATTTTTCATAACCCCTTTTAATCCTCCTTACTCCTCGCTTAAGTTTCTTTCTACTTTCCTTGTATTCCACACTTGCTTCGTGCATTCCCAGCCTCCTAGCTTTGACAAATGCTTCCTTTTTCTCTGACTAGGCTCACAATATCTCTCGTTACCCATACTCATCCTTCATCCTTACAGGACTGCTGGTCCTGAATCCCTACCAGCTTACGCTTGAAAGCCTCCCAAATGCCAGATGTTGATTTGCCCTCAAACATCTGCCCCAATCTACTTCTTCAGTTCCTGCCTAATATTGTTGTAATTAGCCTTCCCCCAATTTAGCACCTTCACTTGAGGATTACATTTATCTTTATCCATCAGTACCTTAAAGCTTACTGAATTGTGGTCACTGTTCCCAAACTGCTCCCCAACTGAAACATCCACAACCTGGCTGGACTCATTCCCCAATACCAGGTCCAGTATGGCCCCTTCCCTTGTTGGACTATCTACATACTGTTTCAAGAAGCCCTCCTGAATGCTCCTTACAAACTCTGCCCCATCCACACCCCTAGCACTAAGTGAGTCCCAGTCAATATAGGGGAAGTTAAAATCTCGCACCGCAACAACCCTGTTACTTTTACACCTTGCCAAAATCTGCCTACATATCTGTTCCTCTACCTCCCACTGGCAGTTGGGCGGGTATAGTAAACCCCTAACATTGTGACCACACCCTTCCTATTCCTGAGCTCTACCCACATTTCCTCGCTGTATGAGCCCTCCGTAGTGTCCTCCTGCAGTACAGCTGTGATATTCTCCTTAACCAGCAGTGCAACTCCCCCACTCATTTTACATCCCCCTCTATCCTGCCTGAAATATCTGTATCTTGGAATGTTAAGCTGCCAATCCTGTCCTTCCCTTAACCAAGTCTCTGCAATGGCAACAACATCATAGTTCCTCGTACTAATCCAAGCTCTAAGTTCATCTGCCTTACCTGTTACACTTCTCACATTGAAACAAATGCACTTCAGTCCACCAGACCCTCTTTGATTAGCAACCATACCCTATCTGCTCTTTCTCGGAGTCTTACTGGCCCGACTCGCAGGTTTCTCTTCAGCTAATTCACCTTTGCTTTGGTTCCCATCCCCCTGCCAAACTAGTTTAAATTTTCCCATGTGACACTAGCAAACCTCCTGGCCAGAATATTTATGTCCTTCCAGTTTAGATACAACCCGTCCCTCTTGTACAGGTCCCACCTGCCCCAGGAGAGACTCCAATGGTCCAGATATCTGAAACCTACACCAGCTGTAGGAGACCAGAAGTCACTGGTCTTCTGAGAACACTGGCTTGGGTTTCCCATCTGATAAGGGGCTTTAACAACCAAATCAAATGTCTCAAACTTACCTGGAGAGCAAATATTCAACACACTGGAAATTGAATTTGGATTATCATGGCTTGTATATGCAATATCATACCAACAGTACATTTTTCAGTGGGCAAATTAAGACAGATCAGTGTGAAGTTCCATTTGTGAAGTCAGTCAAATACAATTAGGTCACAATACAAAACAGATTCAGCCATTAACCAACCCACAATCTGGCAGCTAACTGAAATTAAACATGTAGCTTCAGACCAACATGGCAAAACACAAAGCAGTTCAACAATAAATCTTGCAACTTACTACATAAATGGTCTGAAATGCTCATTGTCTTCAGCCGAGATACTTGAAAATTGACAAGCGCACGCAGTCATTGCTAAAGACTCCAGAGAGCAACTTAGTCACTTACACGATTATATAAGTACCATTGTTCATTTAAACAAAATGAGGAACTTCTCTCAGAGGGGAGTGAATCTGTGGAATTCTTTACTGCAATGGGCTGTTGAGGCTGGGACGTTAACTATGTTCAAGGCTGAGATAGACAGATTTTTAATCAGTAAGGGAATCGAGGGTTATAGGGATAAGACAGGAAAGTGGAGTTGAGAATTATCATATCAGACCAGTTGCGATCTCATTGAATGAATTTAGCAGACTAGATGGGCTGAATGATCTACTTCTGCTCCAATACTGACTTAAAACACTACCATTGTATGACTGAGCCACTGTGTCAGACTGTATCATGTTTACATTAATGATAGGGATTCTGGACAATGAGTGACAGTGAAGGAACTCCTTGAAAGGACTGCATTTGTACAATAGAATTAAAGTACCATGCTGGTTAGCACATTTCTTTTCAAATTTGTTAGAGATTTGCCCTATTTCATTTTACTAATCTAACAGAAGTCGTGAAAAAGGCAAGTCTGTCAAAATATTTCAATATCTTTTGGGCTGAAGTTCATCCATTTCCTGAATTTGCCAAAAGTTCAAACTAAAGTTAACTTTTCCCGTGTCCAGTACATGCCTGTGCTTCACATTTAAGAAGTCTCACAACACCAGGTTAAAGTCCAACAGGTTTATTTGGTAGCCAACGCCACGAGCTTTCGGAGCGCTGCTCCTTCGTCAGGTGAGTGGGAGATCTGTTCACAAACAGGGCACATATAGACACAAACTCAATTTCCCCGGGGTGAGGTGAACTCCTACCCCCTGCCCTGTTCATGCCACACGACCTCTCGTCGCCAGCAGTTTGTGGTCAGTGTGCCCAGTCAAGAGTTTGTGTCGTTATGTGCCCTGTTTGTGAACAGATCTCCCACTCACCTGATGAAGGAGCAGCGCTCCAAAAGCTAGTAGCGTTTGCGACCAAATAAACCTGTTGGACTTTAACCTGGTGTTGTGAGACTTCTTACTGTGTTTACCCCAGTCCAACGCCGGCATCTCCTCATCATGACTTCACATTTAAACCATCCGCAGTGTGGATAAAGCTTATATAGATGGTCCTGCTGCAAAACTTCAATATTCAGGAAGTGTGACTTTAGACAGCACAGATCCTGGGACCCCTCACTCCAAATATGAGGGTTCCTTGGGATCCTGGCACTTTTCTCCGAAATCTGAACTTGTTTGACTGGGCACACTGACCACAAACTGCTGCCAACGAGAGGTTGTGTGGCACGAACAGGGCACGGGGTGGGAGCTCACCTCACCCCGGGGAAGGAAGCAGTTAGACTGTAAGGGGCTGTGGATGAGAAGCAGGGCTCTGCCAGCATTTACAGGTACCAGTATGAACACAAGGCCAACTTGGGAGAAGGGAACTGAGGCCTCGGGCCTGCACAAGGTGGGTGAAGCGGGGAGCGACCACTGTTCGGACAGGGGCTCACTCCAGCTCGGTGCTGCCTCAGACAGTGGGCAGAGGGGTGGATGTGAGCCGGCTCCCCCAGCAGCCAGGCCGCGCTCAATCCCACTCCCAGGCCCAATGTGTGCGAGGCGCCCGCTGCTCCCTCAGCAACGCCGGCCCGGCCTACGGCGAGGCCTGGACCATGCTGGCCTGCTCCCCCGTTCCCGCCCATGAGGAGATAAGACAGCGCAGGCCGAGGCCCAAGGGCCGGGTTCGGGGCCGAGGTGTGGGGGGTTGTTTGCCGCGGGTGTGGGTCCCCCGGCTCTCTCTCACTCACCTGGCTGGCTCTGGTCTCGGTGCCGGGGCCTGTGTGTGTGTGTGTGAGGGGGGGGCTGCCGGGGGTGTCGGCCCCCGGCTCTGTCTCTCACTCACCTGGCCGGGCTCGGGCTGGGTCTCGGGGCTCCGGGCTCGGAGCTGCAGGCTCGGGGCTCGAGGCCGGGCCGGGTAACCAGGGTAACAGCGGGAGCGCGAGGCCGGGCTCGGGGCAGCAGCGAGCGCGCGAGCCGGGCAGCGCCGCCATTAGCGGCCGCCCATTGGCCAGGGGGCAGTCAGCTGACCGCGCGCGGGCCCCGCCCCCTCACTCACCGGGCGGAATGGCGGCGGTTCCTCGGGCCCGGCTTGGTCCGGCGGGCCCGGCTCGGTGTGGCGGCCCAAGCAGGTAGGCCGCAGGGACAGCCTGGCACCGCGAACCCGTCAGAAAGCACACAGCAAACCGGCCGCCATTACTCACGTCCCATTGGACACCTCTGATCAGCTGACCAGGAACTTCACAGAGGGAGGCGGGCTCAATCTCCAGAACCAGTCAGAGCTGGGGGGGGGGCACCCTACAGCACCCCAGGGTGAGGGGTGTCACCCTACAGTGCCCTGGGGTGAGGGGCCACCCTACAGTGCCCCGGGGTGAGGGGTGTCACCCTACAGTGCCCCGGGGTGAGGGGTGTCACCCTACAGCGCCCCGGGGTGAGGGGGATCACCCTACAGTGCCCCAGGGTGAGGGGCCACCCTACAGCGCCCCAGGGGGATGGGGTGAAACCCTACAGTGCCCTGGAGTGAGGGGCCACCCTACAGCGCCCTGTGGTGAGGGATATCACCCTACAGCGTCCCGGGGTGAGGGGTATCACCCTACAGCGTCCCGGGGTGAGGGGCCACCCTACAGCGCCCGGTGGTGAGGGGTATCACCCTACAGCGCCCGGGGGTGAGGGGTATCACCCTACAGCGCCCGGGGGTGAGGGGTATCACCCTACAGCGCCCGGGGGTGAGGGGTATCACCCTACACTGCCCGGGGTTGAGGGGCCACCCTACAGCGCCCCGGGGTGAGGAGTGTCACCCTACAGCACCCCGGGGTGAGAGGTATCACCCTACAGCGCTTACAGCGCCCCGGGGTGAAGGGTATCTCCCTACAACGCCCCGAGGTGAGGGGCCACCCTACATCACCCTGGGGTGAGGGACCACCCTACAGCGCCCTGGGGTGAGGGACCACCCTACAGCGCCCTGGGGTGAGGGGCCACCCTACAGCACCCTGGGGTGAGGGGTCACCCTACAGCGCCCTGGGGTGAGGGGCCATCCTACAGCGCCCTGGGGTGAGGGGCCATCCTACAGCACCCCGTGGTGAGAGGTATCACCCTACAGCGCTTACAGCGCCCCGGGGTGAAGGGTATCTCCCTACAACGCCCCGAGGTGAGGGGCCACCCTACATCACCCTGGGGTGAGGGACCACCCTACAGCACCCTGGGGTGAGGGGCCACCCTACAGCACCCTGGGGTGAGGGGTCACCCTACAGCGCCCTGGGGTGAGGGGCCATCCTACAGCGCCCTGGGGTGAGGGGCCATCCTACAGCACCCCGTGGTGAGGGGTATCACCCTACAGCGCCCCGGGGTGAGGGATGTCACTCTATAGTACACCCATGGTGAGGGATGTCACCGTATGGGGTGAGGGGGTGTCACCGGGGTTAGGAGCATCACCAGGCTAAGAAGTGTCACCCTGCAGCACCCCAGGATGAGGGGTGTCACCGCACATTCCCCCGGGGTGAGGGGTGTCACCCTACAGTACACCTAAGTGAGGGGTGTCACCCTACGGCATACCAGGGCGAGGGGTGTCACGGTATGACGCACCATGGCAAGCGTGTTCTCTATATTTAAACTAACCTAGTACAGCTGTGGGAACGAGGAGGTGTTATCAGTGAGGAATGCAGAATACCAGGAGAGATAGATAACACTGGAGTCAGAAATAGTAAGCTATTAGCTGGGATCAAAGTAAGGGAGAAAGTGTAAATCAGGGTTATGGTGCATGTATGTGAATGCACAGACTGGTAAATAAGATTGATGAGTTACAGGTGCAGATTGACATGTGGAAATATGATGTGGTTATAACAGAGACCTTGCTCAAAGGGGAAGACTGGGTGTTAAACATTCCTGGAGACGAGGTGTTCAGGAAAGGTAGAAAAGGAGGGCTGGCAGTATTCATTAAGGAGAATTTTGCAGTGCTGGAGAGAGAGGATGTCTACAGGGGTCTAAGACAGAATCTATTTGGTTAGAGCTAAGAAAGGAAAAAGGGAGCAATTCCATTTCTCGATATAGCTGTGAGATCACCAAGGACTGGGAAAGACGGAGAGGAACAAATCTGCAAGGAAATCACAGAGAGGTGCAAAAATTATAGAGTGGTTAAAAGGGGGAACTTTATTTGAATATAAACTGGGATAATAGTAATGCAAAGGGGAGCGAGAGGCACATGTACCTAGAGTGTGTTCAGGAAAAGATTTTGCAGCAGAATGTTTTTAGTCCAATGAGAAAGTAGGTTCTGCAAGAGCTGATTCCTGGGAATAAGGTAAGCCAAGTGGATCAAGTGTCAGTGGGGGAACATTTAGAATGCAATGATCATTTAAAGGTTCAGAAAAATGCTGGAAAATCTCAGCAGATCCGACAGCATCTGTGGAAAGAGAGTAGAGCCAATGTTTTGAGTCTAGATGACCCTTTGTCAGCACTGAAGTGAAAGCAAGAGCATGAAAAGAAACTGACAGCTACAATGAAAGGAAAGTCAGAAGTTTTCTATAGGCATATAAATAGTAAAAAGATGGAAAAGAAATGGGGCTGATTAGGGATCAAAAAAGGGATTTACGCTTGGAGGCAGAGGGCATACCTGAGGTATTCAAGGAATACATCTGTCGTGACCAAGGAAGGTCAAGGTAAAAGCAGAAGTAATTCTGACACTTGTAACATTTAAAATTGAAAAGGAGGTGATATTGGATATGGTGTCTGTGCTTAAATGTTGATAATGCGCCTAACCCTAACAAAAAGTAGCCAACTTGATTTTCAAGTTTGCTGATGACACCACTGTAAAGTTTTTAAAGTTTATTTATTAGGGTCACAAGTAAGCTTACATTTATACTGCAATGAAATTACTGTGAAAATCCCCCAGTTGCCACACTCCAGCGCCTGTTCAGGTAAACTGAGGGAGAATTTAACATGGTCAATGCACCTAACCAGCAGGTCACCTAACCAGTTTGCGGACGACACGAAAATGGCTGGACTTGCAGATAGTGAGGAACATTGTCAGAGGCTACAGAAGGATATAGATAGGCTGGAAATTTGGGCAAAGAAATGGCAGATGGAGTTCAATCCAGATGAATGCGAAGTGATGCATTTTGGTAGAACTAACGTAGGGGGGAGCTATACGATAAATGGCAGAACCATAAAGGGTGTAGATACGCAGAGGGACCTGGGTGTGCAAGTCCACAGATCCTTGAAGGTGACGTCACAGGTGGAGAAGGTAGTGAATAAGGCATATGGCATAGAAATCATAGAAACCCTACAGCACAGAAAGAGGCCATTCGGCCCATCGAGTCTGCACCGACCACAATCCCACCCAGGCCCTACCCCGATATCCATACATATTATACCCACTAATCCCTCTAACCTATGCATCTCAGGACAATAAGGGACAATTTTAGCATGGCCAATCAACCTAACCCGCACATCTTTGGACTGTGGGAGGAAACCGGAGCACCCGGAGGAAACCCACGCAAACACGAGGAGAATGTGCAAACTCCACACAGACAGTGACCCAAGCCGGGAATCGAACCCAGGTCCCTGGACCTGTGAAGCAGCAGTGCTAACCACTGTGCTACCGTGCCGCCCACATGCTTGCCTTTATAGGACGGGGCGTAGAGTACAAAAGTTGGGGTCTGATGTTGCAGTTGTATAGAATGTTGGTTCGGCCACATTTAGAATACTGCGCCCAGTTCTGGTCGCCACACTACCAGAAGGACGTGGAGGCTTTAGAGAGAGTGCAGAGGAGGTTTACCAGGTTGTTGCCTGGTATGGAAGGGCTTAGTTATGAGGAGAGATTGGGTAAACTGGGGTTGTTCTCACTGGAAAGACGGAGAATGAGGGGTGACCTAATAGAGGTGTACAAAATTATGAAAGGCATAGATAGGGTGAACGGTGGGAAGCTTTTTCCCAGGTCGGTGGTGACGTTCACGAGGGGTCATAGATTCAAGGTGAGGGGGGGAGGTTTAACACGGATATCAGAAGGACGTATTTTACACAGAGGGTGGTGGGGGCCTGGAATGCGCTGCCGGGCAAGGTGGTGGAGGCGGACACACTGGGAACGTTTAAGACTTATCTAGATAGCCACATGAACAGAGTGGGAATGGAGGGATACAAAAGAATGGTCTAGTTGGACCAGGGAGCGGCGCAGGCTTGGAGGGCCGAAGGGCCTGTTCCTGTGCTGTATTGTTCTTTGTCTTTCAGACTGTGGGAGGAAACCGGAGCACCCGGAGGAAATCCACGCAGACACGGGGAGAACGTGCAAACTCCACACAGACAGTGACCCAAGTTGGGAATCGAAGACAGGTCCCCGTCTCTGTGAAGCAGCAGTGCTAACCACTGTGCCACCGTGCTGCCCATAGTGGGTTGGTTCTCAAACAATGATGGGATGGAGTACTGGAAAGAGATAGAGAATCTGGTGAATTGGTGTGACAACAATAATCTCTCCCTCCGTGTCACTAAAATGAAGGAGATTGTCATCGGCTTCAGGAAGCGTTGTGGACGACATGCCCCTCTCTGAGCTTCTACAAATATATAAAGAGCAAAAGAGTAACTAGGGAGAGAGTAGGACCTCTTAAGGGTCAACAAGGTCATCTATGTGCGGATCCACAAGAAATGGGTGAGATCCTAAATGAATATTTCTCATCAATATTTACTGTTGAGAAAAGCATGGATGTTAGGGAACTTGGGGAAATAAATAGTGATGTCTTGAGGAATGTACATATTACAGAGAAAGAGGTGCTGGAAGTCTTAAAGTGCATCAAGGTAGATAAATCCCCAGGACCTGATGAAGTGTATCCCAGGACATTGTGGGAGGCTAGGGTGGAAGTTGCGGTGTCCTAGCAGAGATATTTGAATCATCGACAGCCACAGATGAGGTGCCTGAAGATTGGAGGGTGGCAAATGTTGTGCTTTTGTTTAAGAAGGGCTGCAGGGAAAAGCCTGGGAACTGCAGGCTGGTGAGCCTCACATCTGTAGTGGATAAGTTGGTTAGAAGATATTCTGAGAGACAGGATCTACAGGCATTTAGAGAGGCAAGGACTGATTAGGGACAGCATGGGTGGAAAGTTGACGTTGTCTACATCCTTTTCTCCATGCACACTGTTTGTACCTGTAAAGACTCGCATTCCAATCATTCTTCACATTTCAATCTGTAATTATCTTGCAATTGTGTCTCTGTCTATATATGCCATGTTTGTGAACCTACCTCCACTCACCTGATGAAGGAGCTCATGATTCCAAATAAACCTGTTGGACTTTTACCTGGTGTTGTGAGACTTCTTATTGCACCTTATATTCTGCACCCCTCCTTTCCTTCTCTATTTACAGTATGCTTTGTCTGTATAGCACGCAAGAAACAATACTTTTCACTGTATCCCAATACACGTGACAATAAATCAAATAAAGAATCTGAGGGAAGTGAGGCTGGAAATTGTGGAGGCACTGGCCAGAATTTATCAGTCTTAGATTCAAGGGTGGTGCCAGAGGACTGGAGGATTGAAAATGTTACCTCCTTGTTCAAAAAGGGATGTAAAGAATAAGCCCAGCAATTACATGTCAGCCAGTTTAATATTGGTGGGGGAGAAACTTCAACAGGCAATAAGTTGGGACACAGTTGAGAGTCACATGGATAAATGTGGGTTCATTAAGGAGAGCCAGCACAGATTTGTCAAGGGAAAATTATGATTAATTAATTTGCTGGAGTTTTTTGAAGAAGTGATTGTAACGTCCTTACTCTATTAGGGATTGTGGATTTTATACAAAAAGTAAAGATGTGATTTGCACCCATGGATTAAAAGTACTTCTGAGGCTGTAAAAGGATCTGGTCGGACCCCATTTGGAGTACTGTGAGCAGATTTGGGCCCCACATCTAAGGAAGGATGTGCTGGCCTTGGAAAGAGTCCAGAGGAGGTTCACAAGAATGATCCCTTGAATGGAGAGCTTGTCGTATGAGGAACGGTTGAGGACTCTGGGTCTGTACTCGTTGGAGTTTAGAAGGATGAGAGGGGATCTTATTGAAACTTACAGGATACTGCGTGGCCTGGATAGAGTGGACGTGGAGAGGATGTTTCCGCTAATAGGAAAAACTAGAACCAGAGGGCACAACCTCAGGCTAAAGGGACGATCCTTTAGAACAGAGATGAGGAGGAATTTCTTCAGCCAGAGAGTGGTGAATCTGTGGAACTCTTTGCCACAGAAGGCTGTGGAGGCCAGGTCATTGAGTGTCTTTAAGACAGAGATAAATAGGTTCTTGATTAATAAGGGGATCAGGGGTTATGGGGAAAAGGCAGGAGAATGGGGATGAGAAAAATATCAGCCATGATTGAATGGCGAAGCAGACTCGAAGGGCCGAGTGGCCTAATTCTGCTCCTATGTCTTATGGTAACATACAGTAGATGCATTGAAAGAGATGTTCTCTGCACAGAACAGGAAATGAAATGAAGCAGCAGCCTGTGAAACACCCTAATGACATCAGCATCAAATCATGTGATCAGCTCTTAAAGCAATCATGAAACCACATAAATACGTAACATCCCTTCCGCTTTTGTGGTCCTGACGACAAGTTACTACGATGTTATACATAGGATCAATAATACTTTGGACACAGTATTATGCACCATTAATCATTATACGCAATCAATAAAGAAGTCGATGAGGAGGATGTCTATTCCTGTTTGGTGGTATACAGTGTTCTGGAATTTGGCTGTCTACCTTAAACCTACAAGTATGATTCGGATCTTCAGTAGACAACACCTGGAACTAATTCTGCATCATCCTCACACGAATAATCACATAGACAGAATCATCAGGCAACTCAGATTCAACTAAGTTTTTCGTACTAGTATTCGCAACACTAGGGACTAAAGAAATCATTTTGAGATGACGACAATTGGTCAGCATGGCGTCACCAAACTATTTCATCTTCAGTTTGAACTGTGTAAGAAATTGGACCGGTTTTTGCTAAAACTATGACTGGACCGATTTCTCACTCATTGCATAATTATGCATGAACACTTGGATCTTCTTGTTGAATTGAGTTGATGACACCAAGATTGGTGGAGTAGTGGATGAGGTGGAGGGGTGTTGTAGGCTGCAAAGAGACATAGATAGGATGCAAAGCTCGGCTGAAAAATGGCAAATGGAGTTTAACCCTGATAAATGTGAGGTGATTCATTTTGGTAGGACTAATTTAAATGTGGATTACAGGGTCAAAGGTAGGGTTCTGAAGACTGTGGAGGAACAGAGAGATCTTGGGGTCCATATCCACAGATCTCTAAAGGTTGCCACTCAAGTGGATAGAGCTGTGAAGAAGGCATATAGTGTGTTAGCTTTTATTAACAGGGGGTTGGAGTTTAAGAGCCGTGGGGTTATGCTGCAACTGTACAGGACCTTGGTGAGACCGCATTTGGAATATTGCGTGCAGTTCTGGTCACCTCACTATAAGAAGGATGTGGAAGCGCTGGAAAGAGTGCAGAGGAGATTTACCAGGATGCTGCCTGGTTTGGAGTGTCGGTCTTATGAGGAAAGGTTGAGGGAGCTGGGGCTGTTCTCTCTGGAGCGGAGGAGATTGAGGGGAGACTTAATAGAGGTTTATAAAATGATGAAGGGGATAGATCGAGTGAACGTTCAAAGACTATTTCCTCGGGTGGATGGAGCTATTACGAGGGGGCATAACTATAGGGTTCATGGTGGGAGATATAGGAAGGATATCAGAGGTAGGTTCTTCATGCAGAGAGTGGTTGGGGTGTGGAATGGACTGCCTGCAGTGATAGTGGAGTCAGACACTTTAGGAACATTTAAGCGGTTATTGGATAGGCACATGGAGCACACCAGGATGGTAGGGAGTGGGATAGCTTGATCTTGGTTTCAGATGAAGGTCGGCACAACATCGTGGGCCGAAGGGCCTGTTCTGTGCTGTACTGTTCTATGTTCTATGTTCTATGAGTGCTGTTTTGCCCTCATTTCCCATCTAGAAACTTGAGATTGTTGTTGACGCTGTACTATCTCTAAAGTTTCTGGAGGATAATAAAAATCAAATGTAGTTGTCAACTTTCTCTTTATGATTAGTGATGCAGGTAAACTTTAGGTAGTCACAGGAGTAGTGTTTCTATACGATGCCAAAAGGCTATTCACATAACGTGATAATGAACCTTGCTCTCTTGAAGCTTTTAAAGGATGTTTCAATAAATCCACTGATTATGGATGATAAGGTGTGGATTTTATACGCCGAATACCATTTACTCTTGGGAAGTAAACTGAACTAACAATCTTTTCCATTTTATCAAATCTTGCAAAAGTTTTGTCACGCTTTTCAGTTTAAGAAAGGAAGCAGGGATAATCCAGGAGATTATAGGCCGGTGAACCTGACAACGGTGGTGGGGAAGGCTTTGGAGAAGAGGGACAGGATATATGCACATTTGGAGGAAAATGGACTAGTTAGTGACACGCAGCATAGTTTTATACGGGGAAGGTCATGTCTCACCAACTTGATTGAATTTTTTGAAGAGGTGAAGAGTTGATGAGGGAAGGGCTGTGGATGTAGTTTATATCGACTTTAATAAGGTGTTTGACAAAGTTCCACATGGCAGACTTGTACAAAAACTAAAATCACATGGGATTCAGTGTGGGCTGGCTAGATGGATACAGAACTGGCTTGGTTATTGAAGATGTGGAGATCTCTACTGCCTCCCGAAGATACACAAGGCAAACACACCCGGCCGTCCCATCGTATCGGGCAATGGGACCCTGTGCGAGAACCTCTCCGGCTATGTCGAGGGCATCCTGAAACCCATTGTACAAAGAACCCCCAGCTTTTGTCGCGACACGACGGACTTCCTACAGAAACTCGGCACACATGGAGCAGTTGAACCAGGAGCGCTCCTCGTCACAATGGATGTCTCGGCACTCTACACCAGCATCCCCCATGACGATGGCATTGCTGCAACGGCCTCAGTGCTCAGCGCCAACAACTGCCAGTTTCCAGATGCAATTTTACATCTCATCCGCTTCATCCTGGACCACAATATCTTCACTTTCAACAACCAGTTCTTCATCCAGACACACGGAACAGCCATGGGGACCAAATTCGCACCTCAATATGCCAACATCTTCATGCACAGGTTCGAACAAGACTTCTTCACCGCACGGGACCTTCAACCGATGCTATACACTAGATACATCGATGACATTTTCTTCCTTTGGACTCATGGTGAACAATCACTGAAACAACTCTATGATGACATCAACAAGTTCCATCCCACCATCAGGCTCACCATAGACTACTCTCCGGAATCGGTTGCATTCTTGGACACATGCATCTCCATTAAGGACAGTCACCTCAGCACCTCACTGTACCGCAAGCCCACAGATAACCTCACGATGCTCCACTTCTCCAGCTTCCACCCTAAACACGTTAAAGAAGCCATCCCCTACGGACAAGCCCTCCGTATACACAGGATCTGCTCGGATGAGGAGGATCGCAACAGACACCTCCAGACGCTGAAAGATGCCCTCATAAGAACAGGATATGGCGCTCGACTCATTGATCAACAGTTCCAACGCGCCACAGCGAAAAACCGCACCGACCTCCTCAGAAGACAAACACGGGACACAATGGACAGAGTACCCTTCGTTGTCCAGTACTTCCCCGGAGCGGAGAAGCTACGGCATCTCCTCCGGAGCCTTCAACATGTCATTGATGAAGATGAACATCTCGCCAAGGCCATCCCCACACCCCCACTTCTTGCCTTCAAACAACCGCACAACCTCAAACAGACCATTGTCCGCAGCAAACTACCCAGCCTTCAGGAGAACAGTGACCATGACACCACACAACCCTGCCACAGCAACCTTTGCAAGACGTGCCGGATCATCGACACAGATGCCATCATCTCACGTGAGAACACCATCCACCAGGTACATGGTACATACTTTTGCAATTCGGCCAACGTTGTCTACCTGATACGCTGCAAGAAAGGATGTCCCGAGGCATGGTACATTGGGGAAACTATGCAGACGCTGCGACAACGGATGAATGAACACCGCTCGACAATCACCAGGCAAGACTGTTCTCTTCCTGTTGGGGAGCACTTCAGCGGTCACGGACATTCGGCCTCTGATATTCGGGTAAGGCGGCCTTCGCGACACACGACAGCGCAGAGTCGCTGAGCAGAAACATAGCCAAGTTCCGCACACACGAGGACGGCCTCAACCGGGATATTGGGTTCATGTCACACTATTTGTAACTCCCACAGTTGCGTGGACCTGCAGAGTTTCACTGGCTGTCTTGTCTGGAGACAATACACATCTTTTTAGCCTGTCTTGATGCTCTCTCCACTCACATTGTTTTGTTTCTTAAAGACTTGATGAGTTGTAAGTATTCGCATTCCAACCATTATTCATGTAAATTGAGTCTGTGTCTTTATAAACTCTGTTTGTGAACAGAATTCCCACTCACCTGAAGAAGGGGCTTAGAGCTCCGAAAGCTTGTGTGGCTTTTGCTACCAAATAAACCTGTTGGACTTTAACCTGGTGTTGTTAAACTTCTTACTTGGTTATTGAAGACAGAGAGTAGCGGTGGAAGGGTATTTTTCAGAATGGAGATCTGTAGCTAGTGGGGTTCCGTAGGGATCAGTGTTGGGACCTCTGTTGTTTGCAGTACAGGCAGTCCCCGGGTTACCAACGCCCGACTTACGAACGCCCGTACTTACGTACCGACCTCCGTACAGCCTATTATTTAAAAAAATTAAGTTACATACAATGGTTGGTACTAACGAACGGGCGGACTACATTGCGTGACGCTCAAAACACTGCGCGTTTTCAGCGGTTCGTCAGCCCGAGGGAGAACAACGCCACGCCGTCGTCGCCATTTTAAGTCGGATCGTGTAAACACTGTTGTGTGCGCTGTGTTTTGACTTAAATTTTTTGTGTGTTTACCCTCGTAATCATGGCTCCAAAGCGTAAATCTGATGCATCGAATAAAAGGAAAACGATTACGATTGAAACGAAAGTGGAAATAATAAAGCTTGAATCCCATGCCGAAGAACTGACCAATGAGGACTTTATGGAGCTGGAGCAGCAGATGATAGCAGTTGAGGAAGAAGGCCATGATCTAGAAACCCCAGAACCCAAGAAGTTTTTGACGAAGGAGTTAGCTGAAGCCTTTCGTCTCATTGAAGCAGGAATGGCAAAGTTAGAAGAGCAAGATCCTAATGCAGAGGTTCACCAAAGTTTACCGGATAGTTACCGATGGCCTCAGCTACTACAAGGCCATTTATAATGAGAAAAAGAAAAGCTCTGTTCAAGCCTCCATTGATGTTTACTTTAAGAAATTACTTTAATGTTTTTTATACCTACACGCACACGCACACACACACACACATATATAAATATAAAAATAATCCCAGTTTTGTGTCATTTCCATTTATTATTATTATTACTGTATTATTATATTTAAGATGTTTTAGGTAAAATATATACTATATACTAAGACAAACATTTGATTAATTGACGCTAAATGTAAACTGTACGTAACTGTTCTGACTTACATACAAATTCGACTTACAGACAGACTTAAAAACGGAACTCGTTCGTAACCCGGGGACTGCCTGTATATATAAATGATCTGGAGGAAAATGCAGGCGGTCTGATTAGTAAGTTTGCGGATGACATGAAGATTGTTGGAGTTGCTGATAGTGCTAGGGATTGTCAGAGGATACAACAGGATATAGATAGATTAGAGACGTGAGCACTCGGGTAGTGCACTAGAAAGCTTTAGATTGGCTAAGAGGGAGTTGAAGAGCGAGCTTAGAAGGGCTAAAAGGGGACATGAGAAGACTTTGGCGGATAGGGTTAAAGAGAATCCTAAGGCGTTCTATAGGTATGTCAAGAACAGAAGGTTGGTTAGGGCAAGTTTAGGGCCAGTTATAGATGGCAGAGGGAAGTTATGTGTGGAACCGGAGGAGATTGGTGAAGCATTGAACCAATATTTCTCTTCGGTGTTCACGCAAGGGGACATGAATATAGCTGAGGAGGACACTGGGTTGCAGGGGAGTAGAATAGACAGTATTACAGTTGATAAGGAGGATGTGCAGGATATTCTGGAGGGTCTGAAAATAGATAAATCCCCTGGTCCGGATGGGATTTATCCAAGGATTCTCTGGGAGGCAAGAGAAGTGATTGCAGAGCCTCTGGCTCTGATCTTCAGGTCGTCGTTGGCCTCTGGTATAGTACCAGAAGATTGGAGGTTAGCGAATGTTGTCCCATTGTTTAAGAAGGGGAACAGAGACTTCCCCGGGAATTATAGACCGGTGAGTCTCACTTCTGTTGTCGGCAAGATGTTGGAAAAAATTATAAGGGATAGGATTTATAGTTATTTGGAGAGTAATGAATTGATAGGTGATAGTCAGCATGGTTTTGTGGCAGGTAGGTCGTGCCTTACTAACCTTATTGAGTTTTTTGAGAAAGTGACCAAGGAGGTGGATGGGGGCAAGGCAGTGGACGTGGTATATATGGATTTTAGTAAGGCGTTTGATAAGGTTCACCATGGTAGGCTTCTGCAGAAAATGCAGATGTATGGGATTGGGGGTGATCTAGGAAATTGGATCAGGAATTGGCTAGCGGATAGGAAACAGAGGGTGGTGGTTGATAGTAAATATTCATCATGGAGTGCGGTTACAAGTGGTGTACCTCAGGGATCTGTTTTGGGGCCACTGCTGTTTGTAATATTTATTAATGATCTGGATGAGGGTATAGTTGGGTGGATTAGCAAATTTGCTGATGACACCAAAGTCGGTGGTGTGGTAGACAGTGAGGAAGGGTGTCGTAGTTTGCAGGAAGACTTAGACAGGTTGCAAAGTTGGGCCGAGAGGTGGCGGATGGAGTTTAATGCGGAGAAGTGTGAGGTAATTCACTTTGGTAGGAATAACAGATGTGTTGAGTATAGGGCTAACGGGAGGACTTTGAATAGTGTGGAGGAGCAGAGGGATCTAGGTGTATGTGTGCATAGATCCCTGAAAGTTGGGAATCAAGTAGATAAGGTTGTTAAGAAGGCATATGGTGTCTTGGCGTTTATTGGTAGGGGGATTGAATTTAGGAGTCGTAGCGTTATGTTGCAACTGTACACAACTCTGGTGCGGCCGCACTTGGAGTACTGTGTGCAGTTCTGGTCCCCACATTACAGGAAGGATGTGGAGGCTTTGGAGAGGGTGCAGAGGAGGTTTACCAGGATGTTGCCTGGTATGGAGGGGAGATCCTATGAGGAGAGGCTGAGGGATTTGGGATTGTTTTCGCTGGAAAGGCGGCGGCTAAGAGGGGATCTTATTGAAACATATAAGATGATTAGAGGTTTAGATAGGGTGGATAGTGATAGCCTTTTTCCTCTGATGGAGAAATCCAGCACGAGGGGGCATGGCTTTAAATTGAGGGGGAGTAGTTATAGAACCGATGTCAGGGGTAGGTTCTTTACCCAGAGGGTGGTGAGGGATTGGAATGCCCTGCCAGCATCAGTTGTAAATGCGCCTAGTTTGGGGGCGTTTAAGAGATCCGTAGATAGGTTCATGGACGAAAAGAAATTGGTTTAGGTTGGAGGGTCACAGTTTTTTTTTTAACTGGTCGGTGCAACATCGTGGGCCGAAGGGCCTGTTCTGCGCTGTAATGTTCTATGTTCTATGTTCTATGAAATGGCAAATGGAGTTTAATCTGGACAAATGCGGGGTGATGCATTTTGGAGGATCAAATTTAGGTGTGAATTATACTATAAATGGCAAAACTCTTCAGAACATTAACATACAAAGGGATCTGGACATGTCGGTCCACAGTTCCCTAAAAGTGGCAACACAGGTGGCCACGGTGATTAAGAAGGCATATGGCATGCTTGCCTTCATCAGCCAAGGCATTGAGTACAAGATTTGGGAAATTATGTTGCAGCTATATGAAACCTTGGTTAGGCTGCATTTGGAGTATTGAGTGAGTTCTGGTCGCCACACGACCAGAAGGATGTGAAAGCTTTGGAGCGAGTGCAAAGAAGTTTCACCAGGATATTGCCTGGTCTCGAGGGTGTTGATTATGAGAAGAAGTTGAATAAACTAGGATTGTTTTCACCAGAAAGACAGAGGGAGACCTGATAAAAAATTATGAGGGACATAGACAAGGTGGATAGTCAGAGGCTCATTACAAAGGGACATAGATTCAAGGTGCCAGGGGGAAAGTTTAGGGGAGATGTGCGGGGAGGTTTTTCATGCAGAGAGTGGTGGGTGCCTGGAATGCACTGCCAGAGGAGGTGGTAGAAGCAGGCACATTAGCAATTTAAGAGGCATCTGGATGGGGACCTTTATAGGGAGGGAATGGAGATATGGACCAAGTAAGGGCAGAAGGTTTTTTTTGGTTTAGTTAGGGCATCATGATCGGCACAGGCTTGGAGGGCCGAAGGGCCTGTTCCTGTACTGTAGTTGTGCTTTGTTCTTTGTTCAATGGTTTGTTCGGTTGTAGTAGATATCCACCAATGCCTCTACTTTCTCAGGAGACTAAGGAAATTTGGCATGTCCGCTACGACTCTCCCCATCTTGCTCAGATGCACCATAGAAAACATTCTTTCTAGTTGTATCACAGCTTGGTATGGCTCCTGCTCTGTCCAACACCGTAAGAAACTACAAAGGGTCATGAATGAAGCCCAGTCCATCATGCAAACCGGCCCCCCATCTCTGCCCCCCTGTCTACATTTCCCGCTGCCTCGGGAAAGCAGCCAGCATAGTCAAGGACCCCAGGCTCACTGGACATACTCTTCCATCTTCTTCCGTCGGGAAAAAGGATACAAAAGTATGAGCTCACGTATCAACCAATTCAAGAATAGCTTCTTCCCTGTTGCCAATGGACCTCCTTGTATTAAGTTGATCTTTCTCTACACCCTAGCTATGACTGTATACATTCTGCACCCTCTCCTTTCCTTCTCTATCTACGGTATGCTTTGTCTGTATAGCTGCAAGAAACAATATTTTTCACTGTATACTAATACATGTGACAATAATAAATCAAATCAAAATCATGATAACTTCTGGCCACTCTGAGTGTGCATCAATTATGATTAAGAAAATCGAATGCAGACATTGCCATGACATTTTAGGCAAGAGTGCAAAGGAGACAACGGTGGTGTATTTCTTACTCAGGCACAGGCTTGACACTATCCCTCTTTTTCTTCGATCTGAGCACCCAGACCCAGTCACCGA
Source organism: Mustelus asterias (assembly GCF_964213995.1). NCBI lineage: Eukaryota > Metazoa > Chordata > Chondrichthyes > Carcharhiniformes > Triakidae > Mustelus > Mustelus asterias. The sequence goes on along the minus strand of NC_135804.1, from coordinate 973,617 downwards.
AAATAACTGCATGCTAATTCCTTCATCCAGACTATACCAGGGTGTTCTTCATGTAGTTGTTAAAGAACTCTTCCATGCAGACCAGCATGGTCTATGATGGCACAGTTATTAGCACTGCTGCCTCACAACTTCAGGGACCCGGGTTCAATTCCCGGCTCGGATCACTGTCTGTGTGGAGTTTGCACATTCTCCCCATGTCTGCAGGGGTTTCCTCCGGGTGCTCCAGTTTCTTCCCACACTTCAAAGATGTGCAGGTTAGCTTGATTGGCCATGCTAAATTGCCCCTTAGTGTCCTGGGATGCGTAGGTAGAGGGATTAGCGAGTTAAATGTGTGGGGTTATGTGAATAGGGTCTGGATGGGATTATTGTTGGTGCAGACTCGATGGGCCGAATGGCTTCTGTCTGCATTGTAGGGTTTCTAGGATTCTATGGATGATCATTTGGATTCTCCACAATAAACACCCACCTTGGACGGTCAACTCAAGCTTTCTGGACACATCTGATTTCAAATCAGGATGCGTACAATCCATTCCAGCTATTGTTCCTTTCAATATCGTATCCATCATATTCTCCATCATGGGATAATTTCTCATATGTCTCTGAACTTGAGAAGCTATCACAGGAAAATGATCTGCCAGCAAAAAATAAAGAACACTAGCAAAGCTAGTTGTGGCATCTGTTCATAAGATAAAGATAAGTCTGATAATGCATTAGCATGGCACTCTGATACTTTATATCGTAAAGTGTACAGGCATCATGGTGGCACAGTGGTTAGCACTGCTGCCTCACAGCGCCAGGAACCCAGGTTTAATTCCTGGCTTGAGTCACTGTGCGTAGTCTGCATATTCTCCTCGTGTCTGTGTGGGTTTCCTCCGGATGCTCCAGTTTCCTCCCACCGACCAAAAGACATGCTGGTTAGATACATTGGCCATGCTAAATTGACCCTCAGTGTACCTGAACAGGTGCCGGAGTGTGGCGACTAGGGGATTTTCACAGTAACTTCATTGCAGTGTCAATGTAAGCCTACTTGTGACAATAATAAATAAACTTTAAACTTTACTCCATAAATTGAAGTGGTGCAAGTAAGCAGTAATAGTAGCTTTGGATTAAAATGAACCAATACTTCCGATTTCTGCAAATCATTATTGACATCCTTGTTGGGAGGTTAGTTAGGAAGGTTCAGTCGCTAGGTATACATGGGGAGGGAGTAAATTGGATAAGACACTGGCTCAATGGAAGAACGATGTGGAGATGCCGGCGTTGGACTGGGGTAAACACAGTAAGAAGTTTAACAACACCAGGTTAAAGTCCAACAGGTTTAACCTGTTGGACTTTAACCTGGTGTTGTTAAACTTCTTTCAATGGAAGAAGCCAGAGAGTGGTTGTGGAGAATTGCTTCTCTGAGTGGAGGCCTGTGACTAGTGGTGTGCCGCAGGGATCGGTGTTGGGTCCATTGTTGTTTGTCATCTATATCAATGATCTGGATGATAATGTGGTAAATTGGATCAGCAAGTTTGCTGATGATACAAAGATCGGAGGTGTAGTGGACAGTGAGGAAGGTTTTCAAAGCTTGCAGAGGGATTTGGACCAACTAGAAAAATGGGCTGAAAAATGGCAAATAGAATTTAACGCAGACAAGTGTGAGATATTGCACTTTGGAAGGACAAACCAAAGAAGAACGTACAGGGTAAATGGTAGGACTCTGAAGAGTGCAGTTGAACAGAGGGATCTGGGAATACAGGTACAGAATTCCCTAAAAGTGACGTCACAGGTGGATAGGGTCGTAAAGAGTGCCTTTGGTACATTGGCCTTTATAAATCGGAGTATCGAGTATAAAAGTTGGAGTGTTATGGTAAGGTTATATAAGGCATTGGTGAGGCCGAATTTGGAGTATTGTGTACAGTTTTGGTCACCTAGTTACAGGAAGGATGTAAATAAGATTGAAAGAGTGCAGAGAAGGTTCACAAGGATGTTGCCGGGACTTGAGAAGCTGAGTTACAGAGAGAGATTGAATCGGTTGGGACTTTATTCCCTGGAGCGTAGAAAATTGAGGGGAGATTTGATAGAGGTGTATAAGATTCTGATGGGTATAGATAGAGTGAATGCAAGCAGGCTTTTTCCGCTGAGGCTAGGGGAGAAAAAACCAGAGGGCATGGGTTAAGGGTAAAAGGAGAAAAGTTTAAAGGGAATATTAGGGGGGGGCTTCTTCACGCAGAGTGGTGGGAGTGTGGAATGAGCTGCCGGATAAAGTGGTAAATGCGGGCTCACTTTTAACATTTAAGAAAAACTTGGACGGGTTCATGGATGAGAAGGGTGTGGAGGGATATGGTCCAAGTGCAGGTCAGTGGGACTAGGCATAAAATGGTTCGGCACAGACAAGAAGGGCCAAAAGACCTGTTTCTGAGCTGTAATTTTCTATGGTTCTATGGTTCTAACATAGAACATAGAAAAACTACAGCACAAACAGGCCCTTCGGCCCACAAGTTGTGCCGAACACATCCCTACCTTCTAGACCTACCTATAACCCTCCATCCTAGTAAGCTCCATGTACTCATCCAGGAGTCTCTTAAAAGACCCTATTGAGTTTGCCTCCACCACCCCTGACAGCAGCCGATTCCACTCGCGCACCACCCTCTGTGTGAAAAACTTACCCCTAACATCTCCCCTGTACCTACCCCCCAGCACCTTAAACCTGTGTCCTCTCGTAGCAGACATTTCCACCCTGCGAAAAAGCCTCTGAATGTCCACCCGATCTATGCCTCTCAACATCTTATATACCTCTATTAGGTCTCCTCTCATCCTTCGTCTCTCCAAGGAGAAAAGACCGAGCTCCCTCAGCCTATCCTCATAAGGCATGCCACTCAATCCAGGCGACATCCTTGTAAATCTCCTCTGCACCCTTTCAATCTTTTCCACGCCCTTCCTATAGTGAGGCGACCAGAACTGAGCACAGTACTCCAAGTGGGGTCTGACAAGGGTCTTATATAGCTGCATCATTATCCCCGGACTCCTAAACTCAATCCCACGATTGATAAAGGCCAGCACACCATACGCCTTCTAAACCACCTCCTTAACCTGCGGGGCCGATTTTAGAGTCCTATGGACCCGGACCCCAAGGTCCTTCTGATCCTCTACCGTACTAAGAGTCTTTCCCTTTATATTGTACTCCTTCATCCCATTTGTCTTACCAAAATGGACCACGATGCATTTATCTGGGTTGAAGTCCATCTGCCACTTGTCCGCCCAGTCTTGCATCCTATCTATGTCCCTCTGTAACTTCTGACATCCCTCCAGACTATCCACAACCCCACCAACCTTCATGTCGTCGGCAAACTTACCAACCCATCCCTCCGCTTCCTCATCCAGGTCATTTATGAAAATGACAAACAGCAAGGATCCCAGAACAGATCGCTGGGGCACACCACTGGTGACCGACCTCCATTCAGAAAAAGACCCATCTATACACACTCTCTGCCTCCTTTGGGCAAGCCAGTTCTGGATCCACCGGGCAGCAGCCCCTTGGATCCCATGCCCTCTCACTTTTTCTAGAAGCCTTGCATGGGGGACCTTATCGAACGCCTTGCTAAAATCCATATAAACCACATCTACCGCCTTCCCTTCGTCAGGTAGGTTGAGGAAACTACTTCCTCTGGTCGGGGAGTCCAGAACAAAGGCGCAGAACCTTAGAATTCAAATTTATCATTAAGGGTATCACTCTTTACAGCGAGGATGGTGGAAATCTGCAATTCTCTCCTCTAATTGGCTGCTGAGGCTCGGGCTCAATTGAAAAATTCAAAACTGAGATTGCTGGATTTTTGTTAGACAAGTGTAGGTTTAAAGGGTGACATTATGGGTTTAGGTTGCTTAGACTAAGCTTGTATTTCCTTGAGTTTAGAATAGTAGGTGGGGATCTTTAAGCTGATCAAAGGATTTGATAGAAATCCTTTCTTTTGGTGAAGGAATTCAGAAACAAGGAGCATAAAATCTGAAACAGGCATTGAGGCATGATGTCAGGAAGCACTTCTTCACAAGAGAGAGAGTGGAAATAGATGGAAAGGCAAGTGGCGAGAGAGATAAAGTGTACAGAGATATTGAAAGGTTAAGTAAGTGGGCAAAAAGTTGACAAATGGAGTATCAGGTGGGTAAATGTGAAGTTGTTCAGTTTGGAAAGGAGATCAAAAGAACAGTATTATTTAAAAGGACAAAAACTGCAAAAAGCTGCAACACAAGGGGACTTGGGGGCACTTGTGCGTGAAGCACACAGGGTCTGCAGGTAATCAGGAAGGGTAGAAGAAACATAGAAAAACTACAGCACAAAACAGGCCCTTCGGCCCCAAAAGTTGTGCCGAACATATCCCTATCTTTTAGGCCTATCTATAACCCTCCATCCTTGGAGGGTTATAGGTAGGCCTGGAATGTTGGCCCTTATCTCAAGGGGGTTGGAGTATAAGAGTAGAAAATGTTGCTGCGACTGTACAAGGTACTGGTGAGAGCACATCTGGAGTACTGAGAGCAGTTTTGGTCCAATTATTAAGGAAAGATATTATTTCATTGGAGGCAGTTCAGAGAAGGTTCACCAGGATGATTCCCGGCACAGAGGGATTGTTTTATGGGGAAAGGTTAAACAAGTTGGGTCTCTACTCAATGGAATTTACACAGCAGACACCATCTCCCTGGCACTGCACTCAACCCTGGAACACCTAGATAACAAAGACACCTCTGTCAGACTCCTATTCATAGACAACAGCTCAGCCTTTAACACCATTATTCCTGTGAGACTCATCTCCAAACTTCATGGCCTGGGGCTCGGCTCCTCCCTCTGCAAATGGAACCTAGACTTTCTAACCCACAGACCACAGTCAGTAAGGATAGGCAACAATACCTCCTCCACAATCATCCTCAACTCTGTTGTTCTGCAAGGTTGTGTCCTCAGCCCCTTACTTTACTCTTGATGCACCTATGGCTGTGCAGCCAAATTCCCCTCCAATTCGATTTTCAAGTCTGCTGATGACACCACCGTAGTGGGTCGGATCTCAAACGATGACGAGACAGAGTACAGGAATGAGATAGAGAATCTGGTGGACTGGCGCGACAACAATAATCTCTCCCTCAATGTCAACAAAACAAAGAAGAGAGTCATCGACTTCAGGGAGCAGCGTGGAGTACATGCCCCTGTCTACATCAATGGGACGAAGTAGAAATGGTCGAGAGCTTCAGGTATTTAGGTGTCCAGATCATCAACAACTTGTCCTGGTCCCACATGCTGACACTATAGTTAAGAAAGCCCACCAATGCCTCTACTTTCTCAAGAGACTAAGGAAATTTGGCATGTCTGCTACAACTCTCTCCAACTTCTACAGATGCACCACAGAAAGCATTCTTTCTGGTTGTATCACAGTTTGGTATGGCTCCTGCTCTGTCCAAGACCGCAAGAAACTACGAACGGTTATAGAACATAGAACATTACAGCGCAGTACAGGCCCTTCGGCCCTCGATGTTGCACCGACCAGTGAAACCAATCTAAAGCCCCTCTAATCAACACTATTCCAATATCACCCATATGTTTATCCAATGACCATTTAAATGCCCTTAATGTTGGCGAGTCCACTACTGCTGCAGGCAGGGCATTCCACGCCCTTACTACTCTCTGAGTAAAGAACCTACCTCTGACATCTGTCCTATATCTATCACCCCTCAATTTAAAGCTATGTCCCCTCGTGCTAGCTATCCCCATCCGAGGAAAAAGGCTCTCACTATCCACCCTATCTAATCCTCTGATCATCTTGTATGCCTCTATTAAGTCACCTCTTAACCTTCTTCTCTCTAACGAAAACAATCTCAAGTCCCTCAGCCTTTCCTCATAAGACCTTCCCACCATACCAGGCAAGATCCCGGTAAATCTCCTCTGCACCCTTTCCAATGCTTCCACACCCTTCCTGTAATGCGGCGACCAGAACTGTACGCAATACTCCAAGTGCGGCCGCACCAGAGTTTTGTACAGCTGCAACATGACCTCCTGGCTCCAAAACTCAATCCCTCTACCAATAAAAGCTAACACACCGTACGCCTTCTTAACAACCCTATAAACCTGGGTGCCAACTTTCATGGACACCGAGATCTCTCTGCTCATCCACACTACCAAGTATCTTACCATTAGCCCAGTACTCTGTAATTCTGTTACTCCTTCCAAAGTGAATCACCTCACACATTTCCGCATTAAACTCCATTTGCCACCTCTCAGCCCAGTCCTGCAGCTTATCTATGTCCCTCTGTAACCTGCAACAACCTTCCGCACTGTCCACAACTCCATCGACTTTAGTGTCATCCGCAAATTTACTAACCCATCCTTCTACGCCCCCATCTAGGTCATTTATAAAAATGACAAACAGCAGTGGCCCGAAAACAAATCCTTGCGGTACACCACTAGTAACTGAACTCCAGGATAAACATTTCCCATCAACCACCACCCTCTGTTTTCTTACAGCTAGCCAATTCATGATCCAAACCGCTTAATCACCCTCATAGAACATAGAACATTACAGCGCAGTACAGGCCCTTGGGCCCTCGATGTTGCGCCGACCAGTGGTTCCAATCTAAAGCCCCTCTAATCTACACTATTCCAATATCATCCATATGTTTATCCAATAACCACTTGAATGCTCTCAACGTTGACGAGTCCACCACTGCTGCAGGCAGGGCATTCCACGCCCTTACTACTCTCTGAGTAAAGAATGGCCTACTCCTGCTTCTAATTTCTATGTTTCTATGATTTGAGTGTAACCTCCTACCTCCCCTGATAACATTTCACCCCATTGTATATCAAGAATCTATCTACCTCTGCCTTAAAAATATTCAAAGACTTTGCTTCCACTGTCTTTTGAGGGAGTTCCAATGACTCGCTATCGTCAGAGAAAACATTTCCACAGAAGTAGGCTATTCGGCCTCTTTATCTCTGCTGACGCAACTTCAATTCACCTTGTGCCTTTTCACTGTGCCTTCACAGGCTGGTGTGTTGCCTCCCAGGTGCCGGGGTCTGTGATGTCTCGGATCGTGTTTTCGGGATCCTTAAGGGGGAGGGGGACCAACCCCAAGTCGTGGTTCACATAGGCACCCAAGACATAGGTAGGAAAAGGGATGGGGATGTAAGGCAGAAATTCAGGGAGTTAGGGTGGAAGCTTAGGGCTAGAACAAACAGAGTTGTTATCTCTGGTTTGTTACCCATGCCACGTGATAGCGAGGAGAGGAATAGGGAAAGAGAGCAGTTGAACACGTGGCTACAGGGATGGTGCAGGAGGGAGGGATTCAGATACCTGGACAATTGGGGCTCTTTCTGGGGTAGGTGGGACCTCTACAAACGGGATGGTCTACACCTGAACCAGAGGGGTACCAATATCCTGGGGGGGAAATTTGCAAATGTTCTTCGGGAGGGTTTAAACTAATTCAGCAGGGGGTGGGTACCTGAATTGTAGCTCCAGTGTACAGGAGGTTGAGAGTAGTGAGGTCATGGATAAGGTTTCAGCGTCGCAGGAGTGTACTGGCAGGCAGGAAGGTGGTTTGAAGTGTGTATACTTCAATGCCAGGAGCATCCGGAATAAGGTGGGTGAACTTGCAGCATGGGTTGGTACTTAGGGCTTCGCTGTTGTGGCCATCTCGGAGACATGGATAGAGCAGGGACAGGAATGGTTGTTGCAGGTTCCGGGGTTTAGATGTTTCAGTAAGAGCAGGGAAGGTGGTAAAAGAGGTGGAGGTGTGGCATTGTTAGTCAAGGGCAGTATTACGGTGACAGAAAGGACTTTTGATGAGGACTCATCTACTGAGGTAGTATGGGCTGAGGTTAAAAACAGGAAAGGAGAGGTCACCCTGTTGGGAGTTTTCTATAGGCCTCAGAAAAGGAGAGGAAAGGATTGCAAAGATGATTCTGGATAGGAGCAAAAGTAACAGGGTAGTTGTTATGGGGGACTTTAACTTTACAAATATTGACTGGAAAAGCTATAGTTCGAGTACTTTAGAGGGGTCAGTTTTTGTCCAATGTGTGCAGGAGAGTTTCCTGACACAGTATGTAGATAGGCCAACAAGAGGCGAGGTCACATTGGATTTGGTACTGGGTAATGAACCAGACCAGGTGTTAGATTTGGAGGTAGGTGAACACTTTGGTGATAGTGACCACAATTCGGTTACGTTTACTTTAGCGATGGAAAGGAACAGGTATATACCGAAGGGCAAGAGTTATAGCTGGGGGAAAGGAAATTATGATGCGATTAGGTGAGATTTAGGATGCAAAGGTTGGGGAAGGAAACTGCAGGGGATGGGCACAATTGAAATGTGGAGCTTGTTCAAGGAACAGCTGCTGCATGTCCTTGATAAGTATGTACCTGTCAGGCAGGGAGGAAGTGGTTGAGCGAGGGAACCGTGGTTTACTAAAGAAGTTGAATCTCTTGTGAAGAGGAAGAAGGAGACTTACGTAAAGATGAGACGTGAAGACTCAGTTAGGGCGCTTGAGAGTTACAAGTTAGCCAGGAAGGACCTAAAGAGAGAGCTAAGAAGAGCCAGGAGGGGGCATGAGAAGTCTTTGGCAGGTGGGATCAAGGAAAATCCTCAAGCTTTCTATAGGTATGTCAGGAATAAAAGAATGACTAGGGTAAGATTAGGGCCAGTCAAGGACAGTAGTGAGAAGTTGTGCGTGGAGTCCGAAGAGATAGGGGAGGCGCTGAATGAATATTTTTCGTCGGTATTCACACAGGAAAAAGACAATGTTGTCGAAGAGAATACTGAGATACAGGCTACTAGACTAGACGGGATTGAGGTTCATAAGGAGGAGGTGTTAGCAATTCTGGAAAGTGTGAAAATAGATAAGTCCCCTGGGCTGGATGGGATTTATCCCAGCATTCTCTGGGAGGCTAGGGAGGAGATTGCAGAGCCTTTGGCTTTGATCTTTATGTCGTCATTGTCTCCAGGAATAGTGCCAGAAGACTGGAGGATAGCAAATGTTGTCCCCTTGTTCAAGAAGGGGAGTAGAGACAACCCTGGTAATTATAGAGGAGTGAGCCTTACTTCTGTTGTGGGCAAAGTTTTGGAAAGGATTATAAGAGATAGGATTTATAATCATCTAGAAGGGAATAATTTGATTAGGGACAGTCAGCACGGTTTTGTGAAGGGTAGGTCGTGCCTCACAAACCTTATTGAGTTCTTTGAGAAGGTGACCAAAAAGGTGGATGAGGGTAAAGCAGTTGATGTGGTGCATATGGATTTCAGTAAAGCGTTTGATAAGGTTCCCCACGGTAAGCTATTGCAGAAAATACGGACGCATGGGATTGAGGGTGATTTAACGGTTTGGATCAGGAATTGGCTAGCTGTAAGAAGACAGAGGGTGGTGGTTGATGGGAAATGTTCATCCTGGAGTTCAGTTACTAGTGGTGTACCGCAAGGATCTGTTTTGGAGCCACTGCTGTTTGTCATTTTTATAAATGACCTGGATGAGGGCGTAGAAGGATGGGTTAGTAAATTTGCGGATGACACTAAAGTCGGTGGAGTTGTGGACAGTGCGGAAGGATGTTGCAGGTTACAGAAGGACATAGATAAGCTGCAGAGCTGGGCTGAGAGGTGGCAAATGGAGTTTAATGCGGAAAAGTGTGAAGTGATTCACTTTGGAAGGAGTAACAGGAATACAGAGTACTGGGCTAATGGTAAGATACTTGGTAGTGTGGATGAGCAGAGAGATCTCGGTGTCCATGTGCATAGATCCCTGAAAGTTGGCACCCAGGTTGATAGGTTGTTAAGAAGGCGTACGGTGTGTTAGCTTTTATTGGTAGAGGGATTGAGTTTCAGAGCCATGAGGTCATGTTGCAGCTGTACAAAACTCTGGTGCGGCCGCACTTGGAGTATTGCGAACAGCTCTGGTCACCGCATTATAGGAAGGATGTGGAAGCATTGGAAAGGGTGCAGAGGAGATTTACCGGGATGTTGCCTGGTATGGTGGGAAGGTCTTATGAGGAAAGGCTGAGGGACTTGAGGTTGTTTTCGTTAGAGAGACGAAGGTTAAGAGGTGACTTAATAGAGGCATACAAGATGATCAGAGGATCAGATAGGGTGGACAGTGAGAGCCTTTTTCCTCGGATGGTGAGGGGTGATAGATATAGGACAGATGCCAGAGGTAGGTTCTTTACCCAGAGAGTAGTAAGGGCATGGAATGCCCTGCCTGCAGCAGTAGTGGACTCTCCAACATTAAGGGCATTTAAATGGTCATTGGATAAACATATGGATGATATTGGAATAGTGTAGGTTAGATGGGCTTCAGATTGGTTTCACAGGTCGGCGCAACATCGAGGGCCGAAGGGCCTGTACTGCGCTGTAATGTTCTATGTTCTATGTTCCATGTTCTATGTTCAAATGTTTCCTCTTTAGAAAATGATCTAATTGTCTTTTGAAAGCTGCAATTGAATCCTGCTCTCAGGCAGCACATTTCAGATCCTAAAGTCAAAGCAAAGTCCTGTGGATGCCGGGAATCTGGAATAACAACAGACAATGCTGGAAAACCCAGCAGGTCTGGCAGCACCTGTGGAGAGAGAAACAGAGTTAACCCTTTGAGTCCACTGGACTTTTGAGTTTCACTGGCAAGACAGAGGCTAAGAAGAGACTTGATAGAGGTCTACAAAACGTTTTAGGGTGGCACGATGGCACAGTGGTTAATGCTGCTGCTTCACAGCACCAGGGACCCGGGTTCGATTCCCGGCTCGGGTCACTGTCTGTGTGGAGTTTGCATGTTCTCCCCATGTCTGCGTGGGTTTCCTCCGGGTGCTCCGGTTTCCTCCCACAGTCTGAAAGACGTACAGGTTAGGTGGATTGGCCATGCTAGACTCTCCCTCAGTGCACCCGAACAGGCACAGGAGTGTGGGACTAGGGGATTTTCACAGTAACTTCATTGCAGTGTGAATGTAAGCCTACTCGTGATTAAGAAACAAACTTTACATTTGTGCCCTCTGATTTTTGATCCTTCCACCAATGGAAACAGTTTATCCCCATCTGCTACATTCAGATTGTAGTGGGATCCCCTTTTTAACTCCACCCAATGGGCTCACTTTGGGCTTGGCACACCGATTGTCCAAACCCCACCACTGCCCAGGTGACCCTCTCCCTCTTACCGGTGGACTCACAGCCACCTTGCGCCTACTCTGCTAGAGAGAGAGAGAGGAAAGGAAAGCCTCTGCCCACCTTTACCTGGCAGCCTTTCCTGAGTGGGCCCAGAGTACCCTCAGTTCTGGACTCCGGAATTATGGTAAGGGATATTTAATATTGTGACTTGGTCAGAGATCATTGGTGAGAAATTGAAAACATCAAAACGGACTCCAATGGAAGTCAAAGATATATATATATTTGTTAAAACATCAAGGTCAAGATCACCAAACACCAGGAAAACAACACACAATGCCTTATGCTCTATAAGACTATAGCTATGGAAGGAATACTAAAACGGGTACAACGGAAATGCTTACTTTACACACGTTTACCAGTGTCTTAAACTATGAAAGGTGCATGCAAAAGCCACCCCCTTTCCCCAAGGCCTCATCCACTATGCTGATCTCGGGAACTTCGCGAATTACCAGAGGATACTCACAATCCTAGTTTAAATTGCTCAGTGGACTTCGGGCTGCGTGCTGGAGACGAACGAGAGGCAGGCAGGAACAGGAGAAGAGAGAGGAGAGAGAGAAACCAGAGCTTGCTTGTCCCTTTTTAAAACCTGAACCAGTGATTCTCTCACACAAAACAGTTTCTGATCATTGGTAGTTTCGATTGACTGAAACAAAAAGGGCCGGAACTGTTGGGACCGCCCTTAATCGATATTTTAATGTCTTTTAAATGTTCTCTGAGTCAGCCTGATTGGAATCCCATCAGCGAGATGAGTCTTGATGTTGTCCGTGGATGGAATGATCTCTGTTCTCATTGTCTTGCTGCTGGGTTATTTACTCCTCGTCTGCTGGCCATGGTTTCTCCTTTGTTTGCTGTTGATTAGATCATCCCTGTATCGACCTTCTCGTTATTCCCAGCCTCTTGCATATTCATGTGGCTGTAAAGTTCCAGCCGGCCATTTTCCTTATCCCTGGGTTCTTTAATCATGGAGGATTTGCCCTAAAACTTACAAGATATCTCATGATTTATCTCGTCTATCATCTCATCTATTGAATCTCGTTACAACCTTCTCTTTTCTAAGTGGAAAAGTCCCAACTTCTCCAATCTATCTGTGTGATTAAAGCTTCTCATTCCTGGAACCATTAGAACAAAGAACAAAGGAAATTACAGCACAGGAACAGGCCCTTCGGCCCTCCAAGCCTGCACCAACCATGCTGCCCGACTGAACTAAAACCCCCTACCCTTTTGGGGACCGTATCCCTCTATTCCCATCCTATTCATGTATTTGTCAAGACGCCCCTTAAAACTCACTATCGTATCTGCTTCCGCTACCTCCCCCGGCAACGGGTTCCAGGCGCCCACCACCCTCTGTGTAAAAGATCTGCCTCAGACATCTCCTTTAAACCGTGCCCCTCGCACCTTAAACCTGTGCCCCCTAGTAATTGACTCTTCCACCCTGGGAAAAAGCTTCTGACTCTCCACTCTGTCCATGCCTCTCATAATCTTGTAGACTTCTATCAGGTCGCCCCTCAACCTCCGTTGTCCCAGTGAGAACAAACCAAGTTTCTCCAACCTCTTCTCATAGCTAATGCCCTCCATACCAGGCAACATCCTGGTAAATCTTTTCTGTACCCTCTCCAAAGCCTCCACATCCTTCTGGTAGTGTGGCGACCAGAATTGAACACTATATTCCAAGGGCGGCCTAACTAAGGTTCTATAAAGCTGCAACATGAATTGCCAATTTTTAAACTCAATGCCCCAGCCGATGAAGGCAAGCATGCCGTATGCCTTCTTGACTACCTTCTCCACCTGCATTGCCACTTTCAGTGACCTGTGTACCTGTACATAGAACAGTACAGCACAGAACAGGCCCTTCGGCCCACGATGTTGTGCCGAGCTTTATCTGAAACCAAGATCAAGCTATCCTACTCCCTATCATCCTGGTGTGCTCCATGTGCCTATCCAATAACCGCTTAAATGTTCCTAAAGTGTCTGACTCCACTATCACTGCAGGCAGTCCATTCCACACCCCAACCACTCTCTGCGTAAAGAACCTACCTCTGATATCCTTCCTGTATCTCCCACCACGAACCCTATAGTTATGCCCCCTTGTAATAGCTCCATCCACCCGAGGAAATAGACTTTGAACGTTCACTCTATCTATCCCCTTCAACATTTTATAAACCTCTATTAAGTCTCCCCTCAGCCTCCTCCGCTCCAGAGAGAACAGCCCTAGCTCCCTCAACCTTTCCTCATAAGACCTACTCTCCAAACCAGGCAGCATCCTGGTAAATCTCCTCTGCACTCTTTCCAGCGCTTCCACATCCTTCTTATAGCGAGGTGACCAGAACTGCACACAATATTCCAAATGTGGTCTCACCAAGGTCCTGTACAGTTGCAGCATAACCCCACGGCTCTTAAACTCCAACCCCCTGTTAATAAAAGCTAACACACTATAGGCCTTCTTCACAGCTCTATCCACTTGAGTGGCAACCTTTAGAGATCTGTGGATATGGACCCCAAGATCTCTCTGTTCCTCCACAGTCTTCAGAACCCTACCTTTGACCCTGTAATCCACATTTAAATTAGTCCTACCAAAATGAATCACCTCACATTTATCAGGGTTAAACTCCATTTGCCATTTTTCAGCCCAGCTTTGCATCCTATCTATGTCTCTTTGCAGCCTACAACAGCCCTCCACCTCATCCACTACTCCACCAATCTTGGTGTCATCAGCAAATGTACTGATCCACCCTTCAGCCCCCTCCTCTGAGTCATTAATAAAAATCACAAAGAGCAGAGGACCAAGCACTGATCCCTGCGGCACCCAGATCCCTTTGCCTATCAATTCTCTTCAAGGTTCTGCCATTTACTGTATATTTCCTATCTGTATTAGACCTTCCAAAATGCGTTACCTCACATTTGTATGGATTAAACTCCATCTGCCATCTCTCTGCCCAAATCTCCAACCAATCTATATCCTGCTGTATCCTCTGATGGTCCTCATTGCTATCCGCAAATCCACCAATGTTTGTGTCATCCACAAACTTACTAATCAAACCAGTTACATTTTCCTCCAGATCATTTATATATATATTACAAACAGCGAAGGTCCCAGCACTGATCCCTGAGGAACGCCACTTGTCACAGCCCTCCATTCAGAAACGCTCCCTTCCACTGCTACCCTCTGTCTTCTTTGACTGAGCCAGTTTTGTATCCACCTTGCCAGCTCACCTCTGATCCCATGCGACATCACCTTCTGCACCAGTCTGCCATGAGGGACCTTGTCAAAGGCCTTACTGAAGTCTATGTAGACAACATCCACTGCCCTACCCTCATCAATCATCTTCGTCACTTCCTTGAAAACCCGATCAAGTTCGTGAGACACGACCTCCCCTTCACAAAACCATGTTGCCTCTCACTAACGCGCCCACTTATTTCCAAGTGGGAATAAATCCTATCTCGAAGAATCCTCTCCAATAATTTCATTACCACTGATGTAAGGCTCACCGGCCTGTAATTACCTGGATTATTCTTGCTACCCTTCTTAAACAAAGGAACAACATTGGCTATTCTCCAATCCTCTGGGACCTCCCCAGTAGCCAGTGAGGATACAAAGATTTCTCTCAAGGCCCCTGCAATTTCTTCCCTTGCCTCTCTCAGTATTCTGGGGTATATCCCATCAGGCCCTGGGGACTTGTTTACCTTAATGTTTCTCAAGAACCCCAATACCTCCTCCTTTTTGATCTCAACATGACTCAAACTATCTACACATCCTTTCCCAGACTCATCACCCACCAAGTCCTTCTCTTTGGTGAATACTGACGCAAAGTACTCATTTAATACTGCGCCCACTTCCTCTGGTTCCATGCATAGATTCCCTCCCTTGTCCTTGAGTGGGCCAACCCTCTCCCTGGCTACCCTCTTGCTCTTCACACATGTGTAAAAAGCCATTGGATTTTCCTTAATCCTGCTGGCCAACGCTTTTTCGTGACCCCTTTTAGCCCTCCTTACTCCTTGCTTAAGTTTCTTTCTACTTTCCTTGTATTCCACACTTGCTTCATATAAGAACATAAGAAATAGGAGCAGGAGTAGGCAAGAGAAGTGATTGCAGAGCCTCTGGCTCTGATCTTCAGGTCGTCGTTGGCCTCTGGTATAGTACCAGAAGATTGGAGGTTAGCGAATGTTGTCCCATTGTTTAAGAAGGGGAACAGAGACTTCCCCGGGAATTATAGACCGGTGAGTCTCACTTCTGTTGTCGGCAAGATGTTGGAAAAAATTATAAGGGATAGGATTTATAGTTATTTGGAGAGTAATGAATTGATAGGTGATAGTCAGCATGGTTTTGTGGCAGGTAGGTCGTGCCTTACTAACCTTATTGAGTTTTTTGAGAAAGTGACCAAGGAGGTGGATGGGGGCAAGGCAGTGGACGTGGTATATATGGATTTTAGTAAGGCGTTTGATAAGGTTCACCATGGTAGGCTTCTGCAGAAAATGCAGATGTATGGGATTGGGGGTGATCTAGGAAATTGGATCAGGAATTGGCTAGCGGATAGGAAACAGAGGGTGGTGGTTGATAGTAAATATTCATCATGGAGTGCGGTTACAAGTGGTGTACCTCAGGGATCTGTTTTGGGGCCACTGCTGTTTGTAATATTTATTAATGATCTGGATGAGGGTATAGTTGGGTGGATTAGCAAATTTGCTGATGACACCAAAGTCGGTGGTGTGGTAGACAGTGAGGAAGGGTGTCGTAGTTTGCAGGAAGACTTAGACAGGTTGCAAAGTTGGGCCGAGAGGTGGCGGATGGAGTTTAATGCGGAGAAGTGTGAGGTAATTCACTTTGGTAGGAATAACAGATGTGTTGAGTATAGGGCTAACGGGAGGACTTTGAATAGTGTGGAGGAGCAGAGGGATCTAGGTGTATGTGTGCATAGATCCCTGAAAGTTGGGAATCAAGTAGATAAGGTTGTTAAGAAGGCATATGGTGTCTTGGCGTTTATTGGTAGGGGGATTGAATTTAGGAGTCGTAGCGTTATGTTGCAACTGTACACAACTCTGGTGCGGCCGCACTTGGAGTACTGTGTGCAGTTCTGGTCCCCACATTACAGGAAGGATGTGGAGGCTTTGGAGAGGGTGCAGAGGAGGTTTACCAGGATGTTGCCTGGTATGGAGGGGAGATCCTATGAGGAGAGGCTGAGGGATTTGGGATTGTTTTCGCTGGAAAGGCGGCGGCTAAGAGGGGATCTTATTGAAACTTATAAGATGATTAGAGGTTTAGATAGGGTGGATAGTGATAGCCTTTTTCCTCTGATGGAGAAATCCAGCACGAGGGGGCATGGCTTTAAATTGAGGGGGGGTAGTTATAGAACCGATGTCAGGGGTAGGTTCTTTACCCAGAGGGTGGTGAGGGATTGGAATGCCCTGCCAGCATCAGTAGTAAATGCGCCTAGTTTGGGGGCGTTTAAGAGATCCGTAGATAGGTTCATGGACGAAAAGAAATTGGTTTAGGTTGGAGGGTCACAGTTTTGTTTTTTTTTTAACTGGTCGGTGCAACATCGTGGGCCGAAGGGCCTGTTCTGCGCTGTAATGTTCTATGTTCTATGTTCTATCTAGCCCCTCGAGCCTGCCCCGCCATTCAATAAGATCATGGCTGATCTGACGTGGATCAGTACCACTTACCCGCCTGATCCCCATAACCCTTAATTCCCTTACCGATCAGGAATCCATCCATCCGCGCTTTAAACATATTCAGCGAGGTAGCCTCCACCACCTCAGTGGGCAGAGAATTCCAGAGATTCACCACCCTCTGGGAGAAGAAGTTCCTCCTCAACTCTGTCTTAAACCGACCCCCCTTTATTTTGAGGCTGTGTCCTCTAGTTTTAACTTCCTTACTAAGTGGAAAGAATCTCTCCGCCTCCACCCTATCCAGCCCCCGCATTATCTTATAAGTCTCCATAAGATCCCCCCTCATCCTTCTAAACTCCAACGAGTACAAACCCAATCTCCTCAGCCTCTCCTCATAATCCAAACCCCTCACCTCCGGTATCAACCTGGTGAACCTTCTCTGCACTCCCTCCAATGCCAATATATCCTTCCTCATATAAGGGGACCAATACTGCACACAGTAGTATGTTGGCTCTATTCTCTCTCCACAGATGCTGTTAAACCTGTTGAGTTTTTTCAGCATTTTCTGATTTTATTTACCTATTCCATGCTGGCATTCCTAATTCACCAAAAATTAACTTGTCGTCAACCCAGCATCCTGAGCACCGAAAGCAGCGCCACCACCGGCCAGAGCGCGGTACCGCATGGTGGAACAGCGCCACTAGCGTCCGGGGTGCGGTACTGCATGCAAAACAGTGCCACTAGCGGCCGGAATGCGGTACTGCATTGAAAACAGCGCCAATAGCGGCCGGAGTGCGGTACCGCTTGATGAAGCAGCACCTCTAGTGGCCGGAGTGCGGTACTGCACGGTGAACATCGCCTTTAGCGGGCCCAGTGCGGTCTTGGAACACCCCTTCCCCTGGGGGAACAAGTAGCCTGATGTCTACACTTGATTTTGATTTGATTTATTATTGTCACATGTATTAGTATACAGTATTGTTTCTTTCACACTACACAGACAAAGCATACCGTACATAGAGAGGGAAAGGAGAGAGTGCAGAATGTACTCTTACAGTCATAGCTAGGGTGTAGAGAATGACTAACTTAATGCGAGGTAGGTCCATTCAAAAGTCTGACAGCAGCAGGGAAGAAGCTGTTCTTGAGTCGGTTGGTACGTGACCTCAGACTTTTGTATCTTTTTCCCGAAGGAAGAAGGTGGAAGAGAGAATGTCCGGGGTGCGTGGGGTCCTTAATTATGCTGGCTGCTTTTCCGAGGCAGCGGGAAGTGTAGACAGAGTCAATGGATGGGAGGCTGGTTTGAGTGATGGATTGGGCTTCATTCGCGACCCTTTGTAGTTTCTTGCGGTCTCGGGCAGAGCAGGAGCCATACCAAGCTGTGATACAACCAGAAAGAATGCTTTCTATGGTGCATCAGGAACAATTGGTGAGAGATATAGAGGAAAGGATTGCAAGGATGATTCTGGATAGGAGCGAAAGTAACAGGGTAGTTGTTATGGGGGAATTTAACTTTACAAATATTGACTGGAAACGCTATAGTTCGAGTACTTTAGAGGGGTCAGTTTTTGTCCAATGTGTGCAGGAGGGTTTCCTGACACAGTATGTAGATAGGCCAACAAGAGGCGAAGCCACATTGGATTTGGTACTGGGTAATGAACCAGAACAGGTGTGAGATTTGGAGGTAGGTGAGCACTTTGCTGATAGTGACCACAATTCGGTGACGTTTACTTTAGCAATGGAAAAGGAATAGGTATTTACCGAAGGGCAAGAGTTATAGCTAGGGGAAAGGAAATTATGATGCGATTAGGCGAGATTTAGGATGCATAAGATTTGGAAGGAAACTGCAGGGGATGGGCACAATTGAAAT
Organism: Mustelus asterias; assembly: GCF_964213995.1. NCBI lineage: Eukaryota > Metazoa > Chordata > Chondrichthyes > Carcharhiniformes > Triakidae > Mustelus > Mustelus asterias. The sequence goes on along the minus strand of NC_135804.1, from coordinate 955,001 downwards.
GTGGAGCTTGTTCAAGGAACAGCTACTGCGTGTCCTTGATAAGTATGTACCTGTCAGGCAGGGAGGAAGTGGTTGAGCGAGGGAACCGTGGTTTACTAAAGAAGTTGAATCTCTTGTGAAGAGGTAGAAGGAGACTTATGTAAAGATGAGATGTGAAGGCTCAGTTAGGGCGCTTGAGAGCTACAAGTTAGCCAGGAAGGACCTAAAGAGAGAGCTAAGAAGAGCCAGGAGGGGGCATGAGAAGTCTTTGGCAGGTAGGATCAAGGAAAGTCCTCAAGCTTTCTATAGGTATGTCAGGAGTAAAAGAATGACTAGGGTAAGATTAGGGCCAGTCAAGGACAGTAGTGGGAAGGTGTGCGTGGAGTCCGAAGAGATAGGAGAGGCGCTAAATGAATATTTTTTGTCAGTATTCACACAGGAAAAAGACAATGTTGTCGAAGAGAATACTGAGATACAGGCTACTAGACTAGATGGGATTGAGGTTCATAAGGAGGAGGTGTTAGCAATTCTGGAAAGTGTGAAAATAGATAAGTCCCCTGGGCCGGATTGGAATTATCCCAGGATTCTCTGGGAGGCTAGGGAGGAGATTGCAGAGTCTTTGGCTTTGATCTTTATGTCGTCATTGTCGACAGGAATAGTGCCAGAAGACTGGAGGATAGCAAATGTTGTCCCCTTGTTCAAGAAGGGGAGTAGAGACAACCCTGGTAATTATAGAGGAATGAGCCTTACTTCTGTTGTGGGCAAAGCTTTGGAAAGGATTATAAGAGATAGGATTTATAACCATCTAGAAAGGAATAATTTGATTCAGGATAGTCAACACGGTTTTGTGAAGGGTAGGTCATGCCTCACAAACCTTATTGAGTTCTTTGAGAAGGTGACCAAAAAGGTGGATGAGGGTAAAGCAGTTGATGTGGTGTATATGGATTTCAGTAAAGCGTTTGATAAGGTTCCCCACGGTAAGCTATTGCAGAAGATACGGAGGCATGGGATTGAGGGTGATTTAGCGATTGGCTGTGTGCAGGAGGGTTTCCTGACACAGTAGGCAGATAGGCCAACAAGAGGCGAGGCCACATTGGATTTGGTACTGGGTAATGAACCAGGCCAGGTGTTAGATTTGGAGGTAGGTGAACACTTTGGTGATAATGACCACAATTCGGTTACGTTTATTTTAGCGATGGAAAAGGATAGGTATATACCACAGGGCAAGAGTTATAGCTGGGGGAAAGGAAATTATGATGGTTGATGGGAAATGTTCATCCTGGAGTTCAGTTACTAGTGGTGTACCGCAAGGACCTGTTTTGGGGCCACTGCTGTTTGTCATTTTTATAAATGACCTGGATGAGGGTGTATAAGGATGGGTTAGTAAATTTGTGGATGACACTAAAATTGGTGGAGTTGTGAACAGTGTGGAAGGATGTTGCAGGTTACAGAGGGACATAGATAAGCTGCAGAGCTGGGCTGAGAGGTGGCAAATGGAGTTTAATGCGGAAAAGTGTGAGGTGATTCACTTTGGAAGGAGTAACAGGAATACTGAGTACTGGGCTAATGGTAAGATACTTGGTAGTGTGGATGAGCAGAGAGATCTCGGTGTCCATGTGCATAGATCCCTGAAAGTTGGCAGCCAGGTTGATAGGGTTGTTAAGAAGGCATACAGTGTGTTAGCTTTTATTGGTAGAGGGATTGAGTTTCGGAGCCATGAGGTCATGTTACAGCTGTACAAAACTCTGGTACGGCCGCACTTGGAGTATTGTGTACAGTTCCGGTTGCCGCATTATAGGAAGGATGTGGAAACATTGAAAAGGGTGCAGAGGACATTTACCAGGATGTTGCCTGGTATGGTGGGAAGGTCTTATGAGGAAAGGCTGAGGGACTTGAGGTTGTTTTTGTTAGAGAGAAGGTTAAGAGGTGACTTAATAGATGCATATAAGATGATCAGAGGATTAGATAGGGTGGATAGTGAGAGCCTTTTTCCTCGGATGGTGATGGCTCGCACGAGGGGACATAGCTTTAAACTGAGGGGTGATAGATATAGTAAGAAGTTTAACAACACCAGGTTAAAGTCCAACAGGTTTATTTGGTAGCAAAAGCCACACAAGCTTTCGAGGCTCTGAGCCCCTTCTTCAGGTGAGTGGGAATTCTGTTCACAAACAGAACTTATAAGACACAGACTCAATTTACATGAATAATGGTTGGAATGCGAATACTTACAACTAATCCAGTCTTTAAGAAACAAAACAATGGGAGTGGAGAGAGCATCAAGACAGGTTAAAAAGATGTGTATTGTCTCCAGACAAGACAGCCAGTGAAACTCTGCAGGTCCACGCAACTGTGGGAGTTACAAATAGTGTGACATAAATTCTGATTCTAGGATCGCATGATAAAGACTCAGGAGGAAAAAAGCAGAAATATTTATGTGAAATAGTGTGACATAAACCCAATATCCCGGTTGAGGCCGTCCTTGTGTGTGCGGAACCTGGCTATCAGTTTCTGCTCCGCGACTCTGCGCTGTCGTGTGTCGCGAAGGCCGCCTTGGAGAACGCTTACCCGAATATCAGAGGCCGAATGCCCGTGACCGCTGAAGTGCTCCCCAACAGGAAGAGAACAGAAGAGAACAAGACAGCCCCGAACATCACCCAAGCACAACGTAACGCCATCCACGCTCTCAAGACCAACCGCAACATTGTCATCAAACCAGCAGACAAAGGAGGGGCCATCGTCATACTGAACAGAACGGATTACTGCAAAGAAGTGTACCGACAACTCAACAACGAGGAACACTACAGACAGTTACCTGCAGATCCGACCAAAGAACACACCCGTCAACTCAACACTCTGATCAAGACCTTTGATCCGGACCTTCAGAACACCCTCCGTGCTCTCATCCCACGTACTCCCCGCGTTGGAGATCTCTACTGCCTCCCGAAGATACACAAGGCAAACACACCCGGCCGTCCCATCGTATCGGGCAATGGGACCCTGTGCGAGAACCTCTCCGGCTATGTCGAGGGCATCCTGAAACCCATTGTACAAAGAACCCCCAGCTTTTGTCGCGACACGACGGACTTCCTACAGAAACTCGGCACACATGGAGTAGTTGAACCAGGAGCGCTCCTCGTCACAATGGATGTCTCAGCACTCTACACCAGCATCCCCCATGACGATGGCATTGCTGCAACGGCCTCAGTGCTCAGCGCCAACAACTGCCAGTTTCCAGATGCAATTTTACATCTCATCCGCTTCATCCTGGACCACAATATCTTCACCTTCAACAACCAGTTCTTCATCCAGACACACGGAACAGCCATGGGGACCAAATTTGCACCTCAATATGCCAACATCTTCATGCACAGGTTCGAACAAGACTTCTTCACCGCACGGGACCTTCAACCGGTGCTATACACTAGATACATCGATGACATTTTCTTCCTTTGGACTCATGGTGAACAATCACTGAAACAACTCTATGATGACATCAACAAGTTCCATCCCACCATCAGGCTCACCATAGACTACTCTCCGGAATCGGTTGCATTCTTGGACACGCGCATCTCCATTAAGGACGGTCACCTCAGCACCTCACTGTACCGCAAGCCCACGGATAACCTCACGATGCTCCACTTCTCCAGCTTCCACCCTAAACACGTTAAAGAAGCCATCCCCTACGGACAAGCCCTCCGTATACACAGGATCTGCTCGGATGAGGAGGATCGCAACAGACACCTCCAGACGCTGAAAGATGCCCTCATAAGAACAGGATATGGCGCTAGACTCATTGATCAACAGTTCCAACGCGCCACAGCGAAAAACCCCACCGACCTCCTCAGAAGACAAACACGGGACACAGTGGACAGAGTACCCTTCGTTGTCCAGTACTTCCCCGGAGCGGAGAAGCTACGGCATCTCCTCCGGAGCCTTCAACATGTCATTGATGAAGACGAACATCTCGCCAAGGCCATCCCCACACCCCCACTTCTTGCCTTCAAACAACCGCACAACCTCAAACAGACCATTGTCCGCAGCAAACTACCCAGCCTTCAGGAGAACAGTGACCAAGACACCACACAACCCTGCCACAGCAACCTCTGCAAGACGTGCCGGATCATCGACACAGATGCCATCATCTCACGTGAGAACACCATCCACCAGGTACACGGTACATACTCTTGCAACTCGGCCAACGTTGTCTACCTGATACGCTGCAAGAAAGGATGTCCCGAGGCATGGTACATTGGGGAAACTATGCAGACGCTGCGACAACGGATGAATGAACACCGCTCGACAATCACCAGGCAAGACTGTTCTCTTCCTGTTGGGGAGCACTTCAGCGGTCACGGGCATTCGGCCTCTGATATTCGGGTAAGCGTTCTCCAAGGCGGCCTTCGCGACACACGACAGCGCAGAGTCGCGGAGCAGAAACTGATAGCCAGGTTCCGCACACACAAGGACGGCCTCAACCGGGATATTGGGTTTATGTCACACTATTTCACATAAATATTTCTGCTTTTTTCCTCCTGAGTCTTTATCATGCGATCCTAGAATCAGAATTTATGTCACACTATTTGTAACTCCCACAGTTGCGTGGACCTGCAGAGTTTCACTGGCTGTCTTGTCTGGAGACAATACACATCTTTTTAACCTGTCTTGATGCTCTCTCCACTCCCATTGTTTTGTTTCTTAAAGACTGGATTAGTTGTAAGTATTCGCATTCCAACCATTATTCATGTAAATTGAGTCTGTGTCTTATAAGTTCTGTTTGTGAACAGAATTCCCACTCACCTGAAGAAGGGGCTCAGAGCCTCGAAAGCTTGTGTGGCTTTTGCTACCAAATAAACCTGTTGGACTTTAACCTGGTGTTGTTAAACTTCTTACTGTGTTTACCCCAGTCCAACGCCGGCATCTCCACATCATGATAGATATAGGACAGATGTCAGTGGTAGGTTCTTTACTCAGAGAGTAGTAAGGGCGTGGAATGCCCTGCCTGCAGCAGTAGTGGACTCGCCAACATTAAGGGCATTTAAATGGTCATTGGATAAACATATGGATGATATTGGAATAGTGTAAGTTAGATGGGCTTTAGATTGGTTTCACTGGTCGGCTCAACATCGAGGGCCGAAGGGCCTGTACTGCACTGTAATGTTCCAAGTTGTAACGGACATACCAAATTTCCTTAGTTTTCTGAGAAACTAGAGGCATTGGTGGGCTTTCTTAACTATAGTGTCGGCATGGGGGGGACCAGGACAGGTTGTTGGTGATCTGGACACCTAAACACTTGAAGCTCTCAATCATTTCTACTTTGTCCCCATTGATGTAGATAAGGGCATGTCCTCCACAACACTTCCTGGAGTCAATAACTATCTCCTTTGTTTTGTTGACATTGAGGGACAGATTATTGTTGCCGCACCAGTTCACCAGATTCTCTATCTCAGCCCGTACTGTTTCGTGATTGTTTGAGATTCAACTCACTATGGTGTCATCAACAAACTTGAAAATCGAGTTGGAGTGGAATTTGGCCACACAGTCATAGGTGTATAAGGAGTATAGTAGGGGGCTGAGAACACAGCCTTGTGGAGCACTGGTGTTGAGGATGAGACTTTCTGTTACCACCATGGACTAAAGGTCATTGACCTAAATAAAGGTTAACTTTCTTTCTCCACAGATGCTGCCTGATCTGCTCAGTGTGTCTCTGTGATTATTCTTTATATTTGACATCCAGAGAGGTTCTGAACTTTTCCACACCATCTTCCCCCACAACTCGTTGCAATTGTTTTTTAATGATTCCAGGGATTTTGACTGGGGGGCAGTTCCTGAAGGTGCTGACTCTCACTGGGATACAGGCGTTTGATAAGGTCCCCCATGGTCGGCTTATGATGAAAGTAAGGAGGTGTGGGATAGAGGGAAAGTTGGCCGATTGGATAGGTAACTGGCTGTCTGATCGAAGACAGAGGGTGGTGGTGGATGGAAAATTTTCGGACTGGAGGCAGGTTGCTAGCGGAGTGCCGCAGGGATCGGTGCTTGGTCCTCTGCTCTTTGTGATTTTTATTAATGACTTAGAGGAGGGGGCTGAAGGGTGGATCAGTAAATTTGCTGATGACACCAAGATTGGTGGAGTAGTGGATGAGGTGGAGGGCTGTTGTAGGCTGCAAAGAGACATAGATAGGATGCAAAGCTGGGCTGAAAAATGGCAAATGGAGTTTAACCCTGATAAATGTGAGGTGATTCATTTTGGTAGGACTAATTTAAATGTGGATTACAGGGTCAAAGGTAGGGTTCTGAAGACTGTGGAGGAACAGAGAGATCTTGGGGTCCATATCCACAGATCTCTAAAGGTTGCCACTCAAGTGGATAGAGCTGTGAAGAAGGCATATAGTGTGTTAGCTTTTATTAACAGGGGGTTGGAGTTTAAGAGCCGTGGGGTTATGCTGCAACTGTACAGGACCTTGGTGAGACCGCATTTGGAATATTGCGTGCAGTTCTGGTCACCTCACTATAAGAAGGATGTGGAAGCGCTGGAAAGAGTGCAGAGGAGATTTACCAGGATGCTGCTTGGTTTGGAGTGTCGGTCTTATGAGGAAAGGTTGAGGGAGCTGGGGCTGTTCTCTCTGGAGCGGAGGAGATTGAGGGGAGACTTAATAGAGGTTTATAAAATGATGAAGGGGATAGATCGAGTGAACGTTCAAAGACTATTTCCTCGGGCGGATGGAGCTATTACGAGGGGGCATAACTATAGGGTTCATGGTGGGAGATATAGGAAGGATATCAGAGGTAGGTTCTTCACGCAGAGAGTGGTTGGGGTGTGGAATGGACTGCCTGCAGTGATAGTGGAGTCAGACACTTTAGGAACATTTAAGCGGTTATTGGATAGGCACATGGAGCACACCAGGATGGTAGGGAGTGGGATAGCTTGATCTTGGTTTCAGATGAAGGTCGGCACAACATCGTGGGCCGAAGGGCCTGTTCTGTGCTGTACTGTTCTATGTCTATGTTCTATGTTCTAACATGCAGTCTCCACACATAAGAACATAAGAAATAGGAGCAGGAGTAGGCCATCTAGCCCCTCGAGCCTGCCCCGCCATTCAATAAGATCATGGCTGATCTGAAGTGGATCAGTTCCACTTACCCGCCTGATCCCTATAACCCCTAATTCCCTTACCGATCAGGAATCCATCTATCCGTGATTCAACAAGGTAGCCTCCACCACTTCAGTGGGCAGAGAATTCCAGAGATTCACCACCCTCTGAGAGAAGAAGTTCCTCCTCAACTCTGTCCTAAACTGCCCCCCTTTATTTTGAGGCTGTGCCCTCTAGTTCTAGCTTCCTTTCTAAGTGGAAAGAATCTCTCCACCTCTACCCTATCCAGCCCCTTCATTATCTTATAGGTCTCTATAAGATCCCCCCTTAGCCTTCTAAATTCCAACGAGTACAAACCCAATCTGCTCAGTCTCTCCTCATAATCAACACCCCTCATCTCCGGTATCAACCTGGTGAACCTTCTCTGCACTCCCGCCAATATATCCTTCCGCAAATAAAGGGACCAATCCTGCACACAGTATTCCAGCTGCGGCCTCACCAATGCCCTGTACAGATGCAGCAAGACATCTCTGCTTTTATATTCTATCCCCCTTGCGATATAGGCCAACATCCCATTTGCCTTCTTGGTCACCTGTTGCACCTGCAGACTGGGTTTTTGCGTCTCATGCACAAGGACCCCCAGGTCCCTTTGCACAGTAGCATGTTGCAATTTTTTTCCATTTAGATAATAATCCAATTTGCTATTATTTCTTCCAAAGTGAATAACCTCGCATTTGTTAACGTTATACTCCATCTGCCAGATCCTCGCCCACTCACTCAGCCTGTCCAAATCGCTCTGCAGACCTTCTACGCCCTCCACACGCTTCACTTTTCCACTTATCTTTGTGTCGTCTGCAAACTTTGTTACCCTACACTCAGTCCCCTCCTCCAGATCGTCTATATAAATGGTAAATAGTTGAGGCCCCAGTACCGATCTCTGCGGCACGCCACTAGTTACCATCTGCCAACCAGAAAAGCACCCATTTATTCCGACTCTCTGCTTCCTGTTGGATAGCCAATCCCCAATCCAAGCTAACACCCTTCCCCCAACTCCGTGTGACCCAATCTTCTTCAGCAACCTTTTGTGAGGCACCTTATCAAACGCCTTTTAGAAATCCAAAAACACCGCATCCACCGGTTCCCCTCCGTCAACCGCACTAGTCACATCTTCATAAAAATCCAACAAGTTCGTCAAGCACGACTTTCCCCTCATGAATCCATGCTGCGTCTGCTTAATTGAACCATTCTTATCCAGATGGCCTGCTATTTCTTTTTTAATGATGGATTCCAGCATTTTCCCAACTACAGACGTTAAGCTAACCGGCCTGTAGTTACCCGCCTTTTGTCTATTTCCTTTTTTAAACAGCGGCGTAACAGTAGCCATTTTCCAATCCGCCGGCACTAGCCCAGAATCCAACAAATTTTGATAAATAACCACTAACGCATCAGCTATTACCTCTGACATTTCTTTCAGTACCCTGGGATGCATTCCATCCGGGCCCGGGGACTTGTCCACCTTCAGCCCCATTAGTCTACCAAGCACTGCCTCTCTGGTAACATTAATTGTATTAGAACCATAGAAAATTACAGCTCAGAAACAGGCCTTTTGGCCCTTCTTGTCTGTGCCGAACCATTTTATGCCTAGTCCCACTGACTTGCACTTGGACCATATCCCTCCACACCCCTCTCATCCATGAACCCGTCCAAGTTTTTCTTAAATGTTAAAAGTGAGCCCGCATTTACCACTTTATCCGGCAGCTCATTCCACACTCCCACCACTCTCTGCGTGAAGAAGCCCCCCCTAATATTCCCTTTAAACTTTTCTCCTTTCACCCTTAACCCATGCCCTCTGATTTTTTTCTCCCCTAGCCTCAGCGGAAAAAGCCTGCTTGCATTCATTCTATCTATACCCATCAAAATCTTATACACCTCTGAGTATTGAGTACCTCTCCTCCTACCAACCCTCTATCATTAATATTCGGTAAACTATTTGTGTCTTCCACCGTGAAGACCGACACAAAAAACTTATTTAAAGTTTCAGCCATTTCCTCATTTCCCACTATTAAATCCCCCCTCTCTTTTGTGAGTGGGAGGTCATGCCTCACTAACCTGGTGGAGTTTTTTGAAGAAGTGACCAGAATGGTTGACGAGGGAAGGGCCGTGGATGTCGTCTATATGGACTTTAGTAAAGCGTTTGACAAAGTCCCTCATGGTAGGCTGGTGAAAAAGGTTGGATCTCATGGGATAAAGGGGGAGGTGGCTAGATGGGTGGAGAACTGGCTTGGTCACAGAAGACAAAGGGTGGTAGTGGAAGAGTCTTTTTCCGGCTGGAGGCCTGTGACTAGTGGTGTTCCGCAGGGCTCTGTATTGGGACCTCTGCTGTTTGTGATTTATATAAACGATCTGGAAGAAGGTGTAACTGGGGTGATCAGTAAGTTTGCGGATGACACAAAATTGGCAGGACTTTCAGATAGTGAGGAGCATTGTCAGAAGCTACAGAAGGATATAGATAGGCTGGAAATTTGGGCAAAGAAATGGCAGATGGAGTTCAATCCTGATAAATGCGAAGTGATGCATTTTGGTAGAAATAATGTAGGGAGGAGCTATACGATAAATGGCAGAACCATAAAGGGTGTAGATACGCAGAGGGACCTGGGTGTGCAAGTCCACAGATCCTTGAAGGTGACGTCACAGGTGGAGAAGGTGGTGAAGAAGGCATATGGCATGCTTGCCTTTATAGGACGGGGCATTGAGTATAAAAGTTGGGGTCTGATGTTGCAGATGTATAGAACGTTGGTTCGGCCGCATTTGGAATACTGCGTCCAGTTCTGGTCGCCACACTACCAGAAGGACGTGGAGGCTTTGGAGAGAGTACAGAGGAGGTTTACCAGGATGTTGCCTGGTATGGAGGGGCTTAGTTATGAGGAGAGATTGGGTAAACTGGGGTTGTTCTCCCTGGAAAGATGGAGGATGAGGGGAGACTTAATAGAGGTGTATAAAATTATGAAAGGCATAGGTAGGGTGAATGGTGGGAAGCTTTTCCCCAGGTCGGTGGTGACGTTCACGTGGGGTCATAGGTTCAAGTTGAAGGGGTGGAGGTTTAACACAGATATCAGAAGGACATATTTTACACAGAGGGTGGTGGGGGCCTGGAATGCGCTGCCAGGCAAGGTGGTGGAGGCGGACACACTGGGAACGTTTAAGACTTATCTAGATAGCCATATGAACGGAGTGGGAATGGAGGGATACAAAAGAATGGTCTAGTTTGGACCAGGGAGCGGCATGGGCTTGGAGGGCCGAAGGGCCTGTTCCTGTGCTGTACTGTTCTTTGTTGTTCTTTGTTCGTCCTCCAAGGGTCCAACATTCACTCTTGCCACTCTATTCCTTTTTATATATTTGTAAAAGCTTTTACTATCATTTTTTATATTTAGAGCTTGCCTAGCTTCATAACCTATCTTTCCTTTCTTTATCGCTTTCTTAGTTGTTCTTTGTTGTTTCTTAAAGTTTTCCCAATCTTCCGATTCTCCGCTATTTTTGGCAACTCTGTACGCATCGGTCTTTAATTTAATACTCTCCTTAATTTCCTTCGTTATCCACGGCTGGTTATCCCTTTTCTTACAGTCCTTCTTTATCACCGGAATATATTGTTGCTGAGTACTGAAAAGGATCTCCTTAAAAATCCTCCACTGTTCCTCAGCTGTCCTACCTACCAGTCTGCTCTCCCAGTCCACCTTAGCCAATTCAGCCCTCATCCTATCGTACTTCCCTCTGTTCAAACAGAGGACACTGGTATGGGACCTTACTTTCTCCTCTTCCATTTGTATCAGAAATTCGACCATATTGTGATCCCAAGAGGGTCCTTCACAAGAACATCCTTAATTCTACCTAACTCGTTACACATTACCAGATCTAAGATAACTCGTTCCCTCGTCGGTTCTGTAACATACTGTTCAAGGAAACTATCCCGACAGCATTCTAAGAACTCTTCCTCCATCCCACCCCTTCCAACTTGAGTCAGCCAATCAATATGCAGGTTGAAGTCCCCCATGATTATTGCCGTTCCGTTTTTGCACGCATCCATTATTTGCTTGTTTATAGCCCTCCCCACCTCAACATTATTATTTGGGGGCCTATAGACCACGCCTACTAGTGTCTTTCTCCCCCTACTATTCCTTATCTCCACCCATAACGATTCCACGTTTTGTTCCTTAGAGCCTATGTCATCCCTCACTACTACCCTGACATTATCTTTTATTAACAGAGCTACCCCACCACCTTTTCCTTCCTGTCTATTCTTCCTAAATGCCTGATACCCCTGGATATTCATCTCCCAGTCCTGGTCTCCCTGCAGCCACGTTTCTGTAATGGCCACGAGATCATACCCATTTGTGCTGATTTGCACCATCAACTCATTAACTTTGTTCCGAATGCTTTGTGCATTCAGGCAAAGTGTCTTTATTCCAGCTTTTATCTGGACCCGATTTGATGAAACGCTATCAACCTCTCCCTCGCCCTCTACTCCTTTAACTACTTGAATGCCCTCATTCACTTGCACTCGCTCCCTCTCCTCTACCATTGATTTCGTAATTCCTCTTACCTCTGCACCCTCCCCCCCATAAATTAGTTTAAAGCCCTATCTCCAGCCCCAGTGATACGATTTGCTAGGACTCTGGTCCCAGCACGGTTCAAACGGAGACCATCCCATCTATACAGGTCCCATCTGCCCAAATACTGGTGCCAATGCCCCATGAATTCGAACCCATTCCTCCCACACCAATCCTTGAGCCACGCATTTGTCTCCTTAATCCTATTAACCCTGCGCCAATTCACGCGTGGCTCAGGTAGTAATCCAGAGATTACCACCTTGTTGGTTCTGCTTTTTAATTTGTTCCCCAGCTCTTCGTACTCCCTCTGTAGATCCTTAGTTCCTGTTTTGTCTTTGTCATTGGCACCTACATGGACCACGACAACTGGATTTTCACCTTCCCACTCCAAATTCCTCTGCAGCCCAGATGATACATCCTGGACCCGAGCACCAGGCAGGCAACACAACCTACGGTATTGCTTATCCTGGTCACAGAGAACAGTGTCTATGCCCTTAACTACACTATGCCCAATTACTACTACATTTCTCTTTGATTTCTCCGTTGCAGCAGCATCCTGCACCCCGGTACTGCCGACAGTTTGCTCGTCCTTCTCGCAGTCATTTTTCCCATCTACACTGGTGGCAAGAACCTCAAATCTGTTACAAAGATTTAAGGGCTGAGGTTCTTGGGACTTTACCTCCCGCAAACTACTTCCTTTCTTTCTTTCTTTCACAGACAGTGACCCAAGCCGGGAATCAAACCTGGCACTGTGAGGCAGCAGTGCTAACCACTGTGCCACCGTGCCACCCACTCCAAGGTATTTTATGAAGTCAGCCTGGACCATAAGTTTTGTAGTTTGAATTTGGCTAGGGTAAACATATAATGTTTCACTTCAGGTATGATTCAAATGACCCACCAGGGAGCTTTTATCAAACAAAGTTTATTTAAAAATATAGTTAACACATAGAAAGAAAATTAGCAATAACTTTTACCAATTACAATAAAAAAAACCCAACCATGATATTGTATAAACCTGAACAACTAAATGCAGTGTTCCAATACAACAAACCTTCTCATAAACATACACCTGCCCCAGGGTTAGCACAGAAAATAAGGATGCTCAAGTGATTTTGCAGCTCAGCAACACCTGCTGTGAATTAGTCATTTGGATAGAATTGAAACTCTGACTTCCAGAGATGATGGCACTGCTGGCCTCTAGCTATTAGCCTCCAGAAAGGCAAGAAAAACTGCTTCCAACACAGCAGAATTTCTAATAACAGGGAGAGACACTGCCTTCAGCCAGGAGTCCACACACCTTCCAACTAAAACAGCAGCCACCAGCCAAAAACTGAAAGTAAAAGAACTCTTGTCACTTGACCTCTCAATCATTCATCCCCTAACAATTCAAAAGGGTCGTAAACCCCTAAAACTCCAGCACATTCCATTAGGCCCAGATTAAAAATAAACAAAACTCCATTTCAATAATTTAAGCAGCAACAATGTGCAGCGGGATCCGGGCGTGCAAGTCCACAGTTTTCTAAAAGTGGCAACTCAGGTGATCAAGATGATTAAGAAGGTCTATGCCATGCTTCCCTTCATCAGCTGGGACATTGAGTACAAGAGTTGCGATATCATGTTGCAGCTATATAAAACCTTGGTTAGGCGACATTTGGAGTATTGTGTGCAGTTCTGGTCACCACACTACCAGATGGATGTGGGAGCTTTGGAGAGAGTGCAGAGAAGGTTCACCAGGATGTTGCTGGGTCTCGAGGGTGTTGACTATGAGGAGAGGTTGAATAAACTAGGATTGTTTTCACTGGAAAGACAGAGGCTGAGGGGAGACCTGATAGAGGTTTACAAAATTATGAGAGGCACAGACAGGGTGGATAGTCAGAGGCTTTTTCCCAGGGTGGAAGTGTCAATTACAAGGTTGCACAGGTTTAAGGTGCGAGGGGGAAAGTTTAAGGGAGATGTGTGGGGGAAGTTTTTCACGCAGAGAGTGGTGGGTGCCTGGAACGCGCTGCCAGAGGAGCTGGCGGAAGCAGACACATTAGCAACATTTGAGAGGCATCTGGAGGGGTTCATGAATAGGGAGGGAATAGAGGGATATTCTATTCCCGAGTAAGGGCAGAAGGTTTTTTTAAGTTTAGAGCATCATGATCAGCACAGGCTTGAAGGGCCGAAGGGCCTGTTCCTGTGCTGACCTTCTCTTTAAGAAGTCTCACAACACCAAGTTAAAGTCCAACAGGTTTATATGGTATCACGAGCTTTCGGAGCATTGCTCCTTTATCACTCCCCTGATGATGGAGCAGCGCTCTGAAAGCTCGTGATACCAAATAAACCTGTTAGACTTTAACCTGGTGTTGTGACTTCTTACTGTGCCCACCCCAGTCCAACGCTGGCATCTCCACATCATGGTACTTTTTTTTGTTCTTTCGTTATTTACGCAGAGAGTGGTTGGGGTGTGGAATGGACTGCCTGCAGTGATAGTGGAGTCAGACACTTTAGGAACATTTAAGCGGTTATTGGATAGGCACATGGAGCACACCAGGATGATAGGGAGTGGGATAGCTTGATCTTGGTTTCAGATAAAGCTCGGCACAACATCGTGGGCCGAAGGGCCTGTTCTGTGCTGTACTGTTCTATTGTTCTTTAAAAGGATATCTAAGCAGGCAGCCGGTGCCACAATCGAAAACAAAACAAAACAGGCTTCCTTACAAAATGCAGAGAACATGATTAAAAATATATTTCTTAAAGGCACAGTAGCGTCACAAGGTGTTGTCTTTCACTTTGGTACAGCTGTTCTGGGAATGTTGATTCTGACTGTCCAGGTTGAATTGTGTCAATGTGACCCCTGTGAGCAATATTAATGTGGCCATTTACATTTCCATGGGTGAGACCTCGGAATTTTCAGACATTTGCTGAGCTTTTCACAACCCGGAGGACTCCAATTCTGATGGTAGAAAATGGAAAAGGTTAATTAATAACTTCTCCAAAATCACTATTTACCATCCATTACTATTGTGTGTGTGTAAAGGGGCTTTTCACACTACCTTGTGTTCTGTGCCAGCGGACTCCAATAACTGAAATGCATTGATACACTAAGCTATCAGCTCAAAGCAGTTTTTTGGGGTGGTGCCAAGTGGCTGTTATCAAGTCTCCTTTGGGAAATCATTGCTCAATGCTCACTGGCATTTTATGTTTTCATGATTCGGATAGAACTGAGGTCGAGTGGCCTAATTCTGCTCCCATGTCTTATGGTCTTACTAGTTGTTTCCTGTGGGGAAGACTGACATTTCAGAAGGCACAGATAGAAAATGAGCAAGTCAGGATGAAGGTGAGAGTTTTCATCCAAAGGAATATGTTCCCAGGGTAACTGAAATGGACAGTTTGGGAGGATGAGCTCTCTAAGTAGCTTTTCCCTCTTTAGGCTGCCTCACCACCTGCTGCAGTCACAGTCTAGCAGCGATGTCCTTAAGGGTGGCACGGTAGCACAGAGGGCGGCACGGTAGCACAGAGGGCGGCACGGTAGCACAGAGGGCGGCACGGTAGCACAGAGGGCGGCACGGTAGCACAGAGGGCGGCACGGTAGCACAGAGGGCAGCACGGTAGCACAGAGGGCAGCACGGTAGCACAGAGGGCAGCACGGTAGCACAGAGGGCGGCACGGTAGCACAGAGGGCAGCACGGTAGCACAGAGGGCAGCACGGTAGCACAGAGGGCAGCACGGTAGCACAGAGGGCAGCACGGTAGCACAGAGGGCGGCACGGTAGCACAGAGGGCAGCACGGTAGCACAGAGGGCGGCACGGTAGCACAGAGGGCGGCACGGTAGCACAGAGGGCAGCACGGTAGCACAGAGGGCAGCACGGTAGCACAGAGGGCAGCACGGTAGCACAGAGGGCGGCACGGTAGCACAGTGGTTAGCACTGCTGCTTCACAGCTCCAGGGTCCTGGGTTCAATTCCCGGCTCGGGTCACTGTCTGTGTGGAGTTTGCACATTCTCCTCGTGTCTGCGTGGGTTTCCTCCGGGTGCTCCGGTTTCCTCCCACAGTCCAAAGATGTGCGGGTTAGGTTGATTGGCCAGGTTAAAAATTGTCCCCGAGATGTGTAGTTAGAGAGATTAGCGGGTAAATATGTGGGGGTAGGGCCTGGGTGGGATTGTGGTCGGTGCAGACTTGATGGGCCGAATGGCCTCCTTCTGCACTGTAGGGTTTCTATATTCTATAAGGACCCGGCCAGCTTGGTCTGTGGTGGGACCACTGAGCCACTCTTGGTAA
Organism: Mustelus asterias; assembly: GCF_964213995.1. Classification (NCBI taxonomy): domain Eukaryota; kingdom Metazoa; phylum Chordata; class Chondrichthyes; order Carcharhiniformes; family Triakidae; genus Mustelus; species Mustelus asterias. The sequence continues at coordinate 939,071 of NC_135804.1, read as the reverse complement.
TGGACACTGATGTCCCCCACCCAGAATACATTTTGCGTCCTTGCCACCTTCAATGCTTCCTCCAAATGGTGTTCAACATGGTGGAGTACTGATTCATCAGCTGAGAGGGGAAGGTTTTTCATTTGATTTATTATTGTCAATGTATTAACATACAGTGAAAAGTATTGTTTCTTGCACGCTACACAGACAAAACATACCGTTCATAGAGAAGGAAAGGAGAGAGTGCAGGATGTAGTGTTACAGTCATAGCTAGGAATGCGAGGTAGGTCGATTCAAAAGTCTGAAGGCAGCAAGAAGGTGTTCTTGAGTCGGTTGGTACGTTAGCTCAGGTTTTTGTATCTTTTTCCCGACGGAAGAAGGTGGAAGAGAGAATGTCCGGGGTGCGTGGGGTCCTTAATTATGCTGGCTGCTTTTCCGAGGCAGTAGGAAGTGTAGACAGGATCAATGGATGGGAGGCTGGTTTGAGTGATGGATTGGGCTACATTCAGGACGCTTTGTAGTTCCTTGCGGTCTTGGGCAGAGCAGGAGCCATACCAAGCTGTGATACAACCAGAAAGAAGGCTTTCTATGGTGCATCTGTAAAAGTTGGTGAGAGTCCTAGTTGACATGCCAAATTTCCTTCGTCTTCTGAGAAAGGAGATGCATTGGTGGGTTTTCTTAACTATATGTGGCATATGGGGACCAGGACAGGTTGATGGTGATCTGGACACCTAAAAAAATGGTACGTGGTGATCAGCAGGTGGTTTCCTTGCCCATTTTTGATCTGGTGTCATGAGACGTCATGGGGTCCAGAGCTGATGTTGCTGACTCCCAGAGCATCTCCCTCCTGACTGTACACCACTGTGTTGCCACCTCTGCTGGGTCTGTCCTGCTGTTGGGACAGGACATATCCAGGGATAGTAATGGTGGTGTCTGGGATGTTATCTGTAAGGTATGATTCCGTGAGAATGACTATGCCAGGCTGTTGCTTGCCTGGTCTGTGAGACAGCTCTCCCCAGATGTTAGTAAGGAGGACTTTGCAGGGTCGACAGGGCTGCGATGGCTGTTGTTGTTTCTCATGCCGCGGTCAATGCTGGGTGGTTCGTCCGGTTTAATTCCTTTGTGTTTTCTTCATAGCGGTTGAAAGCAACTGGGTGCTTTGCTTGGCCATTTCAGAGTTAACCGCATTGCTGGGGTCTGAGTCACATGTCGGCCAGACCAGGTAAGCACGGCAGATTTCCTTCCCTAAAGGACATTAGTGATCCAGATGGGTTTTTAGGACAATTGACAATCTTTTAATTCCAGATGTTTTACTAAATTTAAATTCCACCGTCTGCCATGGTGGGATTTGAACCCGGGAATTGGGAAATTTGCACCTTCCCAAGTGAAGCAGACAGCTGGGAGAGAGAAAGCAGCTCCGCAGAGAGAGAGAGAAAGCAGCTCCGCAGAGAGAGAGGGAAAGCAGTTCCGCAGAGAGAGAGAGAAAGCAGCTCCAGAGAGAGAGAAAGCAGCTCCGCAGAGAGAGAGAAAGCAGCTCCGCAGAGAGAGAAAGCAGCTCCACAGAGTGAGAGAGAAAGCAGCTCCACAGAGTGAGAGAGAAAGCAGCTCCACAGAGTGAGAGAGAAAGCAGCTCCAGAGAGAGAGAAAGCAGCTCCGCAGAGAGAGAGAAAGCAGCTCCGCAGAGAGAGAAAGCAGCTCGCAGAGAGAAAGCAGCTCCGCAGAGAGAGAGAAAGCAGCTCCGCAGAGAGAGAGAAAGCAGCTCCACAGAGTGAGAGAGAAAGCAGCTCCACAGAGAGAGAAAGCAGCTCCGCAGAGAGAGAGAAAGCAGCTCCGCAGAGAGAGAAAGCAGCTCCGCAGAGAGAGAGAAAGCAGCTCCGCAGAGAGAGAAAGCAGCTCCAGAGAGAGAGAAAGCAGCTCCGCAGAGAGAGAGAAAGCAGCTCCGCAGAGAGAGAGAAAGCAGCTCCGCAGAGAGAGAAAGCAGCTCCGCAGAGAGAGAAAGCAGCTCCGCAGAGAGAGAGAAAGCAGCTCCGCAGAGAGAGAAAGCAGCTCCGCAGAGAGAGAGAAAGCAGCTCCGCAGACGGCTGACGTCCAGCAAAAACCTCACAGACTAAAGAACAGATGGTAGGTGGAGAAAGCGCCGACAGCCAGGAAGTGTGAGCTTCTTTAGCACAGTGAAGGCCACCTATGGCCCAAGAACCAAAGGCCTCGGGCCACTTCTGGTCCAGAATGGAGAGGTTCTCACCAAGAACAGAGAGATCTGCTGGAAGGACCATGTCAAAAACCTCCTTAACAGAAACTCTGTCTTTAACACGAGTGTCCTCACTCCATCCCGCTTCCCATCACCATCTCAGCACAGCCCCAAAGCAGCACCAGGTAGAAAAGACCATCCGACAGCTAAAGAACAACAAGGCTCAGGAAAAATGGAATCCCCATCGAAAGACTGAAATTTGGTGCAGTGGCACTTTTGGTGAGAAAAGATGCCCTCGTTTCCCTTATCTAGCAGGAGGAGAACATAAGAACATAAGAAATAGGAGCAGGAGTAGGCCATCTAGCCCCTCGAGCCTGCCCCGCCATTCAATAAGATCATGGCTGATCTGACGTGGATCAGTACCACTTACCCGCCTGATCCCCATAACCCTTAATTCCCTTACCGCTCAGGAATCCATCCATCCGCGCTTTAAACATATTCAGCGAGGTAGCCTCCACCACCTCAGTGGGCAGAGAATTCCAGAGATTCACCACCCTCTGGGAGAAGAAGTTCCTCCTCAACTCTGTCTTAAACCGACCCCCCTTTATTTTGAGGCTGCCAGGAGGAGATTACCAGGAGGAGGAGATTACATAACTGTAACCATCTTCAAGAAGGGTGATAAGTCTGACTCAGTAATTACAGAGGAATTTCCCTGTCGGCCGTAAGGAAGGTCATCAAGATTCCTCCTCAATTCCCTTCTCCCTGTGCCTGAAGAGCTCCTCCCAGAGTCGCAATGCAGATTCCACCCACTGAGGGGTGCACTGGACACGATCTCCACCATGCAGTAAGTACAAGAGAAATGCAGGAACAGCACCAACCCTTGTATAGGGCCCTCTTCGACTTCACAAAGGCCTTTCATACTGTCAGCCATGAGCGATTATGGAGAGTCCTCCTCCATTTTTGCTTCCCTGAAACTGTCCCCATCCTCCACCCTGCTTCACAATGACATGCAAGCTGTGATCCTGACCTACAGATCCACCATAAGCACAATTCACATTCGGACTGGGGTCAAGCAAGGCTTTGTCATTGCACCAAAGCTCTTCTTGATCTTCTGACAATATCTGTGGAGAGAGAACAGAGCTGACGTTTCGAGTCTGGTTGACTCTTTGTCAGAGCGTGGAAGGAAGTCATCCTCGACTCTGAGGGACCGGCGAAGCACACGCAATCTAAACTGTGACCAGCAGGTGGCAGTGATGCCGCTGGGAGAGTTTTATTTTCAGCCCCTCCATGGGTATTTAATAATTTGTATATAAATGCTGGAGTTTATAATCAGTGCTTTAAGAAATGATTCTAACCACTCACCATGACAGCCTGGTCACAGACATTGAGCTGTGGCTCTCCCGGCACCAGGAACGCTTTGTGATTTTGCACAACGTTTGTGATCTTTATCATTGCTGCCTCATATTCCTGGTGGGAAACCCTGCAAGTGGAGAATGACAGTCAGAGAAACCAATCTCAGGGCATTAACTGGGCATTAACAAGGTGTTCTCTGATAAAACTCATCTTCAGACATCAAGACGAGGCTTCATGGCCCAACACGCCTCACAGTGTTTGTTAAACAAGTCTTGCTGAATAATCTCAGCAGCGAGAGGCTGGTCAGTTAACTCTGGATAACTTCTCTTTTTACATGGAGGGCTTTTGGGACATGGGCAGTCCAACCATAAACAGAGTGGAAGCTTGTGAAAGGACAGTGAAGATATCTAATCGAGGGGTTTGGGGTGGTTTATATATAGAATAACAGATACCCGGGAGTGAGTTACAGACTGGAATCTAATCGAGGGGTTCAGGGTGGTTTATATACAGAATAATAGATACCCGGGAGTGAGTTACAGACTGGAATCTAATCGAGGGGTTCAGGGTGGTTTATATATAGAATAACAGATACCCGGGAGTGAGTTACAGACTGGAATCTAATCGAGGGGTTCGGGGTGGTTTATATATAGAATATCAGATACCCGGGAGTGAGTTACAGACTGGAATCTAATCGAGGGGTTTGGGGTGGTTTATATATAGAATAACAGATACCCGGGAGTGAGTTACAGACTGGAATCTAATCGAGGGGTTCAGGGTGGTTTATATATAGAATAACAGATACCCGGGAGTGAGTTACAGACTGGAATCTAATTGAGAGGTTCAGGGTGGTTTATATATAGATTAACAGATACCCGGGAGTGAGTTACAGACCGGAACCTAATCGAGGGGTTCGGGGTGGTTTATATATAGAATAACAGATACCCGGGAGTGAGTTACAGATTGGAATCTAATCGAGGGGTTCAGGGTGGTTTATATATAGAATAACAGATACCCGGGAGTGAGTTATAGGCTGGAATCTAATCGAGAGGTTCGGGGTGGTTTATATATAAAATAACAGATACCCGGGAGTGAGTTATAGACTGGAATCTAATCGAGGGATTTGGGGTGGTTTATATATAAAATAACAGATACCTGGGAGTGAGTTATAGACTGGAATCTAATCGAGGGATTTGGGGTGGTTTATATATAGAATAACAGATACCCGGGAGTGAGTTATAGGCTGGAATCTAATCGAGAGGTTCGGGGTGGTTTATATATAGAATAACAGATACCCGGGAGTGAGTTATAGACTGGAATCTAATCGAGAGGTTCGGGGTGGTTTATATATAAAATAACAGATACCTGGGAGTGAGTTATAGACTGGAATCTAATCGAGGGGTTTGGGGTGGTTTATATATAGAATAACAGATACCCGGGAGGGAGTTACAGACCGGAATCTAATTATTAGCCCTCTATTCATTGATCTATCAAATATTTATCCACCTCCACTTTAAATACTTCTAATGATCCAGCCTCTTTGGGTCAGAGAATTCCAGAGATTCACCACCCTCTGTGAGAAGAAATTTCTACACACTTCAGTTTTAAATGACTGGCTCTTTATCTTGTAGCTATGTCCCCGTGTAGACTCTCCCATTAGTGAAAACATCTCACCATCTACTCTGTCAAGCCCCTTCAGGATCTTATGTTTGAATAAGGTCACCCCTCACTCTTCTAAACTCCATGGAATACAGACCCAGACTATTTCGTCTCTCTTGATAGGACAACTCTCTCATCCCAGGAATTAACCTGGTAAATCTCCTTTGGACTGCCTCCACTGTTACTATATCCTTTTTTAGGTAAGGGGACCAAAACTGTGGCAGTATTCCAAGCGAGGTCTCACCAACACCCTGCACAATTATAACAAAACCTCCCTATTTTTAAACTCCACCCTTTTGCAATAAAGGCCAAAATGCCGTTTGCCTTCTTAACTACTTGTTACACCTGTCTGCTAGCTTTTTGTGATTCATGCACTAGAACACCCAGATCCCTCTACACTTCACTCACCAGCAGTCTCTCCATTTAGATAATAATCTGCCTTTTGATTCCTCTGACGGAAGTGCATGCCATTAAACTCCATTTGTCAGGTTTTCGTCCAGTCTCCCAGTCTATTTCTATCCCATTGCAGAGTCCCAGTATCCTCATCACAATCTGCCCTTCCACCTGTCTTATCATCGGCAAATTTGGAAAGCTTACATTTTGTTCCTTCTTCCAGGTCATTAATGTAAAAAGTGAACAATTGCGGGCCAGGAACTGATCCCTGTGCTACTCCACTAGTTACATCTTTCCACTCTGAAAATGACCCATTTATTTCCAACTCTCTGTTTTCTATGTAACAGCCAGTTTTCAATCCATGCTCACACACTGCCTCCAATTCTATGGGCATTTACTTTATACACCAGCCTCTTATGCGGAACCATGTCAAATGCCTTTTGGAAATTTAAATACACTACATCTCCAGGTTCCCCTCTATTTACTCTCCCTGTTACATCCTCAAAGAATTCCAGCAAGTTTGTCAAACATGATTTATCTTTCATAAAACCATGTTGACTGGGTTTGATTATATTCAGCTTTCCTAAATGATTAGCTATTTCCTCTTTGATTATTGACCCCAGCTTCTTCTCAATAATAATGTCAAATTAACTGGTCTATAGCTCACTGCCTTCTGCCTTTTTCCTTTTTTGAACAAGGGAATCACATCGGCTGTTTTCCAATCTTCTGGTACCCTCCCGAAATTTAGCGAGTTACGAAAAATTTCAAGCAATGGGTCACTATCTCTGCAGCTACTTCCATTAAAACCCTAGTGTGCAGTTCATCGGGTCCTGGCGACTTGTCTGCCTTTAGCCCCTTGACTTTCTCTGATACTCTATCCCTCGTGTTTGGGAATTTTGTAAGTTCTACCATGTTATTTGAAATCAGTCCATCTGATATCTTAGGGATATTTGCAATGTCTTCCACAGTGAAGACTGATGCAAAAAATTTATTTAGCTTATCTGCCATTTCTTTGTTTGCTGTTATCAATCCGCCCACCTCTTTCAGCAGAGGTCCCACAATTACCTGAGCTACTTACTATTTATTTTATTTTTTCTGACCCCCCCATTACCTGATAGGGTATCTCTCTCCAGGGTCCCTCCCAAGGTGGAAGAGCAGAGGTTGGATGGTGTAGTTCTGTTGATCATGTGTCGTGACACCCGTCACATTCTGTCCTGGGCAGAAGTTAATTCCCTGAAATGAAATAAAATACATTTAAGTTTTGGGAAAGATTCTGTCAGAACCGTTTAGTCACCAGTGGACAATGAGAACATGGGGGATCAGGGAATCTTTGGTCGGCATGTGTGAGGCTAGACTAGTGTTTGTTGTCCACCTATCATCGACCTTTGCTAAGGCCGTTTCAGAGGGCAGTTAAGAGCCAACCACACTGCTGTGGATGTGGATCTGGAGTCACATGTAGGTCAGACCAGGTAAGGACTGCAGATATCCTTCTCTACAGGATATTAGTGAACCAGATGGGCTTTTGCAACAATCAACAGTCATCATTAGACTTTTATTAAATTCCAGATTTTTACTGAATTCAAATTGCAGCCATGGTAAGATTTGAACCCTGGTCCCCAAATCTTGCTCCAGGTCTCTGGATGACCAATCCAGTGACAATACCACTACACCATTGACTCTATACTATAGCTGTGACTGCTTGTTTGGAGGAAGGTGCCATTGCACAATGACCTCCTTCCTTTCTGTGTGAAACCTCCAACTCTGACACTATCTGAGCTCATCTCCTTTGCACTCTCATGCCATTTCTGCATCACTGCTTCTGTCAAATGGACTGTCTCAAATTGAAATCTCTACTGCCTCCCGAAGATACACAAGGCAAACACACCCGGCCGTCCCATCATATCGGGCAATGGGACCCTGTGCGAGAACCTCTCCGGCTACGTCGAGGGCATCCTGAAACCCATTGTACAAAGAACCCCCAGCTTTTGTCACGACACTACGGACTTCCTACAGAAACTCAGCACACATGGAGCAGTTGAACCAGGAACACTCCTCGTCACAATGGATGTCTCGGCACTCTACACCAGCATCCCCCACGACGATGGCATTGCTGCAACTGCCTCAGTACTCAACCCCGACAACTGCCAGTTTCCAGGTGCAGTTTTACAACTCATCTGCTTCATCCTGGACCACAATGTCTTCACCTTCAACAACCAGTTCTTCATCCAGACACACGGAACAGCCATGGGGACCAAATTCGCACCTCAATATGCCAACATCTTCATGCACAGGTTTGAACAAGACTTCTTCACCGCACAGGCCCTTCAACCGATGCTATACACTAGATACATCGATGACATTTTCTTCCTTTGGACTCATGGTGAACAATCACTGAAACAACTATATGGTGACATCAACAAGTTCCATCCCACCATCAGACTCACCATGGACTACTCTCCGGAATCGGTTACATTCTTGGACACACGCATCTCCATTAAGGACGGTCACCTCAGCACCTCACTGTACCGCAAGCCCACGGATAACCTCACGATGCTCCACTTCTCCAGCTTCCACCCTAAACACGTTAAAGAAGCCATCCCCTCCGGACAAGCCCTCCGTATACACAGGATCTGCTCGGATGAGGAGGATCTCAACAGACACCTCCAGACGCTGAAAGATGCCCTTATAAGAACAGGATATGGCGCTCGACTCATCGATCGACAGTTTCGACACGCCACAGCCAAAAACCGCACCGACCTCGTCAGAAGACAAACACGGGACACGGTGGACAGAGTACCCTTCGTCGTCCAGTACTTCCCCGGAGTGGAGAGGCTACGACATCTTCTCCGGAGCCTTCAACATGTCATTGATGAAGATGAACATCTCGCCAAGGCCATCCCCACACCCCCACTTCTTGCCTTCAAAAAACTGCACAACCTCAAACAGACCATTGTCCGCAGCAAACTACCCAGCCTTCAGGAGAACAGTGACCACGGCACCACACAACCCTGCCACAGCAACCTCTGCAAGACCTGCCAGATCATCGACACGGATGCCATCATCTCACGTGAGAACACCATCCACCAGGTACACGGTACATACTCTTGCAACTCGGCCAACGTTGTTTACCTGATACGCTGCAGGAAAGGATGTCCCGAGGCATGGTACATTGGGGAGACCATGCAGATGCTATGACAACGGATGAATGAACATTGCTCGACAATCACCAGGCAAGACTGTTCTCTTCCTGTGGGGGAGCACTTCAGCGGTCATGGGCATTCGGCCTCTGATCTTCAGGTAAGCGTTCTCCAAGGTGGCCTTCACGACACACGACAGCGCAGAGTCGCTGAGCAGAGACTGGTAGCCAAGTTCTGCACACATGAGGACGGCCTCAACCGGGATCTTGGGTTTATGTCACACTATCTGTAACCCCCACAATTTGCCTGGACTTGCAAACTCTCACGAACATTCTTGTCTGGAAACAATACACATCTCTTTAACCTGTGCTTAATGCTCCCTCCACTCACATTGTCTGTACCTTTAAGACTTGATCAGCTGTAAAGACTCACATTCCAATCATTATTCATGTAAATTGAGTTTGTGTCTTTGTGCCCTGTTTGTGATCAGAACTCCCACTCTCCTGACGAAGGAACAGCCTGTTCCGAAAACTAGTGGTGTTTGCTACAAATAAACCTGTTGGACTTTAACTTGGTGTTGTGAGACTTCTTACTGTGTTTACCCCAGTCCAACGCCGGCATCTCCACATCAAATGGAAAGGGCAAGTAAATTTTCTGCCTCTCTGGGAGCCTGCAATACCTAGGCTGCAGCTGAGCATAAGTGGGATCCTGGGAATGCTGCAGCCATAAAATCCTGTATAACCCTCATCCGAGCATGAAGTCCAGCTCCACAGAGGACTGCTCTGGCAGAATACTTCCCTAACTTGAGGCATTTGCTACATGAGGGAATTTTCAGGGTTGGTCTCTTTCTAAAGATCTCGTCAGGTTTTGTATTTATTATTTAACTTGACTTTAACCTAACTTGTGGGGTGCTTCTGAGTTAGTCAGTGGTAAATAAGCTGCGTATTGGTGGCAGCTGTTCGGTTAGTTAGAAACTAATCAGCAGGCCCTGAATCAGGGCTTTGGAATTTGAGCTGATATAAATACAGGAGATTTTCTTTATGCACAAAGTAAATTGTTGCATAAGGTTAAATCTCACGGGATCCAGGGTGAGGGAGCTAAGTGGATACAAAATTGGCTTGATGACAGAAGCCAGACGTTGGTTGTCGAGGGTTGTTTTTCAAACTGGAGGCCTGTGACCAGCGGTGTGCATCAGGGATCAGTGCTGGTTCCATTGTTATTTGTCATTTATATTAATGATTTGGATGAGAATATAGGAAGCATGGTTAGTAAGTTTGCAGATGACATCAAGATTGGTGGCTCAGAGGACAATGAAGGAGGTTATCTCTGATTGCAATGGGATCTTGATCAATTGGGCCAGTGGGCTGACGAATGGCAGATGGAGTTTAATGTAGATAAATGCGAGGTGATGCATTTCGGTAGATTGAACCAGGGCAGGACTTACTCAGTTAATGGTAGGGCATTGGGGAGAGATATATAATAAAAAGATCAAGGGGTACAGGTTCATAGCTCCTTGAGGCTGTTTGAGGGTTATTCCACATCTGGCACATGGGAGTCTTTTAAGGAACAGTTGTTAGGGCTGCAGGATAGGCATGTGCCTGTAAAAAAGGATAGGAAGGGTAGGATTCGAGAACCGTGGATAACCAGGGAAATTGAGGGATTGGTCAAAAAGAAAAGAGAGGCGTACGTTAGGTCCAGGCAGCTAAAAACGGAGGGAGCTCTGGAGGAATACAAAGAAAGTAGGAAAGAACTCAAACGAGGAATTAGAAGGGCAAAAAGGGGTCACAAAATGTCCTTGGCAACAGGATTAAGGAGAATCCCAAGGCATTTTATTCATACGTTAGGAACAAAAGGGTTGTCAGGGAAAAAAATCGGACCTCTCAGGGACAAAAGTGGGGAATTATGCTTAGAGCCCAAAGAAGTAGGGGAGATCCTAAATGAATACTTTGCGTCGGTATTCACGAAGGAGGGATGTGTTGACTGGGAGTGTCTCGGAGGGGAGTGTTGACCCGTTAGAGAAAACCTCCATTACAAGGGAGGAAGTGTGAGGTTTGTTAGGGAATATAAAGACTGACAAATCCCCAAGGCCTGATGGAATCTATCCAAGGCTGCTCAGGGAGACGGGAGATGAAATCGCTGGGCCTCTGACGCAAATCTTTGTCTCGTCACTGGACACAGGTGAGGTCCCAGAGGATTGAAGGTTAGCTAATGTGGTCTCATTATTTAAGAAGGGTAGGAAGGATAACCCGGGAAATTATAGGCCGGTGAGCTTGACGTCCGTGGTAGGGAAGTTGTTGGAGAGGATTCTTAGAGATAGGATGTATGCGCATTTAGAAAGGAATAAACTCATTAACGATAGTCAGTATGGTTTTGTGAGAGGGAGGTCATGCCTCACTAACCTGGTGGAGTTTTTTGAAGAAGTGACCAGAATGGTTGATGAGGGAAGGGCCGTGGATGTCGTCTATATGGACTTTAGTAAAGCGTTTGACAAAGTCCCTCATGGTAGGTTGGTGCAATAGGTTGGATCTCATGGGATAAAGGGGGAGGTGGCTAGATGGGTGGAGAACTGGCTTGGTCACAGAAGACAGAGGGTGGTAGTGGAAGGGTCATTTTCCGGCTGGATGCCTGTGACTAGTGGTGTTCCGCAGAGCTCTGTATTGGGACCTCTGCTGTTTGTGATTTGTAGAAACGTTCTGGAAGAAGGTGTAACTGGGGTGACCAGTAAGTTTGCGGACGACACGAAAATGGCAGGACTTGCAGATAGTGAGGAACATTGTCAGAGGCTACAGAAGGATATAGATAGGCTGGAAATTTGGGCAAAGAAATGGCAGATGGAGTTCAATCCAGATGAATGCGAAGTGATGCATTTTGGTAGAACTAACGTAGGGGGGAGCTATACGATAAATGGCAGAACCATAAAGGGTGTAGATATGCAGAGGGACCTGGGTGTGCAAGTCCACAGATCCTTGAAGGTGACGTCACAGGTGGAGAAGGTAGTGAAGAAGGCATATGGCATGCTTGCCTTTATAGGATGGGGCATAGAGTATAAAGGTTGGGGTCTGATGTTGCAGTTGTATAGAACGTTGGTTCGGCCGCATTTGGAATACTGCGCCCAGTTCTGGTCGCCACACTACAGGAAGGACGTGGAGGCTTTAGAGAGAGTGCAGAGGAGGTTTACCAGGATGTTGCCTGGTATGGAAGGGCTTAGTTATGAGGAGAGATTGGGTAAACTGGGGTTGGTCTCACTGGAAAGACGGAGGATGAGGGGTGACCTAATAGAGGTGTATAAAATTATGAAAGGCATAGATAGGGTGAACGGTGGGAAGTTTTTCCCAGGTCGGTGGTGACGTTCATGAGGGGTCATAGGTTCAAAGTGAGGGGGGGGGGAAGGTTTAACACGGATATCAGAAGGACGTATTTTACACAGAGAGTGGTGGGGGCCTGGAATGCGCTGCCAGGCAAGGTGGTGGAGGCGGACACACTGGGAACATTTAAGATTTAACTAGATAGCCACATGAACGGAGTGGGAATGGAGGGATACAAAAGAATGGTCTAGTTTGGACTAGGGAGCGGCATGGGCTTGGAGGGCCGAAGGGTCTGTTCCTGTGCTGTATTGTTCTTTGTTTTGGAGTCACAGGTGGACACTGTGGTGAAGAAGGCATTCAGCATGCTTGGTTCCATTGGTCAGAACATTGAATACCGGAGTTGGGACGTTTTGTTGAAGTTCTACAAGACATTGGTAAGGCCACACTTGGAATACTGTGTACAGTTCTGGTCACCCTATTATAGAAAGGATATTATTAAACTAGAAAGAGTGCAGAAGAGATTTATTACAATACTACCAGGACTTGATGGTTTGAGTTATAAGGAGAGGCTGGATAAACTAGGACTTTTTTCTCTGGAGCATAGAAGGTTGAGGGGTGATCTTATAGAGGTCTATAAAATAATGAGGGGCATAGATCAGCTAGATAGTCAATATCTTTTCCCAAAGGTAGGGGAGTCTAAAACTAGAGGGCATAGGTTTAAGGTGAGAGGGGAGAGATACAAAAGTGTCCAGGGGGACAATTTTTTCACACAAAGGGTGGTGAGTATCTGGAACAAGCTGCCAGAGGTAGTAGTAGAGGCGGGTACAATTTTGTCTTTTAAAAAGCATTTAGACAGTTAAATGGGTAAGATGGGTATAGAGGGATATGGGCCAAATGCGGGCAATTGGGACTAACTTTGGGGTTTAAAAAAAAGGCTGGCATGGACAAGTTGGGCCGAGGGGCCTGTTTCCATGCAGTAAACCTCTATGACTCTAAGTGGCATGCAATCCAGCTTGATGGAGCATGCTGTGACAAAATGACTGACTTTACTTGGGGACTCAGTTGCACTGAGGGAAGAGGTACTGATTTGGCCTGAGTGGCTGAGAATGGGAGTGGGAGACAGTAAAACCCGAGACGTGAAGTGCAGAGGTATTAATGAAGCATGTGGATGGGAGGGAATTTAAATTCTGACTGCAAAAGTGTAAATACTGCCTTCAAATTCGAGCTCCACTAGTTAAACTATGGGATTGGGGGTGATCTAGGAAATTGGATCAGGAATTGGCTAGCGGATAGGAAACAGAGGGTGGTGGTGGTTGATAGTAAATATTCATCATGGAGTGCAGTTACAAGTGGTGTACCTCAAGGATCTGTTTTGGGGCCACTGCTGTTTGTAATATTTATTAATGATCTGGATGAGGGTATAGTTGGGTGGATTAGCAAATTTGCTGATGACACCAAAGTCGGTGGTGTGGTAGACAGTGAGGAAGGGTGTCGTAGTTTGCAGGAAGACTTAGACAGGTTGCAAAGTTGGGCCGAGAGGTGGCGGATGGAGTTTAATGCGGAGAAGTGTGAGGTAATTCACTTTGGTAGGAATAACAGATGTGTTGAGTATAGGGCTAACGGGAGGACTTTGAATAGTGTGGAGGAGCAGAGGGATCTAGGTGTATGTGTGCATAGATCCCTGAAAGTTGGGAATCAAGTAGATAAGGTTGTTAAGAAGGCATATGGTGTCTTGGCGTTTATTGGTAGGGGGATTGAATTTAGGAGTCGTAGCGTTATGTTGCAACTGTACACAACTCTGGTGCGGCCGCACTTGGAGTACTGTGTGCAGTTCTGGTCCCCACATTACAGGAAGGATGTGGAGGCTTTGGAGAGGGTGCAGAGGAGGTTTACCAGGATGTTGCCTGGTATGGAGGGGAGATCCTATGAGGAGAGGCTGAGGGATTTGGGATTGTTTTCGCTGGAAAGGCGGCGGCTAAGAGGGGATCTTATTGAAACATATAAGATGATTAGAGGTTTAGATAGGGTGGATAGTGATAGCCTTTTTCCTCTGATGGAGAAATCCAGCACGAGGGGGCATGGCTTTAAATTGAGGGGGGGTAGTTATAGAACCGATGTCAGGGGTAGGTTCTTTACCCAGAGGGTGGTGAGGGATTGGAATGCCCTGCCAGCATCAGTAGTAAATGCGCCTAGTTTGGGGGCGTTTAAGAGATCCGTAGATAGGTTCATGGACGAAAAGAAATTGGTTTAGGTTGGAGGGTCACAGTTTTGTTTTTTTTTTAACTGGTCGGTGCAACATCGTGGGCCGAAGGGCCTGTTCTGCGCTGTAATGTTCTATGTTCTATGTTCTATGATATCCCTACAAATAAAGACATTCATTACCTAATTTTAAAAAATAATTTATTCACGGGCAGCATGGTGGCATAATGGTCAGCACTGCTGCCTCTCAGCACCAGGGACCTGGGTTCAATTCCGGCCTTGGGTCACTGTCTGTGTGGAGTTTGCACATTCTCTCTGTGTTTGTGTGGGTTTCCTCCGGGTGCTCCGGTTTCCTCCCACAGTCCAAAGATTTGTGGGTTAGGTTGATTGGTCATGCTAAAATTGCCCTTAGTGTCAGGGGGGTGAGGAGGGTAAATACATGGGATTACAGATTGGGGCTGGGTGGGATTATTGTCGGTGCAGATTTGATGGACTGAATGGCTTCTTTATGCACTGTTGGGATTCTATGACTAAGATATGGCAGAGCAGGTTGTGTTTGAACTGCAGAATGTCAGAGTTTGTGGAAGGTGATAATGTCCTGGGCAAACACGTCTGCAATAATTTCTCCATCTCAAATCTTTCCAGTTGAAATGTAATTGAACTGGACTGACTGACACTAAAGGGATCGGCAGGAAATTCTGGACAGTTTTATTCAGAATATGTCACACCCAGAGTAAGGGAGGATCTGACTGATTGGGAGCTGGGTAATGGAAAGCTAGTGGCTTTTGCTAACAAATAAACCTGTTGAACTTTAATCTGGTGTTGTGAGACTTCTTAATGGGGAGTTGACCAGATTTCCACACTGAATGTGGTTCCAGCAGCAAGTGCAGCAAAGTGATCAAGCGCAAAAACCTTGGCTGATTTCCATTTCCTCGAACCCAGGGCACACTGGACAGTAATCAGGAGCAGGAATCTTCACTGGGGATTTCTATTCTCTCTCCAACCCAGAGTCACTGGACAGTAATCAGGAGCAGGAATCTTCACTGGGGATTTCTATTCTCTCTCCAACCCAGAGTCACTGGACAGTGAGCAGCAGCCCAGATTGATTTCTCTCTAACACAGGGATCATTGAATGGTGATTGGGAGGATGAACCCTGGTTGATTACCCTCCTCTAACCCAAGGATCATTGGACAATGATCAGAAGTGGGAACCTGAGGGAATAGGGAACTTATTTCCCTTTTCTCTAAGCTGGGGTAAATGGAA
Source organism: Mustelus asterias (assembly GCF_964213995.1). Taxonomy (NCBI): domain Eukaryota; kingdom Metazoa; phylum Chordata; class Chondrichthyes; order Carcharhiniformes; family Triakidae; genus Mustelus; species Mustelus asterias. Next base: position 923,597 of record NC_135804.1, on the reverse strand, counting down.
TGAATTGTAGAAAAGAAAGCTGTCATTAATGTTCCAGAATGTTGGTGCTGAATTGATATTGGCAACACAACATGGAACATGAGATAATGGGGGAGATTTCTAGCACAGGTGAATGCAGAGCTCCACTGGGACTCATAGAGTTTTACAGCATAGAAAGAGGCCCTTCAACCCATCACGTTTGTGCTAGACATCAAGCACCAATCTATTCTAATCCCATTTTCCAGCTGATTTGAATTGATTATGCTATTGTGTTTCTGAATGTTTCTTCAGTGTTGAGGCTTCCTGGCTCCACCGCCCTTTCAGGCAGCGAGTTCCAGATTCCCACCACCCTCTGGGTGGAAATGTTTTCCTCAAGTCCCCTCTAAATCTCCTGCCCCTTACTTTAAATCTATGCCCCCGGTTATCGACCTCTCTACTAAGGGGAAACCTTTCTTCCCATCTATGTCCCTCATAATATTATTCAACTGTTCCAAGATCTCGCCAAGATGGGAACATTATGAATAAAAGCGAGAGCAGACCTTATGGCCCTCATTCTGCCCTACCATTCGATAAGATCATGGCTGATCTTAGGCATCAACTGCACTTTCCCACCTGCTCCCTATCTATCTCGATTCCTTGAGAGACCAAATCTCTGTCTATCCCAGCCTTAAATATATTCAACAATGGAGCATCCATAATTCTCTGAGGTAAAGAATTCCAACGGTTCACAACCCTTTGAGTGAAAAGATTTCTCCTCATTTCAGTCCTAAATGATCAGCCCCTGATCCTGAGACTGTGCCCTCGTGTTCCAGATTCCCCAGTTAGGAGGAAACAACCTTTCAGTGTCCATCCTGTCGAACCACATCCTAATTTTGAATGTTTTAATGAGGTCACTTCTCCTTCCTCCATTGACCCAACTGACTTGGCCTCTCATCATGAGACAGCTCTCAACTCTGAGGCCGATCGAGTGAAGCTTTGCTGTACCGCCTCCAATACAAGTATATCCTTCCTTAATTATGGAGACTAAAATTGCAAAGAGTATTCAAGATGTCGGGCGGCATTTTCCAGCTGCACTCGCCCCGACTCTGGAAAATCCCACCGAGTTCAATGGATCTTTCCACAGTCTGTCCTTCGCTTGCTCCAATTCCCATGGCGGGCGGAATGGGAAAATACATCCCCTGGTCTCAACAAAGCTCTGTATAATTGTAGAAAGTTGTATTTATTCTTGGACTCTAATTCTCTTTCAATAAAGGCATTTTAGTCTCTTGAGGATCTCCAATACCTTTTCTCTGCTGGTATTAATTACCTGAATTTCCTCACCATTACTAGCCTCTAGATTACCCTCTATTTCTGGGATATAATTTCCCCTGTAAAGAGACACAAAATACTTGTTGACTATCTCTACTGTTTCACCATTCCCTGTGTTAATTTCTCTGCTTCTAAAGGACCAACATGTACTTTCGCTTCTCTCTTCCATTCTCTTTCTGTTTCCTGGCTGGTCCACATTCTCGAATCTCAGCCAGCAGCAGCAGAAACACAAAAATAGTTCATTATCTTCTGTTGTTGGTGGGATCTTGTTGCACATGGACGAGTTCTCACTTTAACTGAGTTGCTCATTGTAGAGAACATGATTCTGAGAGATAGGATAAGGCAATATATTATATTGAGATTTCTCTTTCTTTCTCTCTGGCAGTATTCAGTGTGCGTGGGCTTTATCTCCTTTTCATCCCCTTTGTCCTCTTATTATCAAGCCTGTTTCCCAGTGCGTTCCCTGCTCCTGCTTCATAGAACATAGAACATTACAGCGCAGTACAGGCCCTTCGGCCCTCGATGTTGCGCCGACCAGTGAAACCAATCTAAAGCCCATCTAATCTACACTATTCCAATATCATCCATATGTTCATCCAATGACCATTTAAATGCCCTTAATGTTGGCGAGTCCACTACCGTTGCAGGCAGGGCATTCCACGCCCTTACTACTCTGAGTAAAGAACCTACCTCTGACATCTGTCCTATATCTATCATCCCTCAATTTAAAGCTATGTCCCCTCGTGCTAGCTATCCCCATCCGAGGAAAAAGGCTCTCACTATCCACCCTATCTAATCCTCTGATCATCTTGTATGCCTCTATTAAGTCACCTCTTAACCTTCTTCTCTCTAACGAAAACAATATCAAGTCCCTCAGCGTTTCCTCATAAGACAGTCCCACCATACCAGGCAACATCCTGGTAAATCTCCTCTGCACCCTTTCCAATGCTTCCACATCCTTCCTATAATGCGGTGAGCAGAACTGTACGCAATACTCCAAGTGCAGCTGCACTAGAGTTTTGTACAGCTGCAACATGACCTCATGGCTCCGAAACTCAATCCCTCTACCAATAAAAGCTAACACTCCGTACGCCTTCTTAACAACCCTATCAACCTGGGTGCCAACTTTCAGGGATCTATGCACATGGACACCGAGATATCTCTGCTCATCCACACTACCAAGTATCTTACCATTAGCTGAGTACTCTGCAATCCTGTTACTCCTTCCAAAGTGAATCACCTCACACTTTTCCGCATTGAACTCCATTTGCCACCTCTCAGCCCAGCACTGCAGCTTATATATGTCCCTCTGTAACGTGCAACAACCTTCCGCACTGTCCACAGATCCACCGACTTTAGTGTCATCCGCAAATTTACTAACCCATCCTTCTACGCCCTCATCCAGGTCATTTATAAAAATGACAAACAGCAGTGGCACCAAAACAGGTCCTTGCGGTACACCACTAGTAACTGAACTCCAGGATGAACATTTCCCATCAACCACCACCCTCTGTCTTCTTACAGCTAGTAAGAAGTTTAACAACAACCAGGTTAAAGTCCAACAGGTTTATTTGGTAGCAAAAGCCACACAAGCTTTCGGAGCTCTAAGCTCCTTCTTCAGGTGAGTGGGAATTCTGTTCACAAACAGGGCATTAAAGACACAGACTCAATTTACATGAATAATGGTTGGAATGCGAATACTTACAGCTAATCAAGTCTTTAAGATACAAACAACGTGAGTGGAGAGAGCATCAAGACAGGCTAAAAAGATGTGTATTGTCTCCAGACAAGACAGCCAGTGAAACTCTGCAGGTCCAGGCAAGCTGTGGGGGTTACAAATAGTGTGACATGAACCCAATATCCCGGTTGAGGCCGTCCTCGTGTGTGCTCTCTCCACTCACGTTGTTTGTATCTTAAAGGCTTGATTAGCTGTAAGTATTCGCATTCCAACCATTATTCATGTAAATTGAGTCTGTGTCTTTATATGCCCTGTTTGTGAACAGAATTCCCACTCACCTGAAGAAGGGGCTTGGAGCTCCGAAAGCTTGTGTGGCTTTTGCTACCAAATAAACCTGTTGGACTTTAACCTGGTGCTGTTAAACTTCTTACTGTGTTTACCCCAGTCCAACGCCGGCATCTCCACATCATTCTTACAGCTAGCCAATTCCTGATCCAAACCGCTAAATCACCCTCAATCTCATGCCTTCGTATCTTCTGTAATAGCTTACCGTGGGGAACCTTATCAAACGCTTTACTGAAATCCATATACACCACATCAACTGCTTTACCCTCATCCACCTCTTTGGTCACCTTCTCAAAGAACTCAATAAGGTTTGTGAGGCACGACCTACCCTTCACAAAACCGTGCTGACTATCCCTAATCAAATTATTCCATTCTAGATGATTATAAATCCTATCTCTTATAATCCTTTCCAAAACTTTGCCCACAGCAGAAGTAAGGCTCACCGGTCTATAATTACCAGGGTTGTCTCTACTCCCCTTCTTGAACAAGGGGACAACATTTGCTATCCTCCAGTCTTCTGGCACTATTCCTGTCGACAATGACGACATAAAGATCAAAGCCAAAGGCTCTGAAATCTCCTCCCTAGCCTCCCAGAGAATCCTGGGATAAATCCCATCCGGCCCAGGGGACTTTTCTATTTTCACACTTTCCGGAATTGCTAACACTTCCTCCTTATGAACCTCAATCCCGTCTAGTCCAATAGCCTGTATCTCAGTATTCCCCTCGACAACCTTGTCTTTTTCCTGTGTGATTATGGACGAAAAATATTCATTTAGCGCCTCTCCTATCTCTTCAGACTCCACGCACAACTTCCCACTACTGTCCTTGACTGGCCCTAATCTTACCCTAGTCATTCTTTTATTCCTGACATACCTATAGAAGGCTTTAGGGCTTTCCTTGATCCTACCTGCCAAAGGCTTCTCATGTCCCCTCCTGACTCCTCTTAACTCTCTCTTTAGGTCCTTCCTGACTAACTTGTAACTCTCAAGCGCCCTAAGTGAGCCTTCACGTCTCATATTTACATAAGTCTCCTTCTTCCTCTTCACAAGAGATTCAACTTCTTTAGTAAACCACGGTTCCCTCGCTCGACCACTTCCTCCCTGCCTGACAGGTACATACTTATCAAGGACACCCAGTAGCTGTTCCTTGAACAAGCTCCACATTTCAATTGTGCCCATCCCCTGCAGTTTCCTTCCCCAACCTATGCATTCTAAATCTCGCCTAATCGCATCATAATTTCCTTTCCCCCAGCTATAACTCTTGCCCTTCGGTATATACCTATTCCTTTCCATCGCTAAAGTAAACGTAACCGAATTGTGGTCACTATCACCAAAGTGCTCCCCTACCTCCAAATCTAACACCTGGTCTGGTTCATTACCCAGTACCAAATCCAATGTGGCCTCGCCTCTTGTTGGCCTATCTACATACTGTGTCAGGAAACCCTCCTGCACACATTGGACAAAAACTGATCCATCTAATGTACTCGAAGCATTTCCAGTCAATATTTGTAAAGTTAAAGTCCCCCATAACAACTACCCTGTTACTTTCGCTCCTACCCAGAATCATCCTTGCAATCCTTTCCTCTACATCTCTGGAACTTTTCGGAGACCTATAGAAAACTCCCAACAGGGTGACCTCTCCTTTCCTGTTTCTAACCTCAGCCCATACTACCTCAGTAGACGAGTCCTCATCAAACGTCCTTTCTGCCACCGTAATACTGTCCTTGACTAACAATGCCACACCTCCCCCTCTTTTACCACCTTCCCTGCTCTTACTGAAACATCTAAACCCCGGAACCTGCAACAACCATTCCTGTCCCTGCTCTATCCATGTCTCCGAGATGGCCACAACAGCGAAGCCCCAGGTACCAACCCATGCTGCAAGTTCACCCACCTTATTCCGGATGCTCCTGGCATTGAAGTAGACACACTTCAAACCACCTTCCTGCCTACCAGTACACTCCTGCGACGCTGAAACCTTATCCATGACCTCACTACTCTCAACCTCCTGTACACTGGAGCTACAATTCAGGTACCCACACCCTGCTGAATTAGTTTAAACCCTCCCGAAGAGCATTTGCAAATTTCCCCCCCAGGATATTGGTACCCCTCTGGTTCAGGTGTAGACCATCCCGTTTGTAGAGGTCCCACCTACCCCAGAATGAGCCCCAATTGTCCAGGTATCTGAATCCCTCCCTCCTGCACCATCCCTGTAGCCATGTGTTCAACTGCTCTCTCTCCCTATTCCTCTCCTCACTATCACGTGGTACGGGTAACAAACCAGAGATAACAACTCTGTTTCTTCTAGCCCTAAGCTTCCACCCTAACTCCCTGAATTCAGTCTATGGAGGATCTCACCTGCTGCAATTCCTCCCAGGAGTTAGTCCATGTCCAGTAATGTGCCTTGTACAGTCCGAGCCGCACAGCCATCAGTTCATTCCCTCGGTAATAAAACACTGGCCTGTAGAGTGAGAAAGCAGAAGCTGCAATAAAACTCAGCAACAAAATCCTCATCATATAACTCACATTTTACCAGAAGATAGACAGTGAAATCCAGAATTAAATTAACTCTGAAACGACTGATACTTCAGGAGGGAGGGAGGGAGAATATAATCTCTGTAATTCTGTGAAAAATTTAATTTCCAGGATCTGGATTGAAATTCAGATCAGACCAAAGAGACCACTATCACCTCAGGAGTCTGGCCTACAATCAGTCTGGCCAAAGTGGCCTATATCAAATCTAGCAATCCATACCTGTCCTGGGAGTGTTTGATGGGGACAGTGTAGAGGGAGCTTTACTCTGTACCTAACCCCGTGCTGTACCTGTCCTGTGAGTGTTTGATGGGGACAGTGTAGAGGGAGCTTTACTCTGTATCTATCCCCGTGCTGTCCCTGTCCTGGGAGTGTTTGATGGGGGACAGTGTAGAGGGAGCTTTACTCTGTATCTAACCCCGTGCTGTACCTGTCCTGGGAGTGTTTGATGGGGACAGTGTAGAGGGAGCTTTACTCTGGATCTAACCACGTGCTGTACCTGTCCTGGGAGTGTTTGATGGGGACAGTGTAGAGGGAGCTTTACTCTGTATCTAACCACGTGCTGTACCTGTCCTGGGAGTGTTTGATGGGGACAGTGTAGAGGGAGCTTTACTCTGTATCTAACCCCGTGCTGTACCTGTCCTGGGAGTGTTTGATGGGGACAGTGTAGAGGGAGCTTTACGCTGTATCTAACCCCGTGCTGTACCTGTCCTGGGAGTGTTTGATGGGGGGTGGACAGTGTAGAGGGAGCTTTAGTCTGTATCTAAACCGTGCTGTACCTGTCCTGGGAGTGTTTGATGGGGGACAGTGTAGAGGGAGCTTTACTCTGTATCTAACCCATTCTGTACCTGTCCTGGGAGTGTTTGATGGGGGGGGGGGACAGTGTAGAGGGAGCTTTAGTCTGTATCTAAACCGTGCTGTACCTGTCCTGGGAGTGTTTGATGGGGGACAGTGTAGAGGGAGCTTTACTCTGTACCTAACGCCGTGCTGTACCTGTCCTGGGAGTGTTTGATGGGGGACAGTGTAGAGGGAGCTTTACTCTGTATCTAACCTGTGCTGTACCTGACCTGGGAGTGTTTGATGGGGGGGGGGGGGACAGTGTAGAGGGAGCTTTACTCTGTATCTAACCCCGTGCTGTACCTGTCCTGGGAGTGTTTGATGGGGGACAGTGTAGAGGGAGCTTTACTCTGTATCTAACCCCGTGCTGTACCTGTCCTGGGAGTGTTTGATGGGGACAGTGTAGAGGGAGCTTTACTCTGTATCTAAACTGTGCTGTACCTGTCCTGGGAGTGTTTTATGGGGGACAGTGTAGAGGGAGCTTTACTCTGTATCTAACCCCGTGCTGTACCTGTCCTGTGAGTGTTTGATGGGGACAGTGTAGAGGGAGCTTTACTCTGTATCTAACCCGTGCTGTACCTGTCCTGTGAGTGTTTGATGGGGACAGTGTTGAGGGAGCTTTACTCTGTATCTAACCCGTGCTGTACCTGTCCTGGGAGTGTTTGATGGGGGGGGACAGTGTAGAGGGAGCTTTACTCTGTATCTAACCCCGTGCTGTACCTGTCCTGGGAGTGTTTGATGGGGGACAGTGTCGAGGGAGCTTTACTCTGTATCTAACCCCGTGCTGTACCTGTCCTGGGAGTGTTTGATGGGGGACAGTGTAGAGGGAGCTTTACTCTGTACCTAACCCCATGCTGTACCTGTCCTGGGAGTGTTTGATGGGGGACAGTGTAGAGGGAGCTTTACTCTGTATCTAACCCGTGCTGTACCTGACCTGGGAGTGTTTGATGGGGGGGGGGGGACAGTGTAGAGGGAGCTTTACTCTGTATCTAACCCGTGCTGTACCTGTCCTGGGAGTGTTTGATGGGGGGGGACAGTGTAGAGGGAGCTTTACTCTGTATCTAACCCCGTGCTGTACCTGTCCTGGGAGTGTTTGATGGGGGACAGTGTAGAGGGAGCTTTACTCTGTATCTAACCCCGTGCTGTACCTGTCCTGGGAGTGTTTGATGGGGACAGTGTAGAGGGAGCTTTACTCAGTATCTAACCCCGTGCTGTACCGGTCCTGGGAGTGTTTGATGGGGACAGTGTAGAGGGAGCTTTACTCTGTATCTAACCCTGTGCTGTAGCTGTCCTGGGAGTGTTCGATGGGGGACAGTGTAGAGGGAGCTTTAGTCTGTATCCAACCCGTGCTGTACCTGTCCTGTGAGTGTTTGATGGGGGGGGGGGACAGTGGAGAGGGAGCTTTACTGTGTATCTAACCCCGTGGTGTACCTGTCCTGGGAGTGTTTGATGGGGGACAGTGTAGAGGGAGCTTTACGCTGTATCTAACCCCGTTCTGTACCTGTCCTGGGAGTGTTTGATGGGGGGGGGGACAGTGTAGAGGGAGCTTTACGCTGTATGTACATGATCTGGAATGTCTGATTCTGACCTCAGTGTTACAGTGGAAAGTTTTCTCTCGGGTTTCAGGCTCTAACAGTTCTCCCCACAATGGACAGCTATCATTTTTGAGAAGATAAATATCCCACTCTCCTCCCTGAGTCAAACTTGTACCTGCTGATAATTTTATTCTGCAACAGCACTGGTGAAAGGTCAATCCCGTCCAGTTGCCGGTCAGTAGGTGGTTGGAGTCCAGCCAGGGTCAGGCTGGTTGTAAACAGATCCATGACAGTGCCCAGCTGGTGACTGATCTGTGACCACAAAACAAACATCAGTTCCAAGACTCCAGATTGAAATTTAAGCCTTTCTCTGTGGTGAGCTTGGTGTCAGAGGGACATTTATTGGGTGGGATTGTACAGCCATCCTCCTCCAGCCCAAAGTCCATGGCAGGAGATCAGGTGCTGACCTTCCAGCTCTGCTGCCGAGTCAGGATGCCAGTGTCGGGCCGGGGACTTGCCACACAGCAAGCCTTAAAATAAACCCCGTCGCAGCTGCTTGCGGACTTCCCAGTGTCTCCTCAATGTCTGATTGAGGGACATGACATCAGGAGAATGGGGGGAAGGATAACGTGTGCGTACCCTCCCTTGCTACTGACACTCCTCCCCAGTGTGAGTACCATGAGTCTGTTTACATTTATGTGGATCTGCGTGTAATACATATGTGAACAGGGTTGTGTGTGAGCAGGGGTGTATGTGTGGGTATGTATGTGTGTGTGTGAGAGCAGGGGTGTGTGTGTGTGTGAGCAGGGTTGTGTGTGTGTGTGAGCAGGGGTGTGTGTGTGTGTGAGCAGGGGTGTGTGTGTGTGAGCAGGGGTGTGTGTGTGTGAGCAGGGGTGTGTGTGTGTGTGAGCAGGGGTGTGTGTGTGTGTGTGAGCAGGTGTGTGTGTGTGTGAGCAGGGGTGTGTGTGTGTGTGTGAGCAGGGGTGTGTGTGTGAGCAGGGGTGTGTGTGTGTGTGTGTGTGTGAGCAGGGGTGTGTGTGTGAGCAGGGGTGTGTGTGTGTGTGTGAGCAGGGGTGTGTGTGTGTGAGCAGGGGTGTGTGTGTGTGTGAGCAGGGGTGTGTGTGTGAGCAGGGGTGTGTGTGTGTGTGTGTGAGCAGGGGTGTGTGTGTGTGAGCAGGGGTGTGTGTGTGTGTGAGCAGGGGTGTGTGTGTGTGAGCAGGGGTGTGTGTGTGAGCAGGGGTGTGTGTGTGTGAGCAGGGGTGTGTGTGTGTGTGAGCAGGGGTGTGTGTGTGTGTGTGTGAGCAGGGGTGTGTGTGTGTGAGCAGGGGTGTGTGTGTGAGCAGGTGTGTGTGTGTGTGAGCAGGGGTGTGTGTGTGTGTGAGAAGGGGTGTGTGTGTGTGAGCAGGTGTGTGTGTGTGAGCAGGGGTGTGTGTGTGTGTGTGAGCAGGGGACTGTGTGTGTGTGAGAGCAGGGGTGTGTGTGTGTGAGCAGGGGTGTGTGTGTGTGAGCAGGGGTGTGTGTGTGTGAGCAGGGGTGTGTGTGTGTGAGCAGGGGTGTGTGTGTGAGCAGGGGTGTGTGTGTGTGAGCAGGTGTGTGTGTGTGTGAGCAGGGGTGTGTGTGTGTGTGAGAAGGGGTGTGTGTGTGTGAGCAGGGGTGTGTGTGAGCAGGGGTGTGTGTGTGTGTGTGAGCAGGGGTCTGTGTGTGTGTGAGAGCAGGGGTGTGTGTGTGTGAGCAGGGGTGTGTGTGTGTGTGAGCAGGGGTGTGTGTGTGTGAGCAGGGGTGTGTGTGTGTGAGCAGGGGTGTGTGTGTGAGCAGGGGTGTGTGTGTGTGTGAGCAGGGGTGTGTGTGTGAGAAGGGGTGTGTGTGTGTGTGTGTGAGCAGGGGTGTGTGTGTGTGTGAGCAGGGGTGTGTGTGTGTGAGCAGGGGTGTGTGTGTGTGTGTGAGCAGGGGTGTGTGTGTGTGAGCAGGGGTGTGTGTGTGAGCAGGTGTGTGTGTGTGTGAGCAGGTGTATGTGTGTGTGAGCAGGGGTGTGTGTGTGTGTGAGAAGGGGTGTGTGTGTGTGAGCAGGTGTGTGTGAGCAGGGGTGTGTGTGTGTGTGAGCAGGGGTGTGTGTGTGAGAAGGGGTGTGTGTGTGTGTGAGCAGGTGTGTGTGTGTGTGTGTGTGAGCAGGGGTGTGTGTGTGTGTGAGCAGGGGTGTGTGTGTGTGTGAGCAGGGGTGTGTGTATGTGTGTGTGAGCAGGGATGTGAGTGTGTGTGTGTGAGCAGGGGTGTGTGTGTGTGTGTGAGCAGGGGTGTGTGTGTGTGAGCAGGGGTGTGTGTGTGTGTGAGCAGGGGTGTGTGTGTGTGAGCAGGGGTATGTGTGTGTGTGTGTGAGCAGGGGTGTGTGTGTGAGCAGGGGTGTGTGTGTGTGTGTGTGAGCAGGGGTGTGTGTGTGTGTGTGTGAGCAGGGGTGTGTGTGTGAGAGCAGGGGTGTGTGTGTGTGACCAGGGGTGTGTGTGTGTGAGCAGGGGTGTGTGTGTGAGCAGGGATGTGTGTGTGAGCAGGGGTGTGTGTGTGTGAGCAGGTGTGTGTGTGTGTAAGCAGGGCTGTGTGTGTGTGAGCAGGTGTGTGTGAGCAGGGGTGTGTGTGTGTGAGCAGGGGTGTGTGTGTGTGTGTGTGTGAGCAGGGGTGTGTGTGTGAGCAGGGGTGTGTGTGTGTGAGCAGGGGTGTGTGTGTGTGAGCAGGTGTGTGTGTGTGTGTGTGAGCAGGGGTGTGTGTGTGTGAGCAGGGGTGTGTGTGTGTGTGAGTAGGGGTGGGTGTGTGCGTGAGCAGGGGTGGGTGTGTGTGTGAGCAGGTGTGTGTGTGTGTGTGTGAGCAGGGGTGTGTGTGTGTGTGTGAGCAGGGGTGTGTGTGCGAGCAGGGGTGTGTGTGTGTGAGCAGGTGTGTGTGTGTGTGAGCAGGGGTGTGTGTGTGTGAGCAGGGGTGTGTGTGTGTGAGCAGCGGTGTGTGTGTGTGAGCAGGGGTGTGTGTGTGTGTGAGCGGGGGGGTGTGTGTGTGTGAGCAGGGGTGTGTGTGTGAGCAGGGGTGTGTGTGTGTGAGCAGGGGTGTGTGTGTGTGAGCAGGGGTGTGTGTGTGTGAGCAGGGGTGTGTGTGTGAGCAGGGGTGTGTGTGTGAGCAGGGGTGTGTGTGTGTGAGCAGGTGTGTGTGTGTGTGTGAGCAGGTGTGTGTGTGTGTGTGAGCAGGGGTGTGTGTGTGTGTGAGCAGGGGTGTGTGTGTGTGTGAGCAGGGGTGTGTATGTGTGAGCAGGGGTGTGTGTGTGAGCAGGTGTGTGTGTGTGTGAGCAGGTGTGTGTGTGTGAGCAGGGGTGTGTGTGTGTGTGAGAAGGGGTGTGTGTGTGTGAGCAGGTGTGTGTGTGTGAGCAGGGGTGTGTGTGTGTGTGTGAGCAGGGGTCTGTGTGTGTGTGAGAGCAGGGGTGTGTGTGTGTGAGCAGGGGTGTGTGTGTGTGTGAGCAGGGGTGTGTGTGTGTGAGCAGGGGTGTGTGTGTGTGAGCAGGGGTGTGTGTGTGAGCAGGGGTGTGTGTGTGTGAGCAGGTGTGTGTGTGTGTGAGCAGGGGTGTGTGTGTGTGTGAGAAGGGGTGTGTGTGTGTGAGCAGGGGTGTGTGTGTGTGTGTGAGCAGGGGTGTGTGTGTGTGTGTGTGAGCAGGGGTCTGTGTGTGTGTGAGAGCAGGGGTGTGTGTGTGTGAGCAGGGGTGTGTGTGTGTGAGCAGGGGTGTGTGTGTGTGAGCAGGGGTGTGTGTGTGTGAGCAGGGGTGTGTGTGTGAGCAGGGGTGTGTGTGTGAGCAGGGGTGTGTGTGTGTGTGAGCAGGGGTGTGTGTGTGAGAAGGGGTGTGTGTGTGTGTGTGAGCAGGGGTGTGTGTGTGTGTGTGAGCAGGGGTGTGTGTGTGTGAGCAGGGGTGTGTGTGTGTGTGTGAGCAGGGGTGTGTGTGTGTGAGCAGGGGTGTGTGTGTGAGCAGGTGTGTGTGTGTGTGAGCAGGTGTATGTGTGTGTGAGCAGGGGTGTGTGTGTGTGTGAGAAGGGGTGTGTGTGTGTGAGCAGGTGTGTGTGTGTGAGCAGGGGTGTGTGTGTGAGCAGGGGTGTGTGTGTGAGAAGGGGTGTGTGTGTGTGTGAGCAAGGGTGTGTGTGTGTGTGTGTGAGCAGGGGTGTGTGTGTGTGTGTGTGAGCAGGGGTGTGAGTGTGTGTGTGAGCAGGGGTGTGAGTGTGTGTGTGTGTGAGCAGGGGTGTGTGTGTGTGTGTGAGCAGGGGTGTGTGTGTGTGTGTGTGAGCACGGGTGTGTGTGTGTGAGCAGGGGTGTGTGTGTGTGAGCAGGGGTGTGTGTGTGTGAGCAGGGGTGTGTGTGTGTGTGTGTGAGCAGGGGTGTGTGTGTGTGTGTGTGAGCAGGGGTGTGTGTGTGTGTGAGCAGGGGTGTGTGTGAGAGCAGGGGTGTGTGTGTGTGTGTGTGTGAGCAGGGGTGTGTGTGTGTGAGCAGGGGTATGTGGGTGTGAGTGTGAGCAGGGGTGTGTGTGTGAGCAGGGGTGTGTGTGTGTGAGCAGGGGTGTGTGTGTGTGTGTGAGCAGGGGTGTGTGTGTGAGAGCAGGGGTGTGTGTGTGTGAGCAGGGATGTGTGTGTGTGAGCAGGGGTGTGTGTGTGAGCAGGGATGTGTGTGTGAGCAGGGGTGTGTGTGTGTGAGCAGGTGTATGTGTGTGTAAGCAGGGCTGTGTGTGTGTGAGCAGGTGTGTGTGAGCAGGGGTGTGTGTGTGTGAGCAGGGGTGTGTGAGTGTGTGTGTGTGAGCAGGGGTGTGTGTGTGAGCAGGGGTGTGTGTGTGTGAGCAGGGGTGTGTGTGTGTGAGCAGGTGTGTGTGTGTGTGTGTGAGCAGGGGTGTGTGTGTGTGAGCAGGGGTGTGTGTGTGTTTGAGTAGGGGTGGATGTGTGCGTGAGCAGGGGTGGGTGTGTGTGTGAGCAGGTGTGTGTGTGTGTGTGTGTGAGCAGGGGTGTGTGTGTGTGTGTGTGAGCAGGGGTGTGTGTGCGAGCAGGGGTGTGTGTGTGCGAGCAGGGGTGTGTGTGTGTGAGCAGGTGTGTGTGTGTGTGAGCAGGGGTGTGTGTGTGTGAGCAGCGGTGTGTGTGTGTGAGCAGGGGTGTGTGTGTGTGTGAGCAGGGGGGTCTGTGTGTGTGTGTGCAGGGGTGTGTGTGTGTGAGCAGGGGTGTGTGAGCAGGGTGTGTGTGTGTGAGCTGGGGTGTGTGTGTGTGTGAGCAGGGGTGTGTGTGTGTGAGCAGGGGTGTGTGTGTGTGAGCAGGGGTGTGTGTGTGTGAGCAGGGCTGTGTGTGTGTGAGCAGGGGTGTGTGTGTGTGTGTGTGAGCAGGGGTGTGTGTGTGTGTGAGCAGGGGTGTGTGAGCAGGGGTGTGTGTGTGTGAGCAGGGGTGTGTGTGTGAGCAGGGGTGTGTGTGTGAGCAGGGGTGTGTGTGTGAGCAGGGGTGTGTGTGTGAGCAGGGGTGTGTGTGTGTGTGAGCAGGGGTGTGTGTGTGTGTGAGCAGGGGTGTGTGTGTGTGTGAGCAGGGGTGTGTGTGTGTGAGCAGGGGTGTGTGTGTGTGAGCAGGGGTGTGTGTGTGTGAGCAGGTGTGTGTGTGTGTGAGCAGGGGTGTGTGTGTGTGTGTGTGAGCAGGGGTGTGAGTGTGTGTGTGTGTGAGCAGGGGTGTGAGTGTGTGTGTGTGTGAGCAGGGGTGTGTGTGTGTGTGTGAGCAGGGGTGTGTGTGTGTGTGTGTGAGCACGGGTGTGTGTGTGTGAGCAGGGGTGTGTGTGTGTGAGCAGGGGTGTGTGTGTGTGAGCAGGGGTGTGTGTGTGAGAGCAGGGGTGTGTGTGTGAGCAGGGGTGTGTGTGTGTGAGCAGGGGTATGTGGGTGTGAGTGTGAGCAGGGGTGTGTGTGTGAGCAGGGGTGTGTGTGTGTGAGCAGGGGTGTGTGTGTGTGTGTGTGAGCAGGGGTGTGTGTGTGAGAGCAGGGGTGTGTGTGTGTGAGCAGGGGTGTGTGTGTGTGAGCAGGGGTGTGTGTGTGAGCAGGGATGTGTGTGTGAGCAGGGGTGTGTGTGTGTGAGCAGGTGTATGTGTGTGTAAGCAGGGCTGTGTGTGTGTGAGCAGGTGTGTGTGAGCAGGGGTGTGTGTGTGTGAGCAGGGGTGTGTGAGTGTGTGTGTGTGAGCAGGGGTGTGTGTGTGAGCAGGGGTGTGTGTGTGTGAGCAGGGGTGTGTGTGTGTGAGCAGGTGTGTGTGTGTGTGTGAGCAGGGGTGTGTGTGTGTGAGCAGGGGTGTGTGTGTGTTTGAGTAGGGGTGGGTGTGTGCGTGAGCAGGGGTGGGTGTGTGTGTGAGCAGGTGTGTGTGTGTGTGTGTGAGCAGGGGTGTGTGTGTGAGCAGGGGTGTGTGTGCGAGCAGGGGTGTGTGTGTGCGAGCAGGGGTGTGTGTGTGTGAGCAGGTGTGTGTGTGTGTGAGCAGGGGTGTGTGTGTGTGAGCAGCGGTGTGTGTGTGTGAGCAGGGGTGTGTGTGTGTGTGAGCAGGGGGGTCTGTGTGTGTGAGCAGGGGTGAGTGTGTGAGCAGGGGTGTGTGTGTGTGAGCAGGGCTGTGTGTGTGTGAGCAGGGGTGTGTGTGTGTGAGCAGGGGTGTGTGTGTGTGAGCAGGGGTGTGTGTGTGAGCAGGGGTGTGTGTGTGAGCAGGGGTGTGTGTGTGTGAGCAGGTGTGTGTGTGTGTGTGAGCAGGGGTGTGTGTGTGTGTAAGCAGGGGTGTGTGTGTGTGTGAGCAGGGGTGTGTATGTGTGAGCAGGGGTGTGTGTGTGAGCAGGGGAGTGTGTGTGAGCAGGGGTGTGAGTGTGTGAGCAGGGGTGTGTGTGTGTGTGAGCAGGGGTGTGTGTGTGAGCAGGGGTGTGTGTGAGCAGGGATGTGTGTGAGCAGGGGTGTGTGTGTGTGTGAGCAGGGGTGTGTGTGTGTGAGCAGGGGTGTGTGTGAGCAGGGGTGTGTGTGTGTGAGCAGGGGTGTGTGTGTGTGTGTGAGCAGGGGTGTGTGTGTGTGAGCAGGGGTGTGTGTGTGTGTGAGCAGTGGTGTGTGTGTGAGCAGGTGTGTGTGTGAGCAGGGGTGTGTGTGAGAGCAGGGGTGTGTGTGTGAGCAGGGGTGTGTGTGAGAGCAGGGGTGTGTGTGTGTGTGAGCAGGTGTGTGTGTGTGTGAGCAGGGGTGTGTGTGTGTGTGTGAGCAGGGGTGTGTGTGTGAGCAGGGTGTGTGTCTGTGAGCTGGGGTGTGTGTGTGTGTGTGTGAGCAGGGGTGTGTGTGTGAGCAGGGGTGTGTGTGTGTGTGAGCAGGGGTGTGTGTGTGTGAGCAGGGGTGTGTGTGTGTGTGAGCAGGGGTGTGTGTGTGTGTGAGCAGGGGTATGTGTGTGTATGAGCAGGGGTGTGTGTGTGTGAGCAGGGGTGTGTGTGTGTGTGTGAGCAGGGGTGTGTGTGAGCAAGGGTGTGTGTGAGCAGGGGTGTGTGTGTGTCTGTGAGCAGGGGTGTGTGTGTGTGAGCAGGGGTGTGTGTGTGAGCAGGGGTGTCTGTGTGTGAGCAGGGGTGTGTGTGTGTGAGCAGGGGTGTGTGTGTGTGAGCAGGGGTGTGTGTGTGTGTGAGCAGTGGTGTGTGTGTGAGCAGGGGTGTGTGTGTGTGTGAGCAGGGGTGTGTGTGTGAGCAGGTGTGTGTGTGTGAGAGCAGGGGTGTGTGTGTGTGTGAGCAGGTGTGTGTGTGTGAGAGCAGGAGTGTGAGTGTGTGTGTGTGCAGGGGTGTGTGTGTGTGAGCAGGGGTGTGTGAGCAGGGTGTGTGTGTGTGAGCTGGGGTGTGTGTGTGTGTGAGCAGGGGTGTGTGTGTGAGCAGGGGTGTGTGTGTGTGAGCAGGGGTGTGTGTGTGTGAGCAGGGCTGTGTGTGTGTGAGCAGGGGTGTGTGTGTGTGTGTGTGAGCAGGGGTGTGTGTGTGTGTGAGCAGGGGTGTGTGAGCAGGGGTGTGTGTGTGTGAGCAGGGGTGTGTGTGTGAGCAGGGGTGTGTGTGTGAGCAGGGGTGTGTGTGTGAGCAGGGGTGTGTGTGTGAGCAGGGGTGTGTGTGTGTGTGAGCAGGGGTGTGTGTGTGTGTGAGCAGGGGTGTGTGTGTGTGAGCAGGGGTGTGTGTGTGAGCAGGGGTGGGTGTGTGTGTGAGCAGGGGTGTGTGTGTGTGAGCAGGGGTGTGTGTGTGTGTGTGAGCAGGGGTGTGTGTGTGTGAGCAGGGGTGTGTGAGCAGGGTGTGTGTGTGTGAGCTGGGGAGTGTGTGTGTGTGAGCAGGGGTGTGTGTGTGAGCAGGGGTGTGTGTGTGTGAGCAGGGGTGTGTGTGTGTGAGCAGGGCTGTGTGTGTGTGAGCAGGGGTGTGTGTGTGTGTGTGTGTGAGCAGGGGTGTGTGTGTGTGTGTGTGAGCAGGGGTGTGTGAGCAGGGGTGTGTGTGTGTGAGCAGGGGTGTGTGTGTGAGCAGGGGTGTGTGTGTGTGAGCAGGGGTGTGTGTGTGAGCAGGGGTGTGTGTGTGTGAGCAGGTGTGTGTGTGTGTGTGAGCAGGGGTGTGTGTGTGTGAGCAGGGGTGTGTGTGTGTGAGCAGGGGTGTGTGTGAGCAGGGGTGTGTGTGTGAGCAGGGGTGTGTGTGTGTGAGCAGGGGTGTGTGTGTGTGAGCAGGGGTGTGTGTGTGTGTGAGCAGGGGTGTGTGTGTGTGTGAGCAGGGGTGGGTGTGTGTGTGTGTGCAGGGTTGGGTGTGTGTGAGAGCAGGGTAGTGTGTGGGTGTGTGTGAGCAGGGTTGTGTGTGTGGGTGTGAGAAGGGTTGTGTGTGGGTGTGTGTGTGGATGAGTGTGTGTGAGCAGGGTTGTGTGTGTGAGTGTGTGGGTGTGAGAAGCGTTGTGTGTGGGTGTGTGTGAGCAGGGGTGTGTGTGTGTGAGCAGGGGTGTGTGTGTGTGAGCAGGTGTGTGTGTGTGCGTGTGAGCAGGGGTGTGTGTGTGTGAGCAGGGGTGTGTGTGTGTGTGAGCAGGGGTGGGTATGTGCGTGAGCAGGGGTGGGTGTGTGTGTGAGCAGGTGTGTGTGTGTGTGTGAGCAGGGGTGTGTGTGTGTGTGTGAGCAGGGGTGTGTGTGTGTGAGCAGGGGTGTGTGTGTGTGAGCAGGGGTGTGTGTGTGTGTGAGCAGGGGTGTGTGTGTGTGTGAGCAGGGGTGTGTGTGTGTGTGTGAGCAGGGGTGTGTGTGTGTGTGAGCAGGGGTGGGTGTGTGTGTGAGCAGGGGTGGGTGTGTGTGTGAGCAGGGGTGGGTGTGTGTGTGAGCAGGGGGGTGTGTGTGAGCAGGGAGGTGTGTGTGAGCAGGGGTGTGTGTGTGTGAGCAGGGGTGTGTGTGTGAGCAGGGGTGTGTGTGTGTGAGCAGGGGTGTGTGTGTGAGCAGGGGTGTGTGTGTGAGCAGGGGTGTGTGTGTGTGAGCAGGGGTGTGTGTGTGAGCAGGGGTGTGTGTGTGAGCAGGGGTGTGTGTGTGAGCAGGGGTGTGTGTGTGTGTGAGCAGGGGTGTGTGTGTGTGTGAGCAGGGGTGTGTGTGTGTGAGCAGGGGTGTGTGTGTGAGCAGGGGTGGGTGTGTGTGTGAGCAGGGGTGTGTGTGTGTGAGCAGGGGTGTGTGTGTGTGTGAGCAGGGGTGTGTGTGTGTGAGCAGGGGTGTGTGAGCAGGGTGTGTGTATGTGAGCTGGGGAGTGTGTGTGTGTGAGCAGGGGTGTGTGTGTGAGCAGGGGTGTGTGTGTGTGAGCAGGGGTGTGTGTGTGTGAGCAGGGCTGTGTGTGTGTGAGCAGGGGTGTGTGTGTGTGTGTGAGAGCAGGGGTGTGTGTGTGTGTGAGCAGGGGTGTGTGAGCAGGGGTGTGTGTGTGTGAGCAGGGGTGTGTGTGTGAGCAGGGGTGTGTGTGTGTGAGCAGGGGTGTGTGTGTGAGCAGGGGTGTGTGTGTGTGAGCAGGTGTGTGTGTGTGTGTGAGCAGGGGTGTGTGTGTGTGAGCAGGGGTGTGTGTGTGTGAGCAGGGGTGTGTGTGTGAGCAGGGGTGTGTGTGTGTGAGCAGGGGTGTGTGTGTGTGAGCAGGGGTGTGTGTGTGTGTGAGCAGGGGTGGGTGTGTGTGTGTGTGCAGGGTTGGGTGTGTGTGAGAGCAGGGTAGTGTGTGGGTGTGTGTGAGCAGGGTTGTGTGTGTGGGTGTGAGAAGGGTTGTGTGTGGGTGTGTGTGTGGATGAGTGTGTGTGAGCAGGGTTGTGTGTGTGTGTGTGAGCAGGGGTGTGTGTGTGTGTGTGAGCAGGGGTGTGTGAGCAGGGTGTGTGTCTGTGAGCTGGGGTGTGTGTGTGTGTGTGTGAGCAGGGGTGTGTGTGTGAGCAGGGGTGTGTGTGAGCAGGGGTGTGTGTGTGTGAGCAGGGGTGTGTGTGTGTGTGAGCAGGGGTGTGTGTGTGTGTGAGCAGGAGTATGTGTGTGTATGAGCAGGGGTGTGTGTGTGTGAGCAGGGGTGTGTGTGTGTGTGTGAGCAGGGGTGTGTGTGAGCAAGGGTGTGTGTGAGCAGGGGTGTGTGTGTGTCTGTGAGCAGGGGTGTGTGTGTGTGTGAGCAGGGGTGTGTGTGTGAGCAGGGGTGTCTGTGTGTGAGCAGGGGTGTGTGTGTGTGAGCAGGGGTGTGTGTGAGCAGGGGTGGGTGTGTGTGTGTGTGCAGGGTTGGGTGTGTGTGAGAGCAGGGTAGTGTGTGGGTGTGTGTGAGCAGGGTTGTGTGTGTGGGTGTGAGAAGGGTTGTGTGTGGGTGTGTGTGTGGATGAGTGTGTGTGAGCAGGGTTGTGTGTGTGTGTGTGAGCAGGGGTGTGTGTGCGTGTGTGAGCAGGGGTGTGTGAGCAGGGTGTGTGTCTGTGAGCTGGGGGGTGTGTGTGTGTGTGTGAGCAGGGGTGTGTGTGTGAGCAGGGGTGTGTGTGTGTGTGTGAGCAGGGGTGTGTGTGTGTGAGCAGGGGTGTGTGTGTGTGTGAGCAGGGGTGTGTGTGTGTGTGAGCAGGGGTATGTGTGTGTATGAGCAGGGGTGTGTGTGTGTGAGCAGGGGTGTGTGTGTGTGTGTGAGCAGGGGTGTGTGTGAGCAAGGGTGTGTGTGAGCAGGGGTGTGTGTGTGTCTGTGAGCAGGGGTGTGTGTGTGTGAGCAGGGGTGTGTGTGTGAGCAGGGGTGTCTGTGTGTGAGCAGGGGTGTGTGTGTGTGAGCAGGGGTGTGTGTGTGTGTGTGAGCAGGGGTGTGTGTGTGTGTGAGCAGTGGTGTGTGTGTGAGCAGGGGTGTGTGTGTGTGTGAGCAGGGGTGTGTGTGTGAGCAGGTGTGTGTGTGAGAGCAGGGGTGTGTGTGTGTGAGCAGGTGTGTGTGTGTGAGAGCAGGGGTGTGAGTGTGTGTGTGTGCAGGGGTGTGTGTGTGTGAGCAGGGGTGTGTGAGCAGGGTGTGTGTGTGTGAGCTGGGGTGTGTGTGTGTGTGAGCAGGGGTGTGTGTGTGAGCAGGGGTGTGTGTGTGTGAGCAGGGGTGTGTGTGTGTGAGCAGGGCTGTGTGTGTGTGAGCAGGGGTGTGTGTGTGTGTGTGTGAGCAGGGGTGTGTGTGTGTGTGAGCAGGGGTGTGTGAGCAGGGGTGTGTGTGAGCAGGGGTGTGTGTGTGAGCAGGGGTGTGTGTGTGAGCAGGGGTGTGTGTGTGAGCAGGGGTGTGTGTGTGTGTGAGCAGGGGTGTGTGTGTGTGAGCAGGGGTGTGTGTGTGTGAGCAGGGGTGTGTGTGTGAGCAGGGGTGGGTGTGTGTGTGAGCAGGGGTGTGTGTGTGTGAGCAGGGGTGTGTGTGTGTGTGTGAGCAGGGGTGTGTGTGTGTGAGCAGGGGTGTGTGAGCAGGGTGTGTGTGTGTGAGCTGGGGAGTGTGTGTGTGTGAGCAGGGGTGTGTGTGTGAGCAGGGGTGTGTGTGTGTGAGCAGGGGTGTGTGTGTGTGAGCAGGGCTGTGTGTGTGTGAGCAGGGGTGTGTGTGTGTGTGTGTGAGCAGGGGTGTGTGTGTGTGTGAGCAGGGGTGTGTGAGCAGGGGTGTGTGTGTGTGAGCAGGGGTGTGTGTGTGAGCAGGGGTGTGTGTGTGTGAGCAGGGGTGTGTGTGTGAGCAGGGGTGTGTGTGTGTGAGCAGGTGTGTGTGTGTGTGTGAGCAGGGGTGTGTGTGTGTGAGCAGGGGTGTGTGTGTGTGAGCAGGGGTGTGTGTGTGAGCAGGGGTGTGTGTGTGTGAGCAGGGGTGTGTGTGTGTGAGCAGGGGTGTGTGTGTGTGAGCAGGGGTGTGTGTGTGTGTGAGCAGGGGTGGGTGTGTGTGTGTGTGCAGGGTTGGGTGTGTGTGAGAGCAGGGTAGTGTGTGGGTGTGTGTGAGCAGGGTTGTGTGTGTGGGTGTGAGAAGGGTTGTGTGTGGGTGTGTGTGTGGATGAGTGTGTGTGAGCAGGGTTGTGTGTGTGAGTGTGTGGGTGTGAGAAGCGTTGTGTGTGGGTGTGTGTGAGCAGGGGTGTGTGTGTGTGAGCAGGGGTGTGTGTGTGTGAGCAGGTGTGTGTGTGTGCGTGTGAGCAGGGGTGTGTGTGTGTGAGCAGGGGTGTGTGTGTGTGTGAGCAGGGGTGGGTATGTGCGTTAGCAGGGATGGGTGTGTGTGTGAGCAGGTGTGTGTGTGTGTGTGAGCAGGGGTGTGTGTGTGTGTGTGTGAGCAGGGGTGTGTGTGTGAGCAGGGGTGTGTGTGTGTGAGCAGGGGTGTGTGTGTGTGAGCAGGGGTGTGTGTGTGTGTGAGCAGGGGTGTGTGTGTGTGTGAGCAGGGGTGTGTGTGTGTGTGTGTGAGCAGGGGTGTGTGTGCGTGTGAGCAGGGGTGGGTGTGTGTGTGAGCAGGGGTGGGTGTGTGTGTGAGCAGGGGTGGGTGTGTGTGTGAGCAGGGGGGTGTGTGTGAGCAGGGAGGTGTGTGTGAGCAGGGGTGTGTGTGTGAGCAGGGGTGTGTGTGTGAGCAGGGGTGTGTGTGTGAGCAGGGGTGTGTGTGTGTGAGCAGGGGTGTGTGTGTGAGCAGGGGTGTGTGTGTGAGCAGGGGTGTGTGTGTGAGCAGGGGTGTGTGTGTGTGTGAGCAGGGGTGTGTGTGTGTGTGAGCAGGGGTGTGTGTGTGTGAGCAGGGGTGTGTGTGTGTGAGCAGGGGTGTGTGTGTGAGCAGGGGTGGGTGTGTGTGTGAGCAGGGGTGTGTGTGTGTGAGCAGGGGTGTGTGTGTGTGTGTGAGCAGGGGTGTGTGTGTGTGAGCAGGGGTGTGTGAGCAGGGTGTGTGTATGTGAGCTGGGGAGTGTGTGTGTGTGAGCAGGGGTGTGTGTGTGAGCAGGGGTGTGTGTGTGTGAGCAGGGGTGTGTGTGTGTGAGCAGGGCTGTGTGTGTGTGAGCAGGGGTGTGTGTGTGTGTGTGTGAGCAGGGGTGTGTGTGTGTGTGAGCAGGGGTGTGTGAGCAGGGGTGTGTGTGTGTGAGCAGGGGTGTGTGTGTGAGCAGGGGTGTGTGTGTGTGAGCAGGGGTGTGTGTGTGAGCAGGGGTGTGTGTGTGTGAGCAGGTGTGTGTGTGTGTGTGAGCAGGGGTGTGTGTGTGTGAGCAGGGGTGTGTGTGTGTGAGCAGGGGTGTGTGTGTGAGCAGGGGTGTGTGTGTGAGCAGGGGTGTGTGTGTGTGAGCAGGGGTGTGTGTGTGTGTGTGAGCAGGGGTGTGTGTGTGTGTGAGCAGGGGTGGGTGTGTGTGTGTGTGTGCAGGGTTGGGTGTGTGTGAGAGCAGGGTAGTGTGTGGGTGTGTGTGAGCAGGGTTGTGTGTGTGGGTGTGAGAAGGGTTGTGTGTGGGTGTGTGTGTGGATGAGTGTGTGTGAGCAGGGTTGTGTGTGTGAGTGTGTGGGTGTGAGAAGCGTTGTGTGTGGGTGTGTGTGAGCAGGGGTGTGTGTGTGTGAGCAGGGGTGTGTTGTGTGAGCAGGTGTGTCTGTGTGCGTGTGAGCAGGGGTGTGTGTATGTGAGCAGGGGTGTGTGTGTGTGTGAGCAGGGGTGGGTATGTGCGTGAGCAGGGGTGGGTGTGTGTGTGAGCAGGTGTGTGTGTGTGTGTGTGTGAGCAGGGGTGTGTGTGTGTGTGTGTGAGCAGGGGTGTGTGTGTGAGCAGGGGTGTGTGTGTGTGAGCAGGGGTGTGTGTGTGTGAGCAGGGGTGTGTGTGTGTGTGAGCAGGGGTGTGTGTGTGTGTGAGCAGGGGTGTGTGTGTGTGTGAGCAGGGGTGTGTGTGTGTGTGAGCAGGGGTGTGTGTGTGTGTGAGCAGGGGTGTGTGTGTGTGTGAGCAGGGGTGGGTGTGTGTGTGAGCAGGGGTGGGTGTGTGTGTGAGCAGGGGTGGGTGTGTGTGTGAGCAGGGGGGTGTGTGTGAGCAGGGAGGTGTGTGTGAGCAGGGGTGTGTGTGTGTGAGCAGGGGTGTGTGTGTGAGCAGGGGTGTGTGTGTGAGCAGGGGTGTGTGTGTGAGCAGGGGTGTGTGTGTGTGAGCAGGGGTGTGTGTGTGAGCAGGGGTGTGTGTGTGAGCAGGGGTGTGTGTGTGTGTGTGTGAGCAGGGGTGTGTGTGTGTGTGAGCAGGGGTGTGTGTGTGTGAGCAGGGGAGTGTGTGTGAGCAGGGGTGGGTGTGTGTGTGAGCAGGGGTGTGTGTGTGTGAGCAGGGGTGTGTGTGTGAGCAGGGGTGTGTGTGTGTGTGAGCAGGGGTGTGTGTGTGTGTGAGCAGGGGTGTGTGTGTGTGTGTGAGCAGGGGTGTGTGTGAGCAGGGGTGTGTGTGAGCAGGGGTGTGTGTGTGTGAGCAGGGGTGTGTGTGTGTGTGAGCAGGGGTGTGTGTGTGTGTGAGCAGGGGTGTGTGTGTGTGAGCAGGGGTGTGTGTGTGAGCAGGGGTGGGTGTGTGTGTGAGCAGGGGTGTGTGTGTGTGAGCAGGGGAGTGTGTGTGAGCAGGGGTGTGTGTGTGTGTGAGCAGGGGTGTGTGTGTGTGTGAGCAGGGGTGTGTGTGTGTGTGTGAGCAGGGGTGTGTGTGAGCAGGGGTGTGTGTGAGCAGGGGTGTGTGTGAGCAGGGGTGTTTGTGTGTGAGCAGGGGTGTGTGTGTGAGCAGGGGTGTATGTGTGTGAGCAGGGGTGTGTGTGTGTGTGTGAGCAGGGGTGTGTGTGTGTGAGCAGGGGTGTGTGTGTGTGTGAGCAGGGGAGTGTGTGTGTGTGAGCAGTGGTGTGTGTGTGAGCAGGGGTGTGTGTGTGAGCAGGGGTGTGTGTGTGAGCAGGTGTGTGTGTGTGTGTGTGAGCAGGGGTGTGTGTGTGAGCAGGTGTGTGTGTGTGTGAGCAGTGGTGTGTGTGTGTGTGAGCAGGGGTGTGTGTGTGTGTGTGAGCAGGGGTGTGTGTGTGTGAGCAGGAGTGTGTGTGTGAGCAGGGGTGTGTGTGTGTGAGCAGGGGTGTGTGTGAGCAGGGGTGTGTGTGTGTGTGAGCAGGGCTGTGTGTGTGAGCAGGGCTGTGTGTGTGAGCAGGGGTGTGTGTGTGAGCAGGTGTGTGTGTGAGAGCAGGGGTGTGTGTGTGTGAGCAGGTGTGTGTGTGTGTGAGCAGGGGTGTGCGTGTGTGTGTGAGCAGGGGTGTGTGTGTGTGAGCAGGGGTGTGTGAGCAGGGTGTGTGTGTGTGAGCTGGGGTGTGTGTGTGTGAGCAGGGTTGTGTGTGTGTGTGAGCAGGGGTGTGTGTGTGTGTGAGCAGGGGTGTGTGTGTGTGAGCAGGGGTGTGTGTGTGTGAGCAGGGGTGTGTGTGTGTGTGTGTGAGCAGGGGTGTGTGTGTGTGAGCAGGGGTGTGTGTGTGTGTGAGCAGGGGTGTGTGTGTGTGTGAGCAGGGGTGTGTGTGTGTGTGTGAGCAGGGGTGTGTGTGTGTGAGCAGGGGTGTGTGTGTGAGCAGGGGTGTGTGTGTGAGCAGGGGTGTGTGTGTGTGAGCAGGGGTGTGTGTGTGAGCAGGGGTGTGTGTGTGAGCAGGGGTGTGTGTGTGTGAGCAGGGGTGTGTGTGTGAGCAGGGGTGTGTGTGTGTGTGAGCAGGGGTGTGTGTGTGTGTGTGAGCAGGGGTGTGTGTGTGTGAGCAGGGGTGTGTGTGTGAGCAGGGGTGTGTGTGTGAGCAGGGGTGTGTGTGTGAGCAGGGGTGTGTGTGTGTGAGCAGGTGTGTGTGTGTGTGTGAGCAGGTGTGTGTGTGTGTGTGAGCAGGGGTGTGTGTGTGTGAGCAGGGGTGTGTGTGTGAGCAGGGGTGTGTGTGTGAGCAGGGGTGTGTGTGAGCAGGGGTGTGTGTGTGTGAGCAGGGGTGTGTGTGTGTGTGAGCAGGGGTGTGTGTGGGTGTGTGTGTGTGTGCAGGGTTGGGTGTGTGTGTGAGCAGGGTAGTGTGTGGGTGTGTGTGAGCAGGGTTGTTTGTGTGGGTGTGAGAAGGGTTGTGTGTGGGTGTGTGTGTGGATGAGTGTGTGTGAGCAGGGTTGTGTGTGTGAGTGTGTGGGTGTGAGAAGGGTTGTGTGTGGGTGTGTGTGAGCAGGGTAGTGTGTGGGTGTGTGTGAGCAGGGTTGTGTGTGTGGGTGTGAGAAGGGTTGTGTGTGGGTGTGTGTGTGGATGAGTGTGTGAGAGCAGGGTTGTGTGTGTGAGTGTGTGGGTGTGAGAAGGGTTGTGTGTGGGTGTGTGTGAGCAGGGTTGTGTGTGTGAGAAGGGTTGTGTGTGGGTGTGTGTGAGCAGGGTTTTGTGTGTGTGGGTGTGAGAAGGGTTGTGTGTGGGTGTGTGTGTGGATGTGTGTGTGTGAGCAGGCTTGTGTGTGGGTGTGTGTGAGCAGGGTTGTGTGTGTGAGTGTGTGTGGGTGTGTGTGAGCAGGGTTGTTTGTGGGTGTGAGCAGGGTTGTGTGTGGATGTGTGTGTGTGAGCAGGGTTGTGTGTGTGTGTGTGTGAGCAGGGTTGTGTGTGTGTGTGAGCAGGGTTGTGTGTGGGTGTGAGCAGGGTTGTGTGTGGGTGTGTGTGTGGATGTGTGTGTGTGAGCAGGGTTGTGTGTGTGTGTGTGAGTGTGTGTGGGTGTGAGCAGGGTTGTGTGTGGGTGTGTGTGAGCAGGGTTGTGTGTGGGTGTGTGTGAGCAGGGTTGTGTGTGTGTGTGTGAGCAGGGTTGTTTGTGGGTGTGAGCAGGGTTGTATGTGGGTGTGTGTGGATGTGTGTGTGTGAGCAGGGTTGTGTGTGTGTGAGCAGGGTTGTGTGGGTGTGTTTGTGGATGTGTGTGCGTGAGCAGGGTTGTGTGGGTGTGTGTGGGTGTGAGAAGGGTTGTGTGTGTGTGTGGATGTGTGTGTGGATGTGTGTGTGGATGTGTGTGTGTGAGCAGGGTTGTGTGTGTGTGTGTGTGAGCAGGGTTGTGTGTGTGTGTGAGCAGGGTTGTGTGTGGGTGTGAGCAGGGTTGTGTGTGGGTGTGTGTGTGGATGTGTGTGTGTGAGCAGGGTTGTGTGTGTGTGTGTGAGTGTGTGTGGGTGTGAGCAGGGTTGTGTGTGGGTGTGTGTGAGCAGGGTTGTGTGTGGGTGTGTGTGAGCAGGGTTGTGTGTGTGTGTGTGAGCAGGGTTGTTTGTGGGTGTGAGCAGGGTTGTATGTGGGTGTGTGTGGATGTGTGTGTGTGAGCAGGGTTGTGTGTGTGTGAGCAGGGTTGTGTGGGTGTGTTTGTGGATGTGTGTGCGTGAGCAGGGTTGTGTGGGTGTGTGTGGGTGTGAGCAGGGGTGTGTGTGTGTGAGCAGGTGTGTGTGTGTGTGTGAGCAGGGGTGTGTGTGTGTGAGCAGGGGTGTGTGTGTGTGAGCAGGGGTGTGTGTGTGAGCAGGGGTGTGTGTGTGTGAGCAGGGGTGTGTGTGTGTGAGCAGGGGTGTGTGTGTGTGAGCAGGGGTGTGTGTGTGTGTGAGCAGGGGTGGGTGTGTGTGTGTGTGCAGGGTTGGGTGTGTGTGAGAGCAGGGTAGTGTGTGGGTGTGTGTGAGCAGGGTTGTGTGTGTGGGTGTGAGAAGGGTTGTGTGTGGGTGTGTGTGTGGATGAGTGTGTGTGAGCAGGGTTGTGTGTGTGAGTGTGTGGGTGTGAGAAGCGTTGTGTGTGGGTGTGTGTGAGCAGGGGTGTGTGTGTGTGAGCAGGGGTGTGTGTGTGTGAGCAGGTGTGTGTGTGTGCGTGTGAGCAGGGGTGTGTGTGTGTGAGCAGGGGTGTGTGTGTGTGTGAGCAGGGGTGGGTATGTGCGTTAGCAGGGGTGGGTGTGTGTGTGAGCAGGTGTGTGTGTGTGTGTGAGCAGGGGTGTGTGTGTGTGTGTGTGAGCAGGGGTGTGTGTGTGAGCAGGGGTGTGTGTGTGTGAGCAGGGGTGTGTGTGTGTGAGCAGGGGTGTGTGTGTGTGTGAGCAGGGGTGTGTGTGTGTGTGAGCAGGGGTGTGTGTGTGTGTGTGAGCAGGGGTGTGTGTGCGTGTGAGCAGGGGTGGGTGTGTGTGTGAGCAGGGGTGGGTGTGTGTGTGAGCAGGGGTGGGTGTGTGTGTGAGCAGGGGGGTGTGTGTGAGCAGGGAGGTGTGTGTGAGCAGGGGTGTGTGTGTGTGAGCAGGGGTGTGTGTGTGAGCAGGGGTGTGTGTGTGAGCAGGGGTGTGTGTGTGAGCAGGGGTGTGTGTGTGTGAGCAGGGGTGTGTGTGTGAGCAGGGGTGTGTGTGTGAGCAGGGGTGTGTGTGTGAGCAGGGGTGTGTGTGTGTGTGAGCAGGGGTGTGTGTGTGTGTGAGCAGGGGTGTGTGTGTGTGAGCAGGGGTGTGTGTGTGTGAGCAGGGGTGTGTGTGTGAGCAGGGGTGGGTGTGTGTGTGAGCAGGGGTGTGTGTGTGTGAGCAGGGGTGTGTGTGTGTGTGTGAGCAGGGGTGTGTGTGTGTGAGCAGGGGTGTGTGAGCAGGGTGTGTGTATGTGAGCTGGGGAGTGTGTGTGTGTGAGCAGGGGTGTGTGTGTGAGCAGGGGTGTGTGTGTGTGAGCAGGGGTGTGTGTGTGTGAGCAGGGCTGTGTGTGTGTGAGCAGGGCTGTGTGTGTGTGTGTGTGAGCAGGGGTGTGTGTGTGTGTGAGCAGGGGTGTGTGAGCAGGGGTGTGTGTGTGTGAGCAGGGGTGTGTGTGTGAGCAGGGGTGTGTGTGTGTGAGCAGGGGTGTGTGTGTGAGCAGGGGTGTGTGTGTGTGAGCAGGTGTGTGTGTGTGTGAGCAGGGGTGTGTGTGTGTGAGCAGGGGTGTGTGTGTGTGAGCAGGGGTGTGTGTGTGAGCAGGGGTGTGTGTGTGAGCAGGGGTGTGTGTGTGTGAGCAGGGGTGTGTGTGTGTGTGTGAGCAGGGGTGTGTGTGTGTGTGAGCAGGGGTGGGTGTGTGTGTGTGTGTGCAGGGTTGGGTGTGTGAGAGCAGGGTAGTGTGTGGGTGTGTGTGAGCAGGGTTGTGTGTGTGGGTGTGAGAAGGGTTGTGTGTGGGTGTGTGTGTGGATGAGTGTGTGTGAGCAGGGTTGTGTGTGTGAGTGTGTGGGTGTGAGAAGCGTTGTGTGTGGGTGTGTGTGAGCAGGGGTGTGTGTGTGTGAGCAGGGGTGTGTTGTGTGAGCAGGTGTGTGTGTGTGCGTGTGAGCAGGGGTGTGTGTATGTGAGCAGGGGTGTGTGTGTGTGTGAGCAGGGGTGGGTATGTGCGTGAGCAGGGGTGGGTGTGTGTGTGAGCAGGTGTGTGTGTGTGTGTGTGAGCAGGGGTGTGTGTGTGTGTGTGTGAGCAGGGGTGTGTGTGTGAGCAGGGGTGTGTGTGTGTGAGCAGGGGTGTGTGTGTGTGAGCAGGGGTGTGTGTGTGTGTGAGCAGGGGTGTGTGTGTGTGTGAGCAGGGGTGTGTGTGTGTGTGAGCAGGGGTGTGTGTGTGTGTGAGCAGGGGTGTGTGTGTGTGTGAGCAGGGGTGTGTGTGTGTGTGAGCAGGGGTGGGTGTGTGTGTGAGCAGGGGTGGGTGTGTGTGTGAGCAGGGGTGGGTGTGTGTGTGAGCAGGGGGGTGTGTGTGAGCAGGGAGGTGTGTGTGAGCAGGGGTGTGTGTGTGTGAGCAGGGGTGTGTGTGTGAGCAGGGGTGTGTGTGTGAGCAGGGGTGTGTGTGTGAGCAGGGGTGTGTGTGTGTGAGCAGGGGTGTGTGTGTGAGCAGGGGTGTGTGTGTGAGCAGGGGTGTGTGTGTGTGTGTGTGAGCAGGGGTGTGTGTGTGTGTGAGCAGGGGTGTGTGTGTGTGAGCAGGGGAGTGTGTGTGAGCAGGGGTGGGTGTGTGTGTGAGCAGGGGTGTGTGTGTGTGAGCAGGGGTGTGTGTGTGAGCAGGGGTGTGTGTGTGTGTGAGCAGGGGTGTGTGTGTGTGTGAGCAGGGGTGTGTGTGTGTGTGTGAGCAGGGGTGTGTGTGAGCAGGGGTGTGTGTGAGCAGGGGTGTGTGTGTGTGAGCAGGGGTGTGTGTGTGTGTGAGCAGGGGTGTGTGTGTGTGTGAGCAGGGGTGTGTGTGTGTGAGCAGGGGTGTGTGTGTGAGCAGGGGTGGGTGTGTGTGTGAGCAGGGGTGTGTGTGTGTGAGCAGGGGAGTGTGTGTGAGCAGGGGTGTGTGTGTGTGTGAGCAGGGGTGTGTGTGTGTGTGAGCAGGGGTGTGTGTGTGCGTGTGAGCAGGGGTGTGTGTGAGCAGGGGTGTGTGTGAGCAGGGGTGTGTGTGAGCAGGGGTGTTTGTGTGTGAGCAGGGGTGTGTGTGTGAGCAGGGGTGTATGTGTGTGAGCAGGGGTGTGTGTGTGTGTGTGAGCAGGGGTGTGTGTGTGTGAGCAGGGGTGTGTGTGTGTGTGAGCAGGGGAGTGTGTGTGTGTGAGCAGTGGTGTGTGTGTGAGCAGGGGTGTGTGTGTGAGCAGGGGTGTGTGTGTGAGCAGGTGTGTGTGTGTGTGTGTGAGCAGGGGTGTGTGTGTGAGCAGGTGTGTGTGTGTGTGAGCAGTGGTGTGTGTGTGTGTGAGCAGGGGTGTGTGTGTGTGTGTGAGCAGGGGTGTGTGTGTGTGAGCAGGAGTGTGTGTGTGAGCAGGGGTGTGTGTGTGTGAGCAGGGGTGTGTGTGAGCAGGGGTGTGTGTGTGTGTGTGAGCAGGGCTGTGTGTGTGAGCAGGGCTGTGTGTGTGAGCAGGGGTGTGTGTGTGAGCAGGTGTGTGTGTGAGAGCAGGGGTGTGTGTGTGTGAGCAGGTGTGTGTGTGTGTGAGCAGGGGTGTGCGTGTGTGTGTGAGCAGGGGTGTGTGTGTGTGAGCAGGGGTGTGTGAGCAGGGTGTGTGTGTGTGAGCTGGGGTGTGTGTGTGTGTGTGAGCAGGGTTGTGTGTGTGTGTGAGCAGGGGTGTGTGTGTGTGTGAGCAGGGGTGTGTGTGTGTGAGCAGGGGTGTGTGTGTGTGAGCAGGGGTGTGTGTGTGTGTGTGTGAGCAGGGGTGTGTGTGTGTGAGCAGGGGTGTGTGTGTGTGTGAGCAGGGGTGTGTGTGTGTGTGAGCAGGGGTGTGTGTGTGTGTGTGAGCAGGGGTGTGTGTGTGTGAGCAGGGGTGTGTGTGTGAGCAGGGGTGTGTGTGTGAGCAGGGGTGTGTGTGTGTGAGCAGGGGTGTGTGTGTGAGCAGGGGTGTGTGTGTGAGCAGGGGTGTGTGTGTGTGAGCAGGGGTGTGTGTGTGAGCAGGGGTGTGTGTGTGTGTGAGCAGGGGTGTGTGTGTGTGTGTGAGCAGGGGTGTGTGTGTGTGAGCAGGGGTGTGTGTGTGAGCAGGGGTGTGTGTGTGAGCAGGGGTGTGTGTGTGAGCAGGGGTGTGTGTGTGTGAGCAGGTGTGTGTGTGTGTGTGAGCAGGTGTGTGTGTGTGTGTGAGCAGGGGTGTGTGTGTGTGAGCAGGGGTGTGTGTGTGAGCAGGGGTGTGTGTGTGAGCAGGGGTGTGTGTGTGAGCAGGGGTGTGTGTGAGCAGGGGTGTGTGTGTGTGAGCAGGGGTGTGTGTGTGTGTGAGCAGGGGTGTGTGTGGGTGTGTGTGTGTGTGCAGGGTTGGGTGTGTGTGTGAGCAGGGTAGTGTGTGGGTGTGTGTGAGCAGGGTTGTTTGTGTGGGTGTGAGAAGGGTTGTGTGTGGGTGTGTGTGTGGATGAGTGTGTGTGAGCAGGGTTGTGTGTGTGAGTGTGTGGGTGTGAGAAGGGTTGTGTGTGGGTGTGTGTGAGCAGGGTAGTGTGTGGGTGTGTGTGAGCAGGGTTGTGTGTGTGGGTGTGAGAAGGGTTGTGTGTGGGTGTGTGTGTGGATGAGTGTGTGTGAGCAGGGTTGTGTGTGTGAGTGTGTGGGTGTGAGAAGGGTTGTGTGTGGGTGTGTGTGAGCAGGGTTGTGTGTGTGAGAAGGGTTGTGTGTGGGTGTGTGTGAGCAGGGTTTTGTGTGTGTGGGTGTGAGAAGGGTTGTGTGTGGGTGTGTGTGTGGATGTGTGTGTGTGAGCAGGCTTGTGTGTGGGTGTGTGTGAGCAGGGTTGTGTGTGTGAGTGTGTGTGGGTGTGTGTGAGCAGGGTTGTTTGTGGGTGTGAGCAGGGTTGTGTGTGGATGTGTGTGTGTGAGCAGGGTTGTGTGTGTGTGTGTGTGAGCAGGGTTGTGTGTGTGTGTGAGCAGGGTTGTGTGTGGGTGTGAGCAGGGTTGTGTGTGGGTGTGTGTGTGGATGTGTGTGTGTGAGCAGGGTTGTGTGTGTGTGTGTGAGTGTGTGTGGGTGTGAGCAGGGTTGTGTGTGGGTGTGTGTGAGCAGGGTTGTGTGTGGGTGTGTGTGAGCAGGGTTGTGTGTGTGTGTGTGAGCAGGGTTGTTTGTGGGTGTGAGCAGGGTTGTATGTGGGTGTGTGTGGATGTGTGTGTGTGAGCAGGGTTGTGTGTGTGT